>NC_056618.1:22946912-23261912 GCF_018340385.1 Cyprinus carpio
TGACCGTGGCATTCAAAGCTGGACTGGTTTGCCGGTCATTTCATTGTCTTAATAAGTATCAATTATTTTGTAGCATCTACCCAGAAGTAGTCAATGAATTCATCACCGATTGAAAACTTGGTAAAGGTCTTGAAAGACCGGAATTGCAAGACCAGGAGTACACTTTTTTTTTTATTTTTTTTATTATTATTATTTTGGTGGAAGACCCCCAATAAAATGGGAGTTATTAATCAATTAAAATATATATTAACATATATATTGATTGCTTTTGATAAATTGGAATTCATCATAACATTGAAACATTACATTGAAAGCATCGTCTTGTTGTAAATTTAAAAATAAATAAATACAATACTATAACAAAATGTAACATTTATTGTTTGCAAAGTATTTTTTTAAACTCTGAAATTATATATAATAATAATAATAATAATAAAAATGAAGTATAAAAATATAATTATGTAAGTTATAATATCATATAATATAATCTTTTGTAAATATATAAAAAATAGTTGCTGGTGCAATCAAAGAAAAAGTTGTCGTTGCAAGTAAAAATCTGAACTAGCAGAAAAATTGTTGACTCCTGGTTTGAATATATATATATATATAGCTCATATCCACTGGCTTGATGCCAGTGCCATTGCAGCTCCCTCAGGAGTGAACCCAGCTGTTCAGTCCTGGCAGATCACGCAGACCTGCCGTCCCCAGCGTGCAGCCTCCAAACTTGGCATGTCTTCACACTAACTTCCCCTATTCTCTCAGGTGAGGCCACCTCTGTGGGATGCTAAACCACGTTGCTTTCCAAGGGATTTTAGATAGCTCGCTCTAAATGAAATACCATGAGACATCCGTTCTGTCTCCAGCAGGGTCCTTGGAGTATAACCAGACTTCATTTGACTGCACCACGGCGGCCAGCCATAACACCAAAGTGGCTAAGCAGCCTTCCCCAGAGAACATCGATGGACCCCCTCCCGCTCTGGACTTGCCTTGAGATGTGGATTAATTTTAACTGAAAATGAATGCTGAGACGTTATGTTCTCACGTGCGGCGCCCTCTCCTCTCCCGTCCCCATGGATGTTGAGCTCTCAGGTGGTTGTTGCAAGACTATTACGGCATCTGCTGCCACAGTGGAGGAAGGAGAGCTCCAGATGTTCCTGTGAACGATCAGGGTGAGGAAGAACGGAGGAGGTAGAGTTTGGAGGATAACGGAAGAGCAGCTATTTTAGGCAAGGAGAATCTGTGCAGCACACTTGTGGATCAATGTGACATTTGTTGTCAGATCTTTTAATTGAATTAAAATTGCATCAGTTATAAACGTTCCCTTTTTAATTACTTTCTGTTCAAGACATTGAATATCATTTTTTTAAATTGTAGTTATTTTTTCTTAAAGTAATTTAGTGAAAAATATAAATGAAAAAACTCTGTAGACTAACAACATATGTAAAAACATATTTTTACAACATATTAAAATACTTTTTTACCTGGAAAAATGAATTCAAATATATATGCAAATATGTAATATTTTTATTGTTGACATTTCTGTATGCCAGCAACCCGAGTGCATGCTGAAGTCTGAAGTGGAAAGTGTTTCCGTGTCTCCGTTGAATGGATTGGTTAAAGAGAGCTTGCAGAATTCTGCCACTTGAATATCAAAAGTCTAGTTCTGTGCCAGTCTATTTTTGGGCATATTTGAATATTAATAATTCTGGGTTGCAAATTCTTCAAATAAATCCTCGGATGTGGAGGGCAGAACACAGTCGTCTTACATTGTCATGGAAACTACTAGGAAATCTTACCCCACCGATGTTTCACTTGATCATGGGAAATTAATTAAAATCATCGAGAGCAGGACGGCGTGCATCCACAGGCCCGCTCGCATCCCTTAGCACCACATCTCTCCCTATTGTATTCCATGGAAAACCACCAAGGGATCATGTGTCTGAGCCCGAAATGGCAGCACGGCAGCTAATTTCATTAGCGGGTGAACAAACGGGTTATGAAGACACACAAGGGGAGGAGTGAGAAGGTCAGAGAAAAGCTCTCGAGTTCTTCATGACTTAATGGCATAACGAGTGTCACTTTTGGAGAGCGTGTTTTCACATGTTCTCTCGAGGGTTGCTGCGCTGGCCTGTTGCGGAGAGATCAGACCGAAGCTAATGACCCTGATGGTAATGAGACAGCATTCGCTCTCTGCAGGTCTCCGCAGACAAGCCAGACGAGGCCCCGACCTCTGTCTTTTTTTGTTTCCTCTCCCTTGAATTTTCTTTCATTTGTGCAAACCTTTGCTCTCTATCTCTCGTTCTCCAGCTTTCTCTCTGGACTCGTCTCCTGCCATGCTCTGGCAGGTTGCCTCTGAACAGACTTCACAGCATGCCAAGCCATTTACAAATGCCTTCACTTTCCATGCACTTTTTTGAAGCTAGTCCGTCCTGCCATGGCCGTGCAGCTGTGTGTCTGAAAGATCACATTGAAATATGAAATCAAAATTGGCCTTTTCCTTGGTTTACACATTGCTAGACTTACAGTAGGTGGCCAACCAGAGTGTGCTTTCTACCGCCGTAAGCACCGCTGCGTCTGCAAAGTGCATTTGCAGCTTCTGACCGCTGAGTGTCGTTTTAACCACAAGTTATTAAACAAACACATCAAAGCACATTTTCGCAAATAGCCATCAGCTTTGCCTCTCTGGTGTGTTACATTTGACTGCTGCATTCAGAGGAAAATGAAAGAAAAACACTGTAGTTAAAATATTTAATATTCACAGATGAAACTTTAGTAGCCTACTTAAGTTATGTTCGTTTTTTAGAACGAATAAAACAGAATAAAACACGCACATACTTTGTTATTCGATTACCTGTCATTAACTACTTGGGGAAAAGATATGTTTGTACACTGATTCAAAAATTGTTGCGTGTTTTAAAAAATAATTCCATAATTTTAGTAAAACGTGAGGCACTGAATAATTTTGCTCCCATTATTTAGGCCAAACTAAAACAAGAAACGAATAAATTAAACCTGGCCACGATTTAGCTAAATCATTGAAACGCTAAAGAATGGATGGATTAATAAAATGTCCTCACGTTTAAACGAAAGTTCTCCTATTTTAATCAACAAAGTGCACACAATGTAAAAAAGGGCTTCATTAATTGACAACTTCAGTGATTTTAAAGGGAGCCACCTTTATTTGCTTTCATACAATTTAAGTAAGACTAAAAAAAAAAAAAAAAAAAAAAAAAAATTGCAGCCACATTTAAATGCAGGAGTGTTTTCTATTCCTTAAAATATCAGAGTGCAAGATTTGCGCAGCGCGCATGATGCTGAGTGCGACGCACAACATTTATTCCTATTTTTCTACATATTTTTTCTTCATTACAAATCTTTTTTGGTTTTATTTTGTATCATTGCATGTAAAAATAATTAACTTTGTAATACATATGCAAAATGTGAAACTGCCATCTTATTCGCAGTCTATAGCATTTTATAACTATTTGTACAATAATATCCAACTTAACCTGCTTTGTATCTTTATTATTTAATGAAAAAGAGATTTATTAAAACAATCAAAATCAACGAATTGGAGCGGCATCAGCCATCCAATCATTTTAAAATGTCAAAAAGCCTTTAATTTACAGGTTATAACTGTATCTGTCTCGCTTGTAAACTTGTGAAGATTTATTTTTAATGCAGATCCCATACTGTAATCTAAAAGAAATGTGCTCTTTTACTATTCATATTCAAGTGTTTGTGCGGAAAATCATTGATCTTTTTTCCTTTTTCTTTTTCTTTTTTCCTGATAATGAAATAACTTAAAACTGGGGTGCCTTACATGCATGAGAAATATATCTACAGAAAGCTTGAAATGTCTACTTTTAAACGAACCAATTCAAAATGAAAGCAAATACTCCCTAATTATGCGCATCCAATATTGGTAATGAATACATTCTGTGAGAATGTATATTTCAAGTTTTGACTGCGAATGTCACGTCAGTAACGCTGGAATTGCCCGATAATGAAACTAAAAATAATTAGGCCAACGTGATGTCTCGGGACAGTTTCTTATTACTGCAATATATTTTTACATTTGTATTGCCAAAATGATTCACAGCGAGCGCTAACTGCACCCAGGTTCACTGTCTGCAAGTTTTGATTTGCAACTTATTGATCATGAGCCCAACATTTAGCAAGGCAGGGAAACATTCAGTCTACCTGAAGGAAGACGTATTTCATTGTAAGTTAATGCTGTTAAATAGAGAGAGAAAAAAATACATTGAAAACAAACAAAACAAATAAACCTAGTGTTGGATATTTTTAAACTTGGACCTCATTATATTGAAGTATCAGTCCAAACATCAGAAGCAACCTACACTCTCTTTTAATGTTCTTTCATTGAAAAGTATGCATTTTTATTCATTCACAGGCTATATGGTTGAAATAATGTTTTGGTTCAAAAGTTTAAGTGCCATGGTTTAAAAAAAAATGCTTTATTGACTGACGTTTCATAGACCTTCAGGTTCTTTTATACTATACTTTTATACTTTAACTTTAATCTCAAAACTATTAAACTGACTTTAAAATCTCAAGGAGTTTATAAGTTCAAATGGGTGAAAATGTCACAGTGCATGTTAAATAGCCTAAATGAACTTGTATACTCTTGTATAGTATCCGAAGACCTTGATTGCATGTTACCATGAAACTAACAATATAATTTGATTAAAATGAACAATTCCTGTATAAAATGGGACAGCAACCTTTATATCAAACTTTTATAAATTGTCCACATATGAGCAACGCGGGAGGCAGGTTGTGCACCAGAGCGCACAAAGTGAAATTACTTTAATTTCTTAAAGTAATTTTCAGATGCAATGGAAAAAAACGGGATAAACACAAACACAAAACTTTTAAATAGTTAACAACATAGCCTAGATGAACCCACAGTAACAAAATGTTATCAATGAATTTAACCCACAGTAACATATTTTAACCGATTAATCGCCTATTTTCATTTGCTGCATGTTTTTTAAAAACATGCTAAAAAATAAATTAAGTTTTTGAGAGGAAAAAAAAATGTCATGTATAAGTCGCATTTTATTACATTCAGAAATGATAACGACAGGCCTAATAATGTTATAATGTACCAACAGGATATTTTTTTGGTTCCCCTCACTTTACAACAGATCCTTTAAATTTAACTATCAGAACAGAACAAGAATTAAAAATATATAATTCTAATGGATAAATATAATTGCAGTATATAATAATATAGGCTTTGCTATAAAAAACAAAATAATAATAATAATTTAAAGCAAAACATAAGGTAAGGTTGACTTTATATATGACTTTCTTGTGTGATATTACTTGATATTTGTGTACATTAAATATTCTGTTTCAATTTGGAAAAAGGTCACATAAGAGAAAGTTTCACTTTTTTTTTTTAAGACCAATGGTTGAAGTTTTTTATTTGATTGGATATTTAGTAATTTAAGGAGAAACCCAAAAATTTGAGTTATCAACATTTACTCGCCTTTATGACATTCCAAAACCATATGATTTTAAACAAAAGAAAATATACTATTAGGAATAAGTCATAAAAAATATAGAAAAAAGTATCCATATTTGTCCATACAATGAAAGTAAGTGGGGTCCAAACAATGTTGTTTTGTACTCCATTAACATTCACTGTTGGGATAAAACTCTTAAAACATTTATCAAAATACATTCAAAAGAAAATATGGTCAAACAGGTTTGAAAGGACATAAGGTTGAATAAATAATGACAAAATGTGTCATTTTTTAAAGCGTGAATTGTCACTTTAAGACTCAGTACTAGTAGCCACTAAGTTACTGGTCTGAACCATGCAAGTCAGATTGGTTATGTGAAGAGAAATAAGGACTGTCCTTGTGCCTTTTCCCTAAAGGTTGCCCCTTTGTCACGCAGGTTTGGGTTAAAGGAGCGAGACCGATTGAGTCAAATCGTTGACTTGACACCTTGTGAGGAAAAGCAGGTCACCAAGAACAATGAAGGATCGTTTTGACACCACTGTTCCCTTATCAGCCAGGCTCCACTCACAGCCCTTTAATTCATCACAGACTGTATGAAAAGTCCTATTCCCTTCTGAGATGACGCTCTTATTTCAAATCATCTCGGTGGGTTCGGCCAGATCTGTCATAGTTTAATCTACTTGACCTGAGGTGAATCTTCCGGGTCTGTACTTTCGCCTTGGAAATGGATTCTACCATTACTTCATTGTGTAAATGTGAGATTAGTTGTTCATTTGAATAACGTATCGACAAGTCAAGAGTTCCTGTCACCAGCTCTCACAGCTTTTTTTTTTTCCCACCAGCCCCCAAGACTTCAAGTCTTGTAACTATGGCAACTTAATTCAAGAAGACTTTTGAGAGTTTTCTTTTTTTAGTCTGAAAAATAATAGCCGTTAAAATAGAAAATTCCCTGCTTATAATATGCATATGCCATGTCTAGAAGTTGAGATGCTGCTTTCCCTCTTAAAACCTCTCGGTTCTCTAAATTCCCAGAAGTCTGGAGCCTTTATTTGGTGGTCCTGTCCTATTTGTTGGTGCTTAACCCTTGTGGTCCTTCTTTGGTGTTCATTAAGAGTCCAAAGCAGCCATTGGAAGACCTCAAGTACACATCAAGGATGCTGTTTGGGATACTAAGTGTGTCTTCTCAGGTTGTAGGTTTCTCAAAGGTCTTCTGGTTTAGTTGACACATCCACTACATGTTCCCAACATTTCCCATGTGCCCTCCAACCTGAAATGCTGCCTGCATCCTCCTACTTTGGTTTCTCACAGATTGCTTTGGGATGTTTTGAAGGGTCATGCGTTAATTGTCGTCGCCCCTTTTTCACTGGTCTGTGACCTGTGTGGCCTTTTTCTTCCGTAATAGTGAAGTTTCACTTTTCTAAAGAGGAAACTGGCCCAAGGCATAAAGGGCACATTCCATCTAGGCACTCACTTCACAAATGGATAGGTAAAGAACATCCGCTGTCCCCAGGTGAAAAGACAAATATAGCCACTATTCAGTGAGGCTTCACAACCAAAAACCTACATGGCGGCTATTAGGGATGTTGAAAGTAGTGTTAAGCCCATACACACAAAATATAAAAAGTAATATCTTTCTGCAGTATTGGTAGTATAGAGTTTCTTAGTAAAGTAATTTATTTAAATAAAAAAATTTAATTAATTAAAGAACACTGACAGGAAAAAGAGCTACTTTTTGCTCTAAATTTAATTAATGTATTTTGGTACCTTTTTCTTTAGGGATGTACATACAATATATCAGTAATCATACCGTAACAACTGGTAAATGATTTGTAATTGTATCTATATTGCTTTGATAAGAAATATTTTTTTTAATTTGCCTTTAAAAAAAAGAAAGTTAGATATCAGTAATAAATGTGGGATAGCAAAGATTTTTGTTGTTGTTTTTTTTATTTATTTTAGTATTGTTTATATATTAGTGTAGTATTTATTGTTTTTAATTAGCTTTTTTATAACTTTAGTTTTTGTTTTAATTTTAGTTTACATTTTAGTGATGTTTTATTATGTAGCTTTAAAAAAAAAAAAAAAAAAAAGCTTTATTTTAGTGATGATTACTTTAGCTTAAATTTATTTGGCTTCGTAATATAAATAATTATCGGTTATTGGTGCATTCCTAGTTTACATGAATAATTACTTGGTTTTAATTAATCAATTAATATCTAATTTGATTAAAAATATTTGTATTAATATTTAGCTTTTTTAAATAAAGTAATATATTCAATAGCATGTTTGTTTTTCTGGTATTGTAACAATTGTAGTAGCTGTATCCATAACTGTTGGAAGTGTTTTTTCTTATTAGGTAATTAGCGTGCCCAATGTATTAACATGCAACACAGCACTGGCAATTAAAAGAGCAGTGACGGCACGCTGACAGACGAGTTAACAGTCTGTCCTGAGGACCAGATGTTGCAGGCCCTCGGGAGACCTAAAAATCCTAGAAGAGCCATGACAGAGCGGAGCTCCACAGGCTCTCTGGTTTTTAGTGAACTTGGTGACAGTCTCAGCATCTGATGAATGTTGTGAAACATGTAATCCAGAAAATGTGTTCATTTAGATCAAATGGAACAGATCTACATCAAGTATACAATACTGCAGTTTTTAACTCAAGTTGGTGTACGCCTTGAGCTACAGTATATCAGCTTTCGACGATTACAGTTTTTTGATCGTCTTTGCCCAATTAGTGTTTTTCAGGAGTTTTGCCGATGGATTGTATATGTATGTGAGGACTGTTGATTTGGGTGTGTTTTCGCACTGTGACACAGTTAATAACCATTCTTCAATGCGATCACACACAGCACTGGCATGCATTATGCATGAACAAGATTAATCTGTCTTAGTGCTTGCGAAGCATAGAGAACATTTCAGCCCTTCTTCCTCTCTCTCTTTCTCCCTTTCTCTTCCTCCTCTCAGACACCTTTTATTTTGCTGCTGCAAGGTTGGCTGTTGTGATCAGGCTAATGCTGCAGTTTGTCAATTTCAATTACGGCCCCCTTTGAACTGCACCGATTCCAGCCAGGGAAGAAATAGGGGAGGTAATATTCCTACTGTCAATCACCTGCGATTTTTCTGCCTTGCCTTTTCCCTCGCTTCTAATTTTAACCTCCTCCACTCTGAGTTCCATCGCAGGAAGGTTAGAGGGGTCAGGAGATGTTCTATATGTAGACATATAGCATTCTCATTGCAAAGATACTACCTTGTATATTTAAAGAAACTAAGATGTAAAAAGGAGTCCTCTTGGCTGACATTGTAAGTATGGATACACAATATATCGGTATCATACCAGGTTTTGGCTGATATTAGAGATTTTCTTATTGGACAATATATAGTTCTCATTGCAAAGCTACTTCCTAAGTACACCTAGTATATTTCTAGAAACTAAGCTGTAAAAATTAGAAATCTTGGATGGCAATATATATGGATGCACAATATAGCGGTATCATATCAGTTATTCGCCGATGTTAGAGAGAGAGTTTTGTATAATTTTTTTGGTATTGGACAATATAATGTTCTCATCCCAAAGCTACTTTTTAAACCCATCTACTATAATATTATTGAAACTTAAGCTGTGAAAAGGAGTCATCTTGGCTGTCATTTTAGGTAGGGATACACAATATATCATATCATATCGGTTTTTGTCCGTTGTTGTTTTTTTTTTTTTTTTGTAGAGTTTTCATGTTTATCGGTATTGGTTGATTGAACATTCTCATTGCAAAGCTGCTTCCTAAATCCACTTCATATATACTTAAAAAAAATTAAGATGTAAAAAGGTGTCATTTGATTATATTGGTATCATATCGGTTATTGGTCGATATAAGAGGTTGTTTTTTATTATTTATTGCTCTTGGACAATTTAATGTTCTCATCCCAAAGCCACTTTTTGTAAACCCATCTGATATATATTTATCGAAATGTTAGCTGTTAAAAGGAGTCATCTTGGCTGACATTTTAAGTAGGGATACACAGTGTATCAGTATCATATCGGTTATTGGCCAAAATGTCAGATTTTTTATATTTATCTGTGTTGGTCGATATAATGTTCTCATTGCAAAGCTGCTTGCTAAATCCACTTGATATATATTTAAAGAAACTAAGCTGTGAAAAGGAGATATGTAGGGATACTCAATATATCGTTATGTTAATTGTTGGCTAATACATTAAAAGATTTTTTCATTTATCGGTATTGGTCGATATTGGCTATGTAATTTTGCATGTTAATTTCCTCTATTTTTACATTTAAATCACCTTTGCTGTCATCTAACTTAATATTTATAAATACTAATAATTAAAAAATAACACCATTGAATGTAATTTTTAGGAACTCTCAAAATTAATATTCATTTTTATACTGTAGATTATAATGATGTGATGCCTAAACACATCACATGCCTTTAGCATTTAAAACAATAATCTTATTATTATTATTTTTTTAAATAAATTTATTTACTATATATTGTCAAATTTTGGTTTCAGCTGTTTATCGGTTTATTAGCCATAGCATGAAAATATTTGTCAGCTTATCGGCCGGAGTTTTAATTTTGGTGAAGCCCTATTACTTTGTCATCAGAACATTTAAATTAATCAGTGTGAGTTAGTAACATAAATTCAACTCTGAATCAGTTCACTCCAATATCCATTTATTATAGTTTATTTGTAGCATTTAAAACAATTAGTTTTAGTTTAGTGTTTTTTTTTTTTTATATATTTTCATAGAATTGAATTTTATTGTAACTTAGCAGTTAAAAATAACCGAAAATATTATATAACTGGTATTGCATCCATAATTGCAAGTGGAATTTTTTTATAATATTTGTCATGCAAGGTTTCTGTTTCCTGTTTTATGTAGCTAAACAGGTTATTTAATGGTCTGTTCAGCACAACAACAACAATGGTCACCATCTTTATTTCTTTATGAACAGCATGAGATCATGTAATCGTTTCCGCAGACTGCGGCTTGACCTCTATTTCTTTATAATACAGCACCACGAGTTGACGGAGCAGATTCAGATCCCTGTAGTAGCATCTACGGCTCCACTTGGAGCAGATTGGGCTTTTGATAGCACGTCGCACCACTTACATACTCTCTTCTCCCGGTGTCACATCTGAGAAATAGGTCAGCTCGCTCCGGGTGGGGCTCCTGTTGTCAGACCGGCACAAGATCGGCACTGACTGCCTTAGAACCCAGTGGGAGGCCCAGCAAAAACTTCAGAGGCTCTCGCGCACTGTGCGCCCACTGCGGAAAGTTCTAGAGTGACGGAGCGAGCCTGACGGCAGCTTCTCGGAGCCGACGCGCCTGTCTCGCTTACTGTGCCTCCACACCAGCTTGTCATGCTGCATCTCTCAGTCCGGCTTGCACTAATGTTGTTTGCTGTCATCTTGGATTTCAGAGCGACTCAGTCTGTTCTTGCGGGAGACTCTGCTTTGAGCTTTTAGCCCCGGCGTTGCTGTGACCGAACCGAGAGTTCTGGGATGAGCTGGTACAGTACTGCCTGTCATTCTGGGGCAGTAACGAGATGAGCGAAGGCCCCGTGAGCTTCAGGGTGGAAAGAACACATCTGTTGATGCCCCTTTGTGACAGCTCATTTGTTGGGCCCAATTCACACAAGGCTGCATGTCAAAATGTACTAAGCGTATGAGAACGAAGACACATATTTTAGACCCTTGTGTTTTTATTTTTTAGTGTGATACTAGGTGATACCCCAACTATAACCTTTCCAGACCATTTTTTTTCTTTATATGAAAACTTTGATCATTATAGTGCAATTTTTGAATTGTATTTGAAGAGTTCATTTGCAAAAACGGATAACTACTTTTTTTAACAATTTTTAAAAATCATGTTTTTTCATTGTGCATTCCAATTAATCTCAATCTGCAGGTGGGTTATTTTGATTAGGTTAAAAAATAACTAAGAAATCCAGCTAACAAACACAATAAAACACAATAAAAACATAACATAATCAAAAACCCTGATTTTTGAAAATTAAAAAAATTAAAGGGAGGTGTCTGTTTTTGCAAATAAAATCTCCATATACTTTCAGTTATAAAGAATATAAATTTAAGTTAATTTAAAATCTTATTTGTAATAAAGAACTGTAATATCAGTTTTTCATACTGTACTGTTATGCTTAGATTAGCATGAAGCATTTTACACAATTTATTTTGGCTTTTCGTACTTTTATTAGATAATTAATATGATTTTTTTTTTTTTTTTTTTTTTTTTTTTTTTTACATTTTATTCAGAATTCATTTTATTTATAGTATAGAGTTCCAATATTGGTCATCACTAATAATTTAATAATAAATACATTTTACATTTTAATAATAAATTTTAGATTTTTAGTGTTTTATTTAAAAATATAGTATAGAACTTCAGCGTTGTTTAATGGTTATCAGAAATCTTTCAGATAACTTTAAAATGAATATTTTAATAACGCTGTTATTTATAATCTTTAGTAAACCTCAAAATGAATGTCCAACTTTCATATTGTACAGTATAATATTGTGATGCCTAAATTTACTCTACTTTTTTTTGCGTTGTTTTTAATGTTTTGTTAAAATGTAATTATTTTAGGTTTCTTTTTTTAATGTATTCAGTTTCTTTTTATTTTCTTTTTTTAAGTTTTATGTAGAATATTGGAAGTGTACTGCTTATCAGCTATAACTTTTGGATATATTTTTTAAAATTACTAATAATTTATAGACACTGTTAAAATATCATCTTATTATAGACATCACATTATAGTCGAATGTCATCTTATATAAATTGGAGTATACCTTTCAGCACTGTGATGCTTAAAGGTATACTCCACCCCAAAATGAAAATTTTGTCATTAATCACTTACCCCTATGTCGTTCCAAACCCGTAAAAGCTCTGTTCGTCTTCGGAATACAATTTATTATAATTTGGATGAAAACCGTTAGGCTTGAGACTGTCCCATACACTGCCAAATAAATATCAGTGTCAAGGTCCAGGAAAGTATGAAAGTCGTCGTCAGAATACTCCATCTGCCATCAGACATATAATCTGGGTTATATAAAGCGACGGGAACACTTTTTGTAAGCGAATAAAGCAAAAATAACAACTTTATTCAATAATTCCTTTGTTAGCAGTCTCCTCTGTGTCTCTCCATATCACCATATGCTGTGTATGCTCTTCTGTATCATCCACACCACAAGGATGTGCTGTTTTATTTCAAATCAAAGCTAAATACACATAGAAACAGCGCATCCTTGTGGCAAATGGAGCTTTTACGAGTTTGGAACGACATGGGGGTAAGTGATTTTCATTCAAAATTTTCATTATGGGGTGGAGTATCCCTTTAAATTCACTGAATTCATGGTTTGAAATGAATTCTAGTTTTTAGTGTTACTTTAAAATAACACAGTAAATGTTTACTTTAATTTTTCAGGTGTCATTTTTCTAAATATATTAAAAATATTTATAGTTCAGAATCTTCAAAATGAATACCAATTTTTCATACTGTACGTGGAGTGCTGTGATGTCTAGATGAACGTCATTTAAAACCAAGATTTTAGCTGTAGTTTTTGGTACAGTTTTGATTAAAAATCAGACATCTTCATTTATTCATTCCCTGGGAACTGAACCATGCAGTTACTTTTGCATTTCTAGTGAGCGTTTTGCTCTACTAGTTCAGTTCCACACAAGGATGCTCATGTCCATCTAATAAACTCCCAGCCATGCTGAAGATCCCTCTGATCAATGTCTCTGAAGGTCAGTGGTTTTATCTTTCTTCAAGAGCCTGGACAAATCTGACCGGCCTCCTGTTATTTGCGAGCACACATCTAGTCAACAGCAGTGTTCAGAGCAAACCCTGTGGTGAAGTTTACTCAGGCTTTTGCCATGGGATGTAATCAGATTGCATCCCTTTGTTTATCCCTCTCTCCGGGTCTCTGGTCTGCTCTGGACGCTTTTGCAGAGCCTCACAGATGTTTAGTGGCCACATTACCATTCGCAG
Source organism: Cyprinus carpio (assembly GCF_018340385.1). NCBI lineage: Eukaryota > Metazoa > Chordata > Actinopteri > Cypriniformes > Cyprinidae > Cyprinus > Cyprinus carpio. The sequence goes on from NC_056618.1 coordinate 22,960,438, forward strand.
CCTGTATCTCTGGCTTTATTTATGAATACCATTTGTCACTAACTCGCAGTTTATGAGGCAGCATTTCATTTTCATGCACGCTGCGAGAGGCAAGAGTGATGGGGGTGAGAGGGAGAGGGAGGGAGCAACAGTGAAACAGTCCGCTGAACTCAATCATGCACTATGCTGTGATTAACCCCATACTGAGACTAAATTACAGCTTTAAGTCTTTCTGTTGCTCTTGCAAAAAAACGCCAATATGGCACTTGCTGTAAAAAGGCAGCTTTTGTATAATTCTCACTAAAGTTCATTGCTGAGCAAAGGTCAGAGTTCGCCTCAGGCTATGGTGTGACATTAGAGTTTATTACTAGGGTTTCAGTGATTGAGAAGTTATGGCTGCTCCCATTAACTGAGAACAGTAGCTTCTGGTATGATATACTCATATTATGCTATTTTAACTCTATTACATGGTTATGTGTGTATATGTGTGTTTATTATAGAATTTATTTATAGAAATTTTAATATACTTTATGTAATAAAACTATCAAAATATTTTTCATTAATTGAAATAAATCTGAAATAAAATTAAAACTAGATGAAAAACTATTATGTCATGTATTATATTATAAAATAACATTTTATAAAGTATATAATGTATTTTATGGTTTTCACTAACTAAATATGTTAAAATAATAAAATAATCGTTAATTAAAATAAATCTGAAATAAAATATAAATATTCGATGAAAACTGTATTATGATATATATTGTAATGTTATGAAATACATTAGTGTTTTTATTAACTAAATCTGTTAAAAAGATTTAAAAGTAAAATATTTGATTAAAGTTACAGAATATAAATAATACTAGAATAGAATAAAATAAAATAACACATAAATAAACAGTTTTGTGTGTGTGTATAGAGTTAGTATTATTTATATACTTTTTATTTAATTTTATTTCAGCTTTATTTCAATAAAAAAAAAATTTAGTTTTAATAAAAACACTGAAATGTTAACTGATAATAGCTGGCTGGTATATACAAACATGCATGTATTTATTTAAATAATGACATCATTAATAATCAACCGAAAATATCAGTTAAATTATCTAGTGCTGTCAAATGATTAATCACGATTAATCGCATCGGAAATAAAAGTTTGTTTACATAATATATGTGATCCTTAACCACAAAACCAGTCATAAGGGTCAATTTTTTGAAATTGAGATTTATGCATCTGAAAGCTGAATAAATAAGCTTTTCATTGTTGTATGGTTTGGTATGATGGGACAGTATTTGGCAGAGATACGACTATTTGAAAATCTGGAATCTGAGGGTGCAAAAAATCTTAAATATTGAGAAAATCGCATTTAAAGTTGTCCAAATGATAGACAGTTAGACAGGCTGTCCTCAAAACACACACAAAAAAATCATGCATACATTTCATATGCACAAATACACGATGCACAGACATTGAAGTGTAGTGCTCAAATATATTTAAAAGGACAGTTCACCAACAAATAAAAATTCTGTCATCATTTACCCACCCTAATGTCATTATATACACACAATATTAAAAATACCTTCAAGTGATTTCTGCAGATGAAAGAAAGACTAAGGTATTGGAATGACAAGAGGGTGAGCAAATGATAACAGAATTTTCATTTTTGGGTGAACTGTCCTTTTAAAAGCTTCATTGACATCTGCACTGCTGAACACAATTAATGTTCCCGCATCATCATTTCAGCTGGCCAGGCTTTGTAGTGTGTTTTTCTTGAACGTTTACTTGAAGACAGCCACTTCTCAGCGCATTTGCATGGATCAAATCTCTCCAGAGAAGGTCCCTCAGTGCTGATTTGAATAAGATCCTCGGTGGTAGATACGTGCGGACTGCTTCTGGTGGAGTTTTTGATGTGGTTCTGTGCTGAGAATCCTCTCTCACACTCTGCAGCTGATGTAGGCAGAATCAGCATCATCTCGACAAGGTGCATATATGTTCTGGAAATAAAACTGTACTGATTAAAAAAAAAAAAAACCCTGATTAGGCAAACTATTACATAAAGTACTGTAGAAATGGTCAAAAGTGTACATTACTTTGTAGTCAACATTGTATGGCTCTTTAGTGGACAAAGTTTGTCACAAGCTGCTGTAAGACTTGTGTTGAAATGTTAGTCTTACAAGTGTCTTCAGACTTCTCCACAGACAGATCCATCTATCTAAACAATCTACAATGTAATGCGGTAACATCTTACCTTTCCAGTACTTACAGATTTAGAAGAACATCTACCTGCTCACAGCCATAATCTAGTAGAACGTCTTAATTTTCTGTCCATGTGTCATAGTTAAAAATTTTGAAACAGTCAGTCAGTTGCAGTATATGCTGGACACTGGCTGACTTTGTTTATTAGACTACCAAAGTGAGCATGTAGGGCCTCAACAGCAACAGAAATGATGTTTCCGTATGTGTTTGTGCTTTCCTGATTAATCCCTCATGAAGATTTTATATCTTTATTAAAAAAAAGAACAAGGTCACCACTTCCACATATGCTGCGGCAACCTTCATGGGAAACGGCCTTTACAGCCTCGTTCTTCTCCTGCATAAACAGAAACTGATGAAGCAGCTTACACAAATGGGTGTGCCATGTTCTGTGCTATTCAGCAAGAATTTATCTGGATCATGTAGAAGGAGAAATGGCAGAAAAGAAGGCTGCGTTATTCATAGCGTGTGTGTTAAAGAGAAAAAGGAATGCAAGGTTATGACAAATATTACATTTTTTTTTTAATGTATTTTTTATTTTTTTTATTTTGTGTTTTTGTTTTGTTTTGAACCCCAGACTCTCTAAGATTATTCCTTTGCCTTCATCCTCTGTCAGGCTTTATTCTGCGCACCCTTTAACAAATTCTCAGGCGCGGTGTAAACAGGTGAGGGGAGGTGGAAACCTGTCCTTCCCTCTCTCGCATTAGTTGACTAATGATGCCTTTAATTAGCCCTGACACACGCTGTTAATTGAATGCACCTTATTACAACTCAGCCTGTCAGAGACATTTCCGCAGTCACCGTCTGATGTTGCCACGGCGTGAAATCCACGGATCTGTTCACTCAAGACTTGACGGGAAAGTCAACTGCTTAATATTATGCTCATTTAGCCGCTTTATGACAGGCTTGTGCAGCGACACTACACTTCCCATAATGCTGTGTGGCAGAAAACTCATTCTATAGTCAGTTCAGTCCAGATTATATGCTTTTAAGTGGAGTTTCAGCCCTGTTTTGCATCTCAAGAGTCTGTTCATGTACTCCATCATGTGACTGGAACGCTGTCTGTATATGACTTGTTAATTCGATTTGCTGTTCGGCTTTGAAGAGCGCGCTGTGCTGAGTAAGACACTTTCCTGCGCTTCTTAATCTGTCTCAGCTCTGTAAACACTTCACACAAGGTTATTCCTTTACTCAAGGACCCTTCTTAAAATTCTTGTTGACAAAATACACATTGTACTCTCTCCTCCACTGTCCTCAGTCAAGCTCAACCTTCAAGCTTGTGTTGGAGCTGCAGCGAGCATTGATTGAGATCAAAGGGTGTAGAGAAAATGACCATCATATGATTAGTAATTGAGTTTTTCCAGTCCAGGCTACATGTATGACAGGACCTCATCTGTATCTTATCTGCCTGCACACTAATCTGTTCAAATCACAGATATGTTCACCATATATCGGGGTTGCTATGGGAAAAAAAAGTATCAAAAAGGCCCCAAAATGTCTAAAATCTGACTTAGGTCAAATTAAAATAGTATAAAACTGCATGTTACGGTGAGCTACGCTGAAAAATATTTGCTGTAGAAACAATGTTCAATGTAAATTTCAAGCAAGAAGCATTACACTTAACACAATTTTAAAATAGAAACACTGGATTAGTAATTACACAGAAAAACACACTCCAATAACAACTTGAACAAAATGATTATTATTATAATAAAATATCAGTCTCTTTATGACTAATAATTATCTAATAAAAAGAAATAATTATTTCTACAAAACAGTAGTTTTTATTTTCTAAAAAAAATGATGTAAACAATAAAGCAAAATAATATAATAACAATAATAGTTATTGTTATTATTACTATTATTATTATTAAATACCAAATTATTTGACTAATAATGGTCTAATTATAAGAAATAAATATTTTTAATACACAGTAGTTTTTCTTAAAAAATTAACAATGTAAATGTAAAATACACATTATTATTATAGAAAAATAATTAACATGTAATTGTTTAATAAATAAATTACATGATAAAGTTATAATGCAATCATTTTGTTGATGAAAATGATTAGAATAATAATGATGAAGTGTAATACAAAATATTTTATTCTTATTATAATATAATATAATATTTATTTTAATTTATCTTTAATTTGATTTATATAAGTAACTAACTATTAATAAATAATAAATACAATAATTAAATTAATAAATATCTATTTATACAATAATTATAAATAATAAATAAAATGGTAATAAAATATTTAAAAGTATCATACAAAATGTGTATTATTATTATAAATTATTTTAATAAGTAGTAATAATAATAATAATAACACCCATGAAAGAAAGAAAGAAAGAAACAAAGAAACAAAGAAAGAGAAAGAAGGAAATGACAAAATAAAGAAATGGCTGATTTTAACTCTTGATTTGATCCACAGGACTCCGCCCAGGAAGCCGTCATCACCAGAGACATCCATCGCACCTTCCCTGCTCACCAGTACTTCAAAGACTCCGGCGGCGATGGCCAAGACTCTCTCTACAAGATCTGCAAGGTGAGGTTGCAGCTGCTCATCCTGCAGGCATGACTCACTCCTGCCGTCTGGTAACAAGCATCACAACACCGCTGCAACATCTCTATCCACTGACCTTTTGTTTTGCCGTAATACGAACGGCCTTGATAGATATCCAACCACATGTGCTGTACTCACCTCCCTGCGGCTGTGAAAATAACTTGTTCACTCTGCTAATTAAACACAGTTACGCGTCATAGATTCGTTATTATATTTAGAAACAAAGCTAGAGTAATAGATTATGCAGTTATCCAGGAGGCAATTATCCAGTTAAGCACACATCTATCTCTCTATAATTAAACAGATGGTTCTGGCTGTAAAGTCTGAATGAATGAGGCACATAAAACAAAGCCGTTTTAAACTACGCACACCTCTGATCAGAAATCAGTTGAATTCAGAATAAGTGCATCGTTATGTCACTTGACAATTGTGTAATTCATAAATAAATTCTATTGCTTAGCAAAGTAATACATTTTGATAATTTTATAATATAATAATTATCTAAAATACATTTTATACAAATCTTATAATGTTCATTTTTACTATAATTTTAAAATTATATATTATATTTCATATTATAGAAAAACAGCACAAAAGCATTGAGTGGATTAGAGAAGTAGTGCGGTGTTTTCTGTTTTCTGTTAAATCTCCTTTGTGAGGAGTCTAAAGAGGTTTTCCATCAGCTGATTGGCACCGGCAGATTAAAAGCCTCCTAAATTGTGCAAAAGACCTTCAATCCAGCTAATCCTGGAGACAAAATCCTCCAGCTCAGAGGGACATGTGTTGCCACGAACATTTATCATTGTTTCCAGCCATTTATGATGAAGCAGTATTATAACTGCTTGTGATTTAAAGACATCATGAAACGTGTGAATTTAAATTGTGATGTGTTTATTCATTTGAAAATATTTAATGCTAAGTACTGTAGGGCAAGACTGATTTTAATGATGCTAATAATTATTTTTTCTGTAATGTAACATTTTTCTCTGTTAATGCTAAAATATTTTACTTTTATTATTTTACTGAGAAATAGCATTATGTTCTCGTGAACATAAAATATTAATTCATGTTCCCTTTATTTTGGTGCACAGTATCTGAACTTATGTTTTTTCCACAGGCTTATTCTGTGTATGATGAAGAGATTGGCTATTGCCAAGGTCAATCATTTTTGGCAGCCGTATTACTTTTACATGTGAGTATTTAGCAAGATGAGTAGTGTTTAAAGTATTAAGTGCACCATACATGTTAGAGACACGAATGTCACGGAGAGGTGATTAATTTTTATTGTTTTTTTGTTTTGTGGTATCTTTTGTTTTTTTGTGTATTTTGTAGTGTGTTTTTTTTTTTTTTTTTGGTCTTGTGTTTTGTGTTGTATTTGTGTGTTTAGTTTTATGTGTGTGTGTGCTTTGTGGTATCTTTTTTGTTTTTGTTGTGGATTTTGTAGTGTTTTTTTTGTTTTATTAGAGGCTTTTTTGGTCATTTTTTTGTTTTGTATTTTGTGTTTGGTTTTATTTCATTTTTGTTTTGTGGTATCTTTTTTGTTGCATTTTGTAGTGTTTTTTTGATTTATTTGTTTTTTTGTCTTGCATTTTGTGTTTTGTTTTCGGTTTTGTGTTGTTTTTTTGTTTTGTTGTGTTTTGTAGTGTTTTTTTTTTGTTTTATTCGTTTTTTTGTCTTGTATTTTGTGGTGTTGTGTTTTTTGTTTTGTTGTATTTTGTAGTTGTTTTTGTTTTATTTTTTGTCCTGTGTTTTTTTTTTTTTTTTCGTTTAATGGTTTTATTAATTTATTCGAAAGCGGTGTTATTCATTTATTATCCATTTTATTTATTTAACACATTTAATTTGTGTTTAAATTTATTTTTGAGACACTCACCCAAAAATGCAAAATTATACGAATAGAGGCTTTCATGTTTTAAAATGTGAGTTTATACCACAACAGAAGTGCACGTTACTTTCTCTTAGCAGGCATTACGTAAACTTCTTTTTAGGTCAGTTTTATCTTTAAGCTCAACTGCTGTGCTGGTAAATCAGCAGTATGAAGAGTTTCTTTTTTTTTTTTAAGAGAGCTTGTTAATTAAATAAGCACTAATAAAAGTGTAAATAGAAACCTACCTCATTGTGCCTTATCTTTGACTTTTTGAGGCTTGTTATTGAGCTAACAGTAGGCGGAGAGAAACAGAAAGTGAGAGAAAGACATTGATGAAACGGTTAATTCCATATTTAATTAAAGCGAGGGCTGAGTAAGATGGCATTTTTTGTTTTTTATGCGCCGCCGCCCCGTATGGGGCTTGATGTTAGAGCGTGTTTGGGGATTTCTATAATGTAGGGAAATTTAGTAAAGTAAAGTTTATAATGTAGTAAAGTGTCTTTCTCGTGGCCTTGCCCAGGAAGCTCAGGAGCTGTCAGGGATATTAATGACAGAGCCCGTCTACCTGCAGGAGCCCATTGAGCTCGGGACACACACGCTGTCTGTGTGATTTAATACCCAGCTCTCTGTCTGTCTCGCTCTCCGTCTCAGAAACACAAACAAACTCTGATAGCATCACTGTAGACTGCCATAGACGGGTAGACGGACAGTTGACACATCTAAACATCATGGGCTGCTTCTGTTTATTCATGCAGAAAGCATTAGCATCTGAAATATCATGGTGAAGTCTCTCGTTTTTTTTCCTTTAGATGCCCGAGGAGCAAGCTTTCTGCGTGCTGGTGAAGATCATGTACAAATATGGTCTCCGGGATCTCTACAAAAACAACTTTGAAGATCTTCACTGCAAGTTCTACCAGCTGGAGCGTCTGCTGCAGGTTTGGCCTTTGAGGAATAGTTCACCAAAAAGTGAAAATTTGCTGAAAATGTGCTCACCCTAAGGCCATCCAAGATGTTTATGAGTTGGTTTCTTCATCAGAACAGCTTTGGGGAAATTTAGCATTACTTGCTCATAATGTGGAACCTCTGCAGTGAATGGGTGCCGTCAGAATGAGAGTCAAAACTGTTGATAAAAACATCACTGTAATCCACAAGTAAAAGCAAAAGCTGCTTTTGTTATAAACAATACATAAAGTTTCAAGTCAGTTATTTCTTATCTTTTGCTGTAGTGTGTCAGTCAGTATAGTACAGCCAGTGCTCCACACAGAGATCTCAGTCTTTCTGGAATTACATGAAGAAACAGATCAACGCAGACAGACTAAATCCAGAAGAACTGTGGCAACGTCTCCAAGATGCTTCAAGAAACCTGGATTTAGTCTGTCTCAGTTTGATCTGTTTCTTGAGTCCTCTATCCTTAATATTGCTTTCCCCAGTTTAAACGTCATCTCATCTGAATCAGGAGAGAAATCTGCACAGATCAAGCACCATTTAAAACAGTTCAAAACAAATACGTCTGTGAATTTGATGTGAGAGGACAACAGAGGATCGACTTTTGCACTGGAGGAAGTGTTATTATAGATTATGGAGTATTTTTGGACTTTTTTGGACAGAATAAAGTTGAAAAAAGTGTTAAGTGCATCATCCGGATATTTAAAGTGCGCTTTTTCTTTTTGGAGTTTTCAGTGTGAACACACTACTTGCACTATTTATACTACAGAACATCATAAAATAGTGCTTAAGTATGCAATTTGGGACGTGCCTACAGTCTTGTACACCCCTTGTCAGGCCGTACTCGTGCAACTCAAGTGTAAGCGGTGGCCCTCTTGTAAGCTATTAGACCTAATGCGCTGGAAAATGGGTTTTAATTTTGTGCTGAAATGCAATTAGGCCTGAAGTCGCCCTCTTTCAGCGCTAAACCCAACCCGGTTAGTATCGACTTGCTCTGCTACTACAAGAGTGTTAGCATCGATCACGAAAAAACGTGCCTGGAAGAATTCCCGTCTCTCCCTCCTTCCTCGTCGTTTACTTTGCATGTGTTAACCTAACACTGCCACCTCTCCAATCTAACAATGCAATCTACCGCAGAAAAATATTCTCTCTTCAGCTCCGGGTCTTTTTGAGATGCTAATTTAAGATGTGCCCTTGTAGATATCACTTACCTCTTTGATTTATTCTCTGCTCGGTCTCTGAATGCATAGTGTAACTCTTCTTTTCTTGAGGCAAGCATCACTGATGCTATTTCTCAAATTGTGCTGCTTGTTGAAGAGAGGTGATGTGTTATTTTATCTTTTATTTTATATTTAATTTAGTGTAATTTTTCGTATTTTTAATAATTATTTTTATTTATTCATTTTGTTATTTTTTTATTTTATGTTTTTGTTTTATTTTTATTATTTGTAAAAAAAATAAATAATAATCCCTGGGTTCTATAGGTGTAAGCCTTTGGGTTGACAGCAAAAAAAAAAAAATATATATATATATATATCTATATATATAATATATATATATATTATATTATATTATATATATTTTTTTATTTATTCGTTTATTTATTTATTTATTTTTATTTATTTTTATTTATTTTTTTATCTATTTTATTTTATTTTTTTTTATTTTACTTTTTTTATTCAAAAGTGATTTTTGTGAACTCCAAACTATTTTATTAGATTAACAGTGATTAAGTGTATCTTTTTTTTAGTGTTGAGTTTTCCCAGTGCAGTGTTGGGGAAGCTTCTGCTTCATCATTGTTATTTCAATATTGCCTCGGGAAAGCACTGAGCATTTCTCTATTGATACTCCTCATAACCTCTGGTTTAAAAACACACAAAACAAACACGTTCTTATGAACACCGCAGCACAAACTTAAGGAGATCGAAGCACGTGTAAGTCTTTGAATTATTAGCTGTTTTTGTGTAATGTGCTTCAGAACTGCACTCTTGACCCTGTGCTGTGGTCCAGTAGTCTTGCGCTCCCAATAGAAATGCTTTAAAAGCTTGTGGAAAGAAAAGATTTAGTAGTCTATTGTTCTTTTTGTTTGGATATACTTATTTCTTCCCTTCTGTTTCCAAAACAACAAATACGGTTAACTTGTCATCTCAATAACCCTAACAGATATTAAAACACAAGTTATAATGCTTATTTCCCTTGCACAAACCGACTGTTTCTCCTCTTTCCAGGAGCAGTTGCCGGACCTGTGGTCTCACTTCCAGGACCTGAACCTGGAGGCCCATATGTACGCGTCCCAGTGGTTCTTAACACTGTTTACCGCCAAGTTCCCTCTCTGCATGGTCTTCCATATCACCGACCTGCTCCTGTGCGAGGTGATACATCTTCCTCCAATCACAAAATTGCAGTAACCGCAAGTCATTTAACCAATGAGTAGACACTGTGGGTGAGACTAACTGACACGACATAAATAGAAACCCAGCGACTGACATTGTGTCTCTTTCACTAAATCTGTGTTTTTTTTCCTTCTATAGTAGAATGAATAGTAAACATTCAGACATTCTGCTTTTTTTGACACACTGCTTTTCACATATTCTGTAGTATATTTAGACGCATAGCCGAATTTATTAAAATAAGGTTAAGATCAAATTTAAATGCATTCGCACCTGTTTGTGAATCTGTTGGAGTTTCTGTGCTAGTACGCAACTTGTATGCTTATTAGTGAATGAGACTAATTGTTTTGCGATTTACTTGTCATTTTCACATCTGGTTAGGACAAAATTGTTTTGCATTTTGTTTAGAGACATACGTGCAACTTATTGTAAAGTAAAGGTCTTTGCACACTGTCTGAAATTCTCGTCCGAAATTTTTGCACGTTTAAAAAAATAAAAACGACCTTGCGATGTGTCAATCACGTCTACACACTGCCTCCGAAACCTTCGGCCGTCATAAAAAAAATTCGGATCAGGTTCCATTTTCTGTGTTTTCGCAGCCGTAGAAAGCATTTTGATAGGAAAAGATGACGATTACGAAAAAAAAAAAAAAGATTTTCAGACCATGTGCAAGGACCTTAACACTTTACAATAAGTTGTAATTCATTAACACAAGTGAGCATTTAGTAGTTGTTCATGTTAATTATATAAATATAATATACTTTGTATTGTTCATTTGTTCATAATACATGAATTAATATTAGTCTATTATTAAAAACTTGAAATGTTAATAATATAATAGTACATGAATGCTGTTTGTTAGTTAATGATACTTAATACTAAACTTTTAAATGAATACAATCAGGTAAATTAATAAAATTCATAAAAAGTAATGGAAAATTATCTAGTTTAAAATATTTAATTGGGTAGAAATTACTCTATGTGAGAGCAGTCGCTTTAAAAAATATTATTATTTTTTATCCTTATCCTAGTTATGAAATGTCTTGGATATGCTTAGATTTAAAATACTGGCATCTTTGTGAGTGATTATTATTATGATTACTCGCAATTATTATATTATCTATATACAGCTTGAAATGTTAAAAACGTAATCACACAGAAATTTAGACCTAGAATAATAATTGCTGCAAAAGTATTGCATATTATTAGTTTGTGATACCTAATGCTAAACCTTGAAGTTAATAAAAACAGATTAATTAATAAAATCAATCAATAAAAATTAATTAATAGAAATTGGTCTTTATGAGTGCAATCTCTTCAGTAAAAAATGTATTTAAGTATTGCACTTTGTAAGCTCATGGTAACCCTAAAGATAAACTTAACGGATTGCATACTTTTTTATTTTTATGTTTCTTTTCTGGCTAAATAAATATTGTAGTTTTTGGGTTTCCAGTAGCACATAAAACTGACGGAAAGTTCAGTTGTTTCTAAACTTCTTGAACTCTGTTAGATTTCCCAAAGCAAGCGTCTTTGATTTCTTAGAAATAGGCTTTGTGTCTTTCCAAAAGAAACGCTTCGACCTTTTTGCTCCTCAGAGAGCTTTTCCTTTTATTTTTTTCCCATCGCTTTTCTCCCCTTTTCCTTTCATTCAGCGTCTGTGGTAGCCCGAGGCAAGACAATTAAAAGTTTCCTCAGCCTGTCTCAGTCAATGAATCGCATGATGAGAATCTGTTAGATGCTCTCTCTCTCTCTCTCCTTATCCATCTATCAGTTCATCTCTAATTCATTTAGTGTTCTGCCTTCTTTTGAGGCTCTGGCTCTACTGTTAAGTAACTCGTAGTGATTGTAGTCTTTCTTGTTCACGCATCTCTCCTTAAATCATATTGCATTTCAGTTTATTTGAATTCAGTTTTCTTTCCCAATTTATATATATACCGTTCTAAAGAAGCTTTAAAATTGTGCCATCCAATGCTATTGCGCACAAAACCAGAAAGCACTTTCTTGCTTTGGCAAGCTCTAATCTGATTGGCTACCTTCAAACAACTTCCAGGACTAAGGGTACACAGGGTTTGTTATCAGTCCGTCGGGAAACAAAGTCTGGTTCCCAAGGGAAGCGCTATTGAGGATTAAATAATAACTGAGCTTGCAGATTTTTTTAAAGGTTACTAGCACAAAATCTTTGAAAGTTGATTCATTTTTAAACAAATAAATATGATCTCTGTAAGTAGTTCGAATTAATAAGTCTACACATTTTTCATTAATTACCATGCCGTTTTTTTTTTTTATTAATTTATTCACATTAAGAAAAAATATATAAAAGCTATAAAGAATAAAACAAAATGATTAAATTTAAACTTAAATTAAATATGTATTAAATTATATATACACTATAGTATTATCTATATGTATCTCATATATATAAACTTGTATATCAAACTTAGATTTACTCTACTTCTAGAAAAAAATTAAAAAATGCATATATATATATTATATATATATATATATATATATATAAAACATGTCTAATATTTATAATATTAATAAATATTTATTTATTTTTAATACTTTTGTTCAGCGAAGAACACATTAATCACAAGTGACAATAAAGACACTGTCAAAAGATATATATATATATATATATATATATATATATATATATATATATATATATATATATATATATATATATATATATATATATATATATAGATATATATATATCATATATATCATATATATCATTTATTTTTATTTTTTTATTTTTAATTTAGTTATTTTGAACTTTCTACTCAAAGAATGAGTAAAAAAAAATACATCGCCATTTGCGCAAAAATATTCCAGGAAAATTTTTTGACACTGATAATAATAATAATAATAATAATAATAATAATAATAATAAATGTTCCTTGAGCAGCAAATCAGCATATTACAATGATTTCTGAAGAATCGTGTGACACTAAAGATGCTGCAAATTCAGCTTTGTATCCGAAGAATGAATTACATTTTAAAATATATATTAAAGCAAAAACCAATTATTTTCAGTTGTAATAATATTTCACAATATTACAGATTTACTGTTTTTTTGATCAAACGAAAGAGACTTCTTTCAAAAATATAAAAAATCTCACCGACCCCGAACTATTCTCAATAGTTCCTGCAATTAATTACTGCAATTTTTAAACTTTCTATGGCAATTCTTCAAGCTAACGAATAATGAATTGCTAACAATCTAACAAGAACCGTAATATTCATATTTCTTGCATAACCTTCAGCTCCCAAGCCAAAGAGTACAGTCTCATCCGTCCCTCAACGAGCACAAACACACACGCAGACACACAATTATCCCCCCTGCAATTTCCATTTAGCCTCCTAGCGCCATCTAGAGCCTGTCGGGGAGAGATAGTCTCTGCCGTCTGTTATTAATAGAGAACGTGGGATATTTTTAGCTCGGTGTTGCCATGTGTACGAGTTGTCTAAGCGATGCTCGAGACGGGTGTTTCCATGCGGAGCTGACTTCAGCATTGCTTCTCCGCTCGCTACTGCGATGCCACCTGCTCCCCTCTGACACACACACACACACACACACACACACAGCACCTTCGTCCTTCACATCCACCTGCCTGTCAGTCCACCTGAGCGTGTGCGAGCGAGATTGTTTGCCTCTTCCTTCAGCTCCTGTCACTCCCACACATTTGAGCTCTTTGTATGACTCGAGCTATTTTAGGAAATGCAAATGCGCTCGACATCGCACTTCCCTTTGCTAGTACAGCATTGCAGCTCCGACCAACCATTTAAATGAAATTGTATCATCTTTCTTACAATAAAGCACCTTTGTATGTGGCCTGTTTTGTCGTTCCAGGCAGTTTGATGATCAAAGAAGTGATTGTGTGTGTAATTTATTTTTATTTTTTTCATTTTCTTCACAGGGGTTGAACATCATCTTCAATGTGGCGCTGGCTCTTCTGAAGGTACTGCACCTCACCGTGCTCACATTTCCTTGTTTTAAATAGTTCAGAGAAGTCTTGACGGAGGTGGTTTATATGACGGAAAAGAAATGGGGAAATTAATAAAATCGGTGAAAAGTCGTGGAAATATATGTAGTTATGCTCAGAAATGAGAAATTGTTCTTTGTGAGTGAAATCGCTTATAAAATTATTATTTTTAAAATCTCTGTCATATTTATGAAATATTGGAAAACTCAATTCATTGTAAATTAATTAAAATTTGTTTAGTTATTTCTGGTCATGCTCAGATTTAAACTATTAGCTACGATCTGTTATTTTAGTGTAATTTCTATATTATAGTATTAATTTTCATTTGTATATTTTTAGTTTATATTTTAATTTAAGTTTAAATGTACAAATTTTGTTTTTCTGTTATCACAATAACATTGTTTTATCATATCACAAAGTTTTTAGTCATTTTAGTACTTCAGATTAAATATTATTTTATTTAATTTCAGCTTTATTTCAGTTATAGAAAACAATTCTTATAATAACTTATATTTACCAATAACAACCATTTGAGTGCAGTATTTTTTATTTTTATTTGTACTTTTATTTTTACTTAAAGTCCTTATCCTAATCATAAAAAGTCAGGGAAATTCATTTGCTGAAATGTGTGAGAATCCTGGCACATGATTGATTGCTTTTTAGTTTAAAATACATCAACTCTGCCAGTAAAAAAGGAAAATATTGAGTGTGTCTCCCTCTGCTGCTCAGAACACACATTGCCTTGATTTTTTTATTATTTATTTATTTTTACCAAATATTTGTGGGCAGCTGTTTAGAGCTTTCTGGTTTTGTAGTTTTTGCAATATTAAACAAGAAACTGAAACACTTCATATATTGTAATATAGTATTACAATCTCATATATAACAATGCTAAAAAAAACGTAAAAAAAAAAAAAAATTAAACATTCTGGATGCTCAATTTTTAATGAAGCTTTTCAAATGTGAAATGCATATTTCAAAAACAGGATACCATTTCATAATAATACAAATAACCACACGTGAAAACAGGTTAGGAAATGCAGCATAAACAGGAAATAACCTCAATTTATCAATTTCCTGCACGCAAATGGCATTTTTCTTTTCATAAGATGCATTGGCTCGTTAACACCACATAATAAGGAAGTTGATCCGAGCCGTATGGCTGCTGTCGTAGTGATATATGTGTGCATTTGGGTTTGTTGTTGTGATGTTATTGATCATCAGCGACACGATAGATGACACAGTATGCAGCTGTGGGTCATTAGCCCAGTAATGCCACTGGAGCTCTATTGATACAGCACTATTCATGGTGCATTAGGACTATAATACAGCGGTTTGAGTTGCAAGCAAAGCCCAGAGGTGCTACTTTTTAGAACAAAATTCACCTATAAATACCAAATATTTGATAGTTTCTAATTGTGGTTTTGAATATAGTGTTTATTCAGCTTCCATTGCAATTTAAAGGGCAGTTTGTCATTATCGCTTGGCCAGTTCTGTCTGCTGTGAAGCTTTCCAACAGCGTTCTCAGCACTAATACATTAGCTTCATCCACAAAGCCACACCTTTGTGTAAGCTGCAATGGCAGAATGACAAATGGAGCTATAGCTCGAGCGGACTGCGCTGGCCTGAATGTGTCTGAGCCAACCTATAGAGGAGATGCGGATATATCCACTGATTTAAAATGGAGAAATAGACTCCACTTCCCTGTTCTGTAATTACAGCAGATGTGAGAACCAGAATAATATTCTCTAGTTTCTTTTTAAAGCTTGGCAAACTCCAGGTGTTCATTGAAGATGTTGTTCCTTTTGTTCCACATCTTTTGCATATATATATATATATATATATATATATATATATATATATATAATATATATATATACATATATACACACACACAGTTTATATATATATATATATATCTATATATATATATATATATATATATCTATACTATACTGTCTCTGTGTGTATATATATATAATATATAATATATATAATATATATATTATAAACAAAATTTATTCAGGCACAAAATTTCTCACATTATCAGTTTATTCACTATTGTTTAGAAAATGGTAATAAAATATGACAAGAACTTAGAGTTAAACTGTCAGAACAAATGTCAAATAACTTTGTTAGAAAGGTATGTAATGAATTATATAAAATAGTTACATTTAAGTACACAATTAGATCATACCACTTTAGGTCGACCAATTACCAAGCAGTGCCTAATTTTGTTCAGTCTGTGGTGTAAAAAGGTCACATTCGCAATTAAAGACAAACACTTGAACAAAACATGGTCAGGTCAAAGTGTCTGAATAATTTTTGGTCCCAATTTTTATCAATTTAACTGGTAGTAAACTGTATGAAGAATTTTTGGGGATAATATGTCACAGGTTACTTTATTCTATGCTCACTTACATAAATGAACTAGAGTGTCCTGCAACTACCAGTTAAAAATATCAAAAATCATATCTGGTGTCTGGATAATTTGACTGTATGTATGTATGTGTGTGCGTGTGTGTGTGTGTGTGTGTGTGTATGTATAATTAAATTATATATAATAAATACAAAGGATATTCATTAATAGAACAGATAATTAAAAAATATTTAGTGTCATAATGCTATATATACTGTATATGCTTATATTATCTGTCATCGAAATGTCTTATAATTGATTGTGCACATACATATATACACACGTGTGTGTGTGTGTGTGTGTGTGTGTGTGTGTTAAATACATAATTAAAATATATATAAAACATAACAAATATTTATTAAAAAAAAACATGATTAAAAAATATTCAGTCTCATTAGGCATACTATTTTGTAATTTGCACTGTTCTGTGTTAATCCTGAAAAAGATTATTATATTAAAAGAAATTTAATATAAAATATAACGTATAACAAAAAATATTTACACATTTAGTTATTTTTTTAAATTGTCTTATTGAATCTGAATGTTATTTTTATAGTTGACATTTTTCTCAGTTGCGATTCTGATTATATTTTCATTACTATAATCCAGTATTTTTTTTGTCTTTGAGCTATTTTTTTAAATAAATAACATTCTATTATTATTTTCTAGCTATTTTGTTGTTCTGCAGTTTTCCTGCTGTGTTTAAATAGAAAAAGAAGAAACCAGTGAAATCAGGTGGACAGAAGCTGATGTGACTGTACATGTGAGGAAGCAAGAGATGTGCTTTAATAGAGAGAGGGGGAGAGAGAGAGAGAGAGAGTGTGAGAGAGAGAGAGAGGAGCTAGTGGGGGTTGCACTGCCTCGCTCCTATTGGTTAACCATTACGACATTCTTCCCGAAGGCTCCCAAACCCCCTCCTCCTCTTTTCTCTCTCTCTCTCTCTCTCTCTCTCTCTCTCTCTCTCTCTCTCTCTCTGCCGCTCCACACCCCTCCATCTCACGCTCTGTTTCTCCACATGTCCTCCTGTCTGTTCCCTCACGAGCTTCCAGCACCAATTAGCATTTAGCATGAGTTGCATTGGAGCCTCGGCCATGTCCACTGTCCATTCGTCCACGGTCTCCCGTTCACTCGCGTCGCCCCTCCTATCTTCCTCTCCTCCTCCCTGCCCCTCCTATCTTCCTCTCCTCCTCCCTTTCCGCCACTCTGCCGCCTTTTCTAGCATCGACAGCATCTCTGTGAGCATCTCTCCCTCCCCGTCTTCCTCTCACGTGCTCGTCGACTAAGGAAAAGCAAAGCAGTGAAGCCACTGGAGCTGGAGTAACCAAGGCCGGAGGACGAGGAGACGATAACGTCCACCCAGTCTTGCATCTCGTCTCCTTCATCCCACACTTGGCACCTTTGGGATACTTCTGGACCTTGACAGGATGGCGGAGCTGGCAGACTCTGGACCGAGCGAGAACAAGGACTTGGCTTGACTCCACCTGACGAGGACTCAACTTTCGGTCTGAGATGCTTTGAAGGCTATCAAAACACGGAAGACGTGCTGTCCGTCTCGACAGCACTACGCGACTCTCTTCCTGCCTGTTGCCAGGCAACAGATTGCAAATTTGGGATTTCGGGAGGAGCCGGCCAATGATAAACTGGAATCAAAGCATATTTCCTCGTTGAAGTATGTCAAGCCACTTTCGGTTTGCTTTGGCATCTTTTAAACTAGGCGTGGTCTCTGATATTGTTTACATTGCGGACCCAAAATGGATCAAAGTAAGTGTGAATCCGCTTTCCGGTTTTTGACGCCGCATGCTCACACTTGTCGAATCATGATCGAATGACACCGAGACTGCTTTAGCACTACCGAATCAACCGCCTGGACGACTTTTCCAAGATTGGACGCCATCTCGGGACGTCAACGTGGCTGACTCCAGGTCAGCCCCAGAGCCTCCGTGGGAGGATGATGCTGGGGACCCTGAAGGAGCCCAAGAGGCTCTTTCACCTTTGACCCCAGAGAGAGACTTGCCTTCGCCGCTATGGGCTCAGATACCACCCACCGTGCGGAGGCTGGAGGAAGGGGGCACTGGAGAGGACAAGGGTGGGCTGGTCTATGACTGTACCGATAGAGTCATGGGGCTGCTGGGCATGGGTCACCGCCTGTTTGTGCCCCGGCTGCTGGCGGTGAGGGGCAGCTGCTGCAAATAGAGGCCGTCTTCATGTCTGTGTGTGTGTTGTGTGTTTATATGTGGCTCTTATCAGGCTGCTTGTGTGGCCTTTGTAAAAGTATCAGTAAAAAAAAAAATATATATAAATATATATATATATTTATTTTATTAACAATACTTTGATGCCTTAAGTTATATGTAAACACTTTTTTTTTTTTTTTATTTTTTTTTTTAATTTATTTTTTTTATATTAAATACATTAAGTTCACTTGCAGCATAAAGAAATTATTTGTATTTTTAATTATATATTTATTTGTTTGTTTGTATATTTATTTTATTTTATTGACAGTGCTTTGATGCCTTCCATTCACTTGCAGCTGTTCTGTTCTGTTTATTTTTAAATCATTGTATTTGTTTGTTTGTTTGTTTAACAATGCTTTGATGTTCTAATTCACCTGAAGCATAAAGTCTATTTTTATTTTTAATGTTTTATTTATTTATTTATCCAATGCTTTTATACCTTAAGTTCACTTGAAGCATACAATATATTTTTATTTTTAATGTTTTATTTATTTATTTATTCAGTGCTTTAATACCTTAAATTCACTTGCAGCATATAAACTATTCTTTTTTTATTTTTTAATGTGTATTTATTTATTTGTTTGTTTAATGCCTTGAGTTCACTTGCAGCATATAAACTATTCTTTTTAATTTGCTTTTATATATATATATTTTATTTTTTTGTAAAAGTTTTTATATATTTATTAAAATGCTTTGATGCCTTAGGTTTATTAATATTATTTATTGTTGATTTTTTAATGTTTTAATTAATTAATTAATTAATTATGTTCAGTTGCAGCAAGCAAACTATTATTTTTTATGTTTTTTTTTTTCTTTTTTTCTGTTAGCAAAGTGCAGATTAACTTTTGGCCATACTGCATATCGATTATATTGGCCATAAAATTAAAGTAATTGTTAGCTTTTCGCAATCAGCCAGACTTTCAGTATTGGTACTTCCTTCGAAAATATATTGTGCTGTGCAAAACTTCCTCTTACTGTTGTTGTCAGTGGATATATGGATTTTAAAATCTGATTTACGCTCAACCAATACAGCATCTGTAAAAGGCTATGTGGCTTTGTCAGGTTCACAAAAGGACAATGCAAACATAAATGAGGAAAACAATCACCAAGTTCCTCTTTAGGCAGTTTATCAGGTTGATTTTACTGAATTGACCCCAGTTCTGTTTTTCTATCTGCATGCAGACCTCAAAGGAAGACCTGCTTCAAGCTGACTTTGAGGGTGCGCTGAAATTTTTCCGGGTCCAGCTCCCAAAACGCTACAGGGCTGCAGAGAACGCTCGGCGCCTGATGGAGCAAGCCTGCAATATCAAGGTAAGAAACAACTCCAGACATCTGTCAAACTACAAACCATAAAACACTGTGCATTTATTAATATATTTTTCTTTTTATTTCATTTTATTTGCACTCTTATGTGATTACTTGAGTTCTTTTGATTTGAACAAACCCTCATAAATATTATATTTAATTGTAATATTTTAATAATTTATCTACTTTTTTTGTATGTGCTTTGAACAGTGATTTTTCAAATTGTGTGGCTTATAGTGATGAGGTGTGCTTTTAGTTGTCTGATCAGTTGGATTTATGGATGATGAAATGGGTGGAAATTTATGGACTTGTGTTGAAGGAGTTAATAATGTAATACCAGGGCACTTTGCATTGTCTGAGAAATGTGAAGCGCTACACCACAAAGCTAGCATGCAGGTATTCAGAGAATGCAGAGACCTCGTCTGTGTTTCAAGACTCCATTGAAACAAGGTGGAGTTAAGACTCAAGGATAAATAGAACAGAACTTCTATACCCTAAACCCATCCACAGGACTTCTATAGTGCTCCTACCAAACTACTCACTCCTTCAATTACTTTATTCCATACATTCACACTTACAAGAGTCCTAATTCTCTTTTGGGGGCAGGGATTAGTTTTATTTATTTGTGTGATGTTGAGTGTGCATGTTCAGGAAGGAAGGAAGGAGGAGATCGAGATGATATTGTCTTCATCTTCTCCTTCCTACTTCTCTTTCTCCTTCTTGTTGTAAATGCAGTCTTGCTGTCACTAACAGCAGGATTTCCTGTCCCCAGTCGCTCACTGCTGTGCTTCGGTAATGCAGTAATTGTATAATGCACTGTTTAACTAGGGATGACTGTTTGTACGCTACAATTAATTGTGACATTGAGAATATTGTGTCCAAACAGTGTTGCTAAAAGGATATTTTCTTGAATGTGGCTAGTATGTACTTCTGTTCTCTGTGTCAATGCATACTGGATACTGTGTGAATTTTTATATATGCTTTTAGATTTTATATGTGTGTATGTGTGTACGTGTATATATATATATATATATATATATATATATATATATATATATATATATATCGACCGATATATCGATTGACCAATATTTTCCCCGAAATTTAAGCATTTTATCATAATCGGATATCGGTTTTGTAATATCGGATTTACTGATAAACACCACCATCTTGTGGGTGTTTTGAGAATCGCACACAGGATCGCCATTGCAGCGCGTCTGAGGGGAGACGAGTCAACGACATGCAGGTACTGGATTTGCAGTAGTTAGTAAACTTTATTTAACATAACAGCCAGTTATGCACAAATTAGATGCACGTGCAAAATATGCAGAGCTGGGGGGGCGCGAGTCTGGAATTGAGAACCGCTGCATTACATAAATTCCTGATATGTAGTTTATGCAGCTTGGCACTAAGAAATGGAGACCAACTCACAGAGTCATGTTAAATAATCCATCATGTCCTGTCCCAATAAAGATGTAACTTTGCCTGAATTAATATGCAGCCATGAATGAGCGCATGTTGGAAAAAAAGCGCTGAATTTAATTCTCTCTCTGTTGTAAATTTGCTCCATCATTAGTCTCGAGAAGCCGCTTTCATGTTGCTGTTCACTCACCGCAGCGGGTTGATGTGGTTGATTGCTCAGGAAAAATGCTCCAGGCATAGGCCACCGCAATGTAACTTTTAACAAGATTCACTTGTTTAAAACACCCTAAATTGTATTTACTAACATTTACTATATAACCATTATTTTGCTAATAAACATCTAAATATATACAACTCTATGAAAATTAATTATTTATTATTGCCGTGAGCGATCACAGTTTGAGTATATAGTTCCGTGTAACTGCATAGATAAACCGCACTGTCAGCAGGAATTTCATAATCTAGAAGGACAAAACATTATTAATAATTTTGTTGTGAAATGCAATAAAATTCGATGTTTTGTGTTATATTCCAATATTCCAGAGAATATTATTCAGTGAATTAACATTATCCGGTGAATTATTCTTGACTCACTCTGTAGCTATTAAACAGCTTATAAACCTACTATAAACCGGTAGTTTAAAATGAAGTTGATATGACCCACTCCTGTCCCTTTATTTATTTTCTTCCATTTGAAAACATTAGACATTCTAATTTTTTTTTTTTTTTTTTTTTGCTTATTGTTAATATTACTGTTGTTGCTGTTGATGCTTTTTATAAATAGAATGATTTTATTGTAATATACAGATAAAATTTAACATGAAAGACTAATTTTCAACACTTTAAAAAAAAAAGATGGCTGAAAAAAGGAGGGAAACCAAAGTGAAGGTATGTTCTTTCTTCTACTCAGTCATTTATTTATACTTTATAACCAGTTAATAAATATCGGTTTGGGGCCATGCAAATAATGTATATATATATATGTAAACATGCAAATAATTGGTATCGTATCGGTTATAAAAAATCAATATCGGTCGATCACTGATATATATGTGTGTGTGTGTGTATGTATGTATATATATATATATATGTATGTATATATGTATGTGTGAGTGTGTGTAAATAAAAACAGGCAATTATGACAATTAACCACATTTTCCACCCTAATTCTAATGACTATATTGTGAAAATGACATTTTTGTCATTTAATAATTTCAATGAATAATTAAATAATTTATTACATTTAAATAAAACATAATAAAATAGAATGTTACAGTATAGTATAAGTAATCCTTTTAATTTTTTCTTTATTTGTTTGTTTTTGCCAGCCACCGCCAGCATTTTTTTTTATCATTTTCACAAAAGTTTAATGGCCCCCAGAATAACTTTTGTATGAATATCTGAATATGCAATATCTTAAAACAAATAACAGAGCTCCTGCTTTAAAAAAAAGAAAAAAAAAATCTAGCTTGAAACTTTTTTTTATTAAATCAATACTTGAATGTGGGTAAGTTAAAAAAAAAGCAACATTTTGAACAAAAAGCTGAGAAAATCCAGTTTCTGAATCAGATTTAGAATGATGATCAAAGTCCTATCAGTTTTGATTTATATGCTGTTTAATGCTTGATGATTGCGTTATTTCACATATGCTTGAGCTTATATATGCTATCGCTTGGTTTCTGCTTCTTCTTCTTCCCTTCTTCCCTGCCTTTTGATCTTCTTTCAGAAGATGTGTAATATCATCTCCTACCATACACCAGTGAAAACACAGAAAGCCAGAAAATTACGTCAGTGGCAGAGAAAGAGTTAAACATCTGGACACATTCCAATTATTACAGTTTGTAGGCAAAACATGCTGGCATCATAAAAATGACCTTTTTTATGCATGTATGGCCCAACCGGTTTTGGTTTTTATTTTCTTTAAAACAGTATCTCATGCATTCTATGCTATGTTGTCTATTCACCAAGACTGGACAGAGAACCATGCATTTGTCAGAATTTAGGACCCAGCGAAAGAGAATTTAGAAACCAGAGAGGGAGAAGCTCTCTGTGGGAAACCGGCACCTGAGTGAGGTGATGTAACAGGTGCATTCATTAGCAGTTCCACAGAAAGAGAGCAGCTTCGTTTTACGCTACAATCATGTGTCTTAAAGATCATTATCCTTTGGTTTTCCTTGTATGGCACTTTTAACTCCCTACAGTCCACACCCACCTCCATGCACCCTTGATCCACGTCTCTTCCACACCCTAATGGGAAGGATGGGTTTATACCTGCAACGTATACGCCACAGACTTTATTTGGACGTTTTAGTTCTTTTGGAGGGAAGACCATAAGCACAAGCCGTCTGATTCTTCTGATTTTGCAACTGGATTTTCTCGACATCATGCCAAGTGCTGTTTTGCCCATGTAAATGAATTCTGCACCGTCATTGCTCCCAGCATCTGCCTTGACCACGCCTCATTGTTGCCCGTGTGCATATGTGTACTTAGTCACACTTTCCTCTTTATCTCCTGCAAACAAAAGGGAAAGACAGGCAGGAGAGCAGATCAGTGAAGTGTTTTATCCAAAATGAGCGCTGGAGTGGGTGAATAAAGACGTTTAGCCTGCCATTCAACCTCAAAAGTGATATTTTTATCTTCACCGTCTCCAGTCTTGCTGGCTTCTAGAAGATTCTATCTTTGGGATGTCGAGTGGATGTGTTTTATGAGACGGCTGGGAGGGAGGAGACTATGTAGCAAGGACAGGAAGCCTTGTTGCCGTATCTCCATATCAGACCTGGACAAACACACACTCTCACACACACACACACACACACAGAGACTGTGAAGCTGTGCACAGATTACTTCTGCCACCCGTGATCCCAGCCTTTTCCTATCACATGTGCAAGAGGAGGAAACGCAAAGAGGTTGTTGCTCTTTGAAATGGTGAATTTAAAGAGGATCAAGTCGCCGGGTAATAAACTTACAGGGTGATGGAATTCTCAGGCACCTGCTTGCGTCGAAAGCACAAGCCGTACGAACTTACCCCTTTGGCGGATTACGAGCTGAATTTCAAATTTCACATCCTCTTGATATTGAAAGAAGACTTAATCGAAAGGAGACGTGCTTTGAGAGTGGAAACGGCTTTGGAGAACTCCGACCATCCCGAGTCCTCGGATGTTTGCGTTCGGATACTTATTAAACCGAGGCTTCGTTTCTTTTGGGAGGCCAGATGAGAAGATAAAGAAGATCAAACGAGAGCCACCAGGGGAGTTAGAAGACCCCGTTGTGGTTTGTCTGACAAACTCAAATTTCCCCTGCCTCTTCAGCCTTTTCCGCTTGTCTCGCTCTTCATATTTCCAGCGGTAACCACCGCTACCCATGAGACCGTGGCGATAAGAGCCGTCACAACCTTGCAATTCACAGAGCTTTGTCTCTTTGGAGAAACTGAGCAGGATACACGATCTTTGGAAGACAAAACCAGAGAAAGAGAGAGAGAGTGTGTTCCTCGATGGTCCATCCCCCCTGCATTTATTTCCCGCCTCAAGGGGCCGGCTTTCATCCGTAAAGAAACTTATCTACTCGGTCTCGGCAGACTTGTCAACTTTCTCCTCCTCCCTCCATCCCTCCCTCCCTCCCTCCCTCGCTTCTCAAAGCTCACCTGTGTCTCGTTCGGTGCTCCTCGCAGAAACTTTGACAAGATGATGCAGGAAGTGTCGATAACGGTGGCTTACGACGCTCATGTTATCAATCAGATCAACGAGGAGGATTTCTTCGCCAGTCTCGTGGCTGATTCCAAACCTAAACCGGTGGTAAGTCTAAGACAAACGGTTGTTTTCACCTTCAGGAATTGACAAGAACGTGTTCTAGTCTTGTTGTAGAGCATTTTTCCTCTCAGGCTGCGAGAAATGTCCTGTAATGAAATAACAAGGCTGTACAATTTTCCTCATTATGTCCTTATTCCAAGGAATGCCAGCTTGGAGCTGAAAATACTGTGTGTGTGACGAACATGGTGCTCAGGAGCAAGCGATTGGTTGTCAACCTAATGCAATTTTGCATGTTATGACTCTTTTTTCCTCTCAAGTAGATGTTTTGAATACTCAGATGAGCCTAGTGACCTGAATATTCAAACGCACTGGTTTAACAAATCCGATGAATTTAAAATGAAGCTTTGCCTTTGTAACAAGAAGAACTTGGTGTAAAAGAGTTTTGTGGCAATTCGTACTTCTGATATTGTGACATTTGTGTATATTCGCGTTTGTAGGAACAACGTGTGCTGTTAATGTCAACGTGAATGGAAAGATCAGCTACTCATTCATACCTGTGTAGGTGTTTTGTGTTTCTACAAAAACGTAATTTACACCAACCACGTTAGTTGAGGTAAAACCTACCGAGTGAACTTTCCATGTGCATATGACTGAGTGTTAAACCAAATGAGCGTTGTGCTGAGAGCTTGACTGTCATGTCGGTTGTGCCATTTCAACATGTCATTTTGTGGTCTGTGGCTACACAGCACATCCGGACTAAGCATTCGTTTAACATCTCTTCATCTAATGATGCCTGGCCTCTTATCTGCGCCGCTGACTGTCAGATTAATAGACTGATGCTTGTTCCATTTTACTCCTGTTTTGTGTAAAAAAAAAATCTCTATGCCTGTCCTTAAGTATTAAACTTTGGCGCATTTTAAATTTTCCACGATTTATGCTTTGTTTTGTTTTTTAACAGAAAAAAAAACATAAATATAAAACACAGTATTTCTGGAGAAAAAAAAATTATAAAATCAATTCGTTGGAGCAATGCAAAATTTTATGAAGTCAATAAAATTTAATCCAGAAATTGAATTTGGTTAAAGAAAATAAAAGAGAATAAAACTGAATTTCAGGAAAAAATTAAACATTTTATAGGGCCTTAAAAATGTAATATTTGTTAAACTTGTAATAAAATGCTGTTAAATTGGATAAGTGTATGATGTTTTTTTTTTTTATTAATAAGATTAAATTTAACCATTAAAACAGAGTCTAGAAAAAATTAAAATGCAAAAAACAGAATCCAGAATATTTAAAACGAAGAAGAAAATAACGTAGTTTGGACAAAAATAAAACGTAATTTGTGGAAAAAAATAAACGTTTAATCTTGCAGACGATGGTGATTGTCTGATGCAGTAAAAGGGATCACCTAGCAACTGTTCATCCCTTATCTCTCTTTTTCTGTTTCTTTTCTTTCTCTGCGCTGATATTATCAACTGTTTCCTTCTCCTCCTCGTTCACTGTGTTCTGAAGAGTTTGTATCATGTTCACATTCCTCGAACGACACAACAGACACGTTGTGCTGCAGTCGAAAGGCAAACGGTGGCTGTTTGAAGCCTTTTTTCACAGAAGGAGAAGTCTGCTTACCCAAGCACAAGCTTTTGCCTTGTCACCGTTACAACCGCTTTCGCAAAAACAAGCCTCCAGTGCCGTTGAGACTTCAGTGAGGACACACGTGGAGTGACAGTTTCTCACTCATCCTGAGGTCAGAGGTCAAACACACTGAATGAAACTCAACAATGAGCTGCTCTCCAGAAGCTCTGATGCAGTCACAGATAAGAAAGAAGGTCTTTTTGAGACATGAAATGACTTTCTCAAGTGAGAACACTGTTGATATGATTCACTTTTCGCAAGCATGTTGTTGAAACCCCGAAGGGCTGTTTGTTTTACGTCAAAACGTTGTGTCGGTTGGGAATAAGTATTTCTGCTTTGTGTGTGAGTGGTTTCAAATTCAGACGAAGAAGCAAATTATGAGAGGCTTTATGAGGACTGATCCCAGACCTGCTGAATGAAGCCTGTAATAAACAAAACAAAGAGATCCCCTCAGGACCGGCTTGACTGAGCACACTCCACACTCTCTCCGGCTGTGCTGCTATAGCAATGGACACGAGCGGTGCGCTTTCAGAGGCTCCTTGAGACAGTTTTTGGGTTTCGCTTTTTTGTTGTTGTTGAGGACGTTTAGGAAGGGCTTGTGTCAGTTTTGTTTTTGAAGTTTATAGTGCTGCACAGTGTTGTTTATTGATTATCTTACCAAATATGTGGAAAAACTGTGTCTGTGTTTTTGTATTTATCATTAAATATTTTATAAACAATTAATTGATTTATTACATTTAAATAAAACACAATAAATTAGTTATATTGTAATGTTACAGCACAGTATTTGCATGGATTTTAATTTGTTGATTTTAACTTTTAAACACTACTTTATAATTTTTTGGTGGACTGCAAATCCTTTTTTTTGGGGTTATGAGAATTTAAAAAATGAAAAAAAAAAAAAATTATATTAACCAAAAAAACCATGTAATCATGTAATATTAAAATGATAATATATTACATAATGGCTGCATTTACACTGCAGGTCCTGATGCCCAAATCCGATTTTCTGACTATATCCGATTTTTTTGACGACCCGCTTACATCATCTTTTAAAAGTGACCCGTATCCGATTTTTGCATTTACACTATACACTGCTGAAACTACCAAACGTAGACGTTCTGATCCGGAAAAGGAAGTAAAACAGCACGAAATACAATGGATGCAGATGCAAATAAAATTATACAGTGTTTTTGCTTTACACATTATTTTGAAAAGTCAACAAAAAAATCAGCAAAACATTGGTCTCGTACGGCGGAGAAAAAAGCGCTTAAACCGTGCCTCCCCATATCTCGTGAAATGTCTTCAAACAAGGATTTATTTCTGCAACAACCCTGCATTTTTGCCCTGCACTGTCTCTTCGCCCCAAAGACTTAAAAGACATGAGACCTCCGCATTGCTCCACTGTGTGTATCCTTCGTCTTCCATCACGCCTATAATAAGTCATGTGATCTCAGTTCCACCTGAGTTGACGTCACTTTTTTAAGACGTACGACTCGCATTTACTGGGGAATATCCGATTTGTCTGCTTACATGGCACACGCAAATGCACGTATCCGATTCATATCCGATTTATTACCACATATGAATGAGGCCTGAATCCGATCTGAAAAAAATCGGAATCCAATATCCTATCTCCTCCACACACGTTCACCGGTCATATCCGATCTGACCAACAAGAGAAAAAAAAATCCAAATTGTTTCACTTGAACCATTCATCACAAATTTCACCAATGTGATATTTTAAGAAGTGTTCTACCCT
The DNA here is from genome assembly GCF_018340385.1 of Cyprinus carpio. Lineage (NCBI taxonomy): Eukaryota > Metazoa > Chordata > Actinopteri > Cypriniformes > Cyprinidae > Cyprinus > Cyprinus carpio. Next base: position 22,988,963 of record NC_056618.1, read on the forward strand.
ATTGATACACGTAATAATATAAGTGATTTGTACTTTTAACTTTACTTTAATAGTAGTGAATAGTCATCTTATAAATTATATTACATTATTATTTAGTATATTTTTATACTATATAATATAATGATTCTATTTTTATATAATTTTATATTCATAGCCATATTTCAAAATATATATTTGTAACTAACATTGGAATATAATTGGAATATGAATGATTAATATGTATACAAATATAAAAATGTTTGATTTTGTTTTTATTTTTACTTATTTTGAAAATTATAATTTTAATATGTTGTAAGGTTCTAACTGTAAATATAAATCTTAATAAATGTAACATTTTACACTACATAATTGTATTTATTTTTTTACAAATTTATATTCAAAATTTAATATTTGTAAATAACATTGTAATATATTTGTAATAATATAAATAATTATTTTCTATATTAAAGTTCATTAAATATATGTTTGAATACATTTAATATATATATATATATATATATATATATATATATATATATATATATATTATATATATATATATATATATATATATATATATATATATATATATATATCTCCTTGGTGTTTTGAGGAGGGGGTGCTTTAGAATTTTTTTTTTTTTTTTCTCATTATTATTACAATATTTTTCTATGAAGCATAATGACTTTACATTCTTGTTATACTGGTGTGCATTTTTTCAAACCTGATGCAAAATTCTCTGACTTTCGGTTTTCCTCAGGTGCCAACAAAGAAGCTGAAGAAGTTTGAGAAGGAGTATCAGTGTCTGAGAGAGAGTCAGCTGCAGCAGGAAGACCCTATAGACAGATACCAGGTAAGCAAGAATCTGACTGAGCTCTGCCTCCTCTGATCCTCCTGCATTCATCTTCATCTCACTCTGTCTCAGTTCAGGACTGTGTAGCGGGCCACACTGGAAACCACAGACTCTGTTCGGCACAGGGAAAGAGCCAAACTTGTAGATGCTCGTTTTGTACGCCTCTTATTTTATACAAATAATTTTATTTATTTTTTTCAGCTTTTTATGAAGGAAAAATTTATATTGTTGTTTTTAATTTAAGTGCCTTTAAGTGCAAGAAGTGTTAGCATATTTGAGTCTCATGTTTACATTACATTAAATGTTTTTATTTAAATGGATCACATCTATTGAATGTATTATAGTTTTTATATATTTAGGTTTATGTTGTCCATATGAAAAAATTAAATAAAATGTGTAATCCTAATCAATCTTTGACTTTTGAATGGAAATACAAAGCATCGTGCAATGTTGAAAAGCTAACCATGCTATTAAAGGGAGCTTCATTACTTGGTGGTTTCCTTGCTGTCACTTCCTGCTTACCCTCTCCCTCACTCAACCGACTAACCAATGAGATTCCCTCGCTCACCCATTTAACCAATGAGCTGTGGCGGGGGGTGGAGCATGGACGGGCGCTGTTGTATTTGATGGGGAAGGCCTCTGCGGTTCTTGTTCTGGTGGGTGTTGTGTTGACTGTGGTTGGGTCTTCGGTGCAGGTAAGCCTTCAGCCCACCAGCGCTCATTGGCTACTTACCTGTGCCTGTGTGTGTGTGTGTGTGTGTTTGAAATGATCAAACCTTTACGTCTTACATCAACTGCTATGCACAGCCTAACCAGCGATGTGTGTGTGTTTGTAAATGGAAGTCAGATGACAGCTTTCCTCTTCCTGATAAGGAAATGTGTGTCAAGTGAGGCGGTGGGAGACTCCCTGTGACAACGGCTACTCTCTAATCAGGCAACGCAGAGTCACACTGCGGTCGTTTAGTGTTGTTTCTCAAGACTGGATGTGAAATACTGGTCTTAGATCAGCATGTGATCTCCAAGTGTCTGTACATATGGCTCCTGGTCGCCTGTAGTGTCTTTTTTTGTAGTAAATGTGCAGCTTTTTTGGTGTTTTCTGCTTTTATTTGAGGCTGGAGCTTGCTGTCTGGTAAATTATGAATTGTAGGGAATATATTTTGTATATATAATTCAAAAGAATATATATATATTTTTTTAATATTTAATATACAAACATGCATGATTTCATCCCATTTCTGCAAAATTCTGCAGGTGCAGACAGCATATTTTTGTGACTATTATTTTTGTAATTATTTCCTTATATTATCTCTGTATTATTATTACCATGATTTTTTATGTTATAAACATTTTACTGTTTTCGTTATTTATTATAATATTAGATTATCTGTTTTTATTACTGTTATAGCCTTTATTTTGTGACATTTTTAACGATTATTATCTTTCTTTATTTGCCATTAATTTAACTTATTACCTGTACTGTAGTTTTTTAGTATTCTAACGATCTTTTATTATTGTATTTATTTGTACTATTGTTAGCTTTATTTTTCTGCTGTTATTTATAATAATATATAATAATTTGTCACCAATCTATATTTTAATTACAATCTTTAACTATTTTTGCTATTTTCTATTGTTATCTTTATTTTCTGTTATTATCTTAATTTTAATATCTGTTTATAATTAGAAAATGTTTTACAAATTTGCATATTTTTGTTTACTATTATTACTTCTCTCTATTTCCAATTATTAGAATAATTTATTGCCAATCTATTTTTTTATTATTACAATCTTTTATTATATTAACTATTTTCTGTTATCTTTATTTAATATTATCTTAATTTATTATCTATTTATAATTAGAAAATATTTTACAATTGTATATATTTTCATTTACTATTATTACCATCCTTTATTTCCTATATTTTTATTTTACTATTCTTTCTATTATTATCTTATTACACACACACACACACACACACACACACACACACACACACACACACACACACACACACACACACACACACACACACACACACACACACACACACACACATATATATATATATATATATATAAATATTATATATATATAAATATATATAACTTAAATTAATTTATTACTTAACTTTAAAATAATTTATATAATTTTCTTTGTTTTTATAATTTATTTCTTTGTACATATTTTAAATGTTCTCAGTGCTGACACAAAAAAAAATCACACCTGGTTAGTACACAGTGTAAGTGACAGAAAATGTAAACTGTCAAAAATCTTTAATGAAAAAAAACATTTAATGAAAGAATAATTTTTTAACATTTTGACATTTTAGTTTAGTTTTTGCTTTTATTTGTGTTGGGTTTACACTGTCATCTAGACATTTGTTATGCTTACATGTGAGTGCTTGGGAAACTTGAGTCTGTAGCTTGTGCAAAGCTAGCCTTGCAGTCTTTTCAGTCTCCGTCTGTAAATCTGCACAACGTCCCCACCATAAGGTCATAACTGAAGTGTCTATGTGTCCCTGCAGAGAGAGAACCGGCGGTTGCATGAGGCCAGCATGCGTCTGGAGCAGGAGAATGATGATCTCGCCCATGAACTGGTGACCAGCAAGATAGCACTGAGGAGCGACCTGGACCAGGTATTTCTACACTAGTTAAAACACATTCAACTTCTGTTTAAATCTTGTGTGTTAATAAGCATTGCATTTTCAGGCTGAGGACAAAGCTGATGTTTTAAACAAAGAACTGCTCAACACTAAACAACGCCTGGTGGAGACTGAGGAGGAGAAGAGAAGACAAGAGGAGGAGACGGCACAGGTACGAGGACTGAGGACTCAAAATGCCTCTGACACTCGAATCAATTTCACTGCTACAGACGTGTACAATAAGGTTTTTTCTTTTCAGCTGAAGGAAGTGTTCAGAAGAGAGCTGGAGAAAGCCGAATTAGAGATCAAGAAGACCACAGCCATCATAGCCGAGTATAAACAGGTATGTCTGAGTATCCCACATAAATCATAAGTCTCATAATCCTCGAAATCCACACCACATGTTTACTTCAGGACAGGATTATTACACTATAAATATATACATTATATTGCCAAAAGTATTGGGACATCCCCTTCTTCTAATGAACAGGTTTGACTAGTTTAGTAATTTCCATGAGTACAAATCTAAATGTTTAAGCATATAATGATATTCACCAAGGAATCATTTCCCCTTGGAAACCAAGGGAACAAATTGGTAAATTGTGCACAGGATTTAATAAACCAAGAGAACGAATTAGTAAATCCTGCGCACAATTTAGTAAACCGAAGGAATGAATTAGTAAATCGTGCGCACAATTTAGTAAACCGAGGGAACAAATTAGTAAATCATGCGCACAATTTAGTAAACCAAGGGAACGAATTAGTAAATCTTGCACAGGATTTAGTAAACCGAGGGAACGAATTAGTTAATCGTGCGCACGATTTAGTAAACCAAGGGAATGAATTAGTAAATCGTGCACATGATTTACTAAACCAAGGCAACAAATTAGTTAATCGTGCGCACGATTTAGTAAACCGAGGGAACGAATTAGTAAATTGTGAGCACGATTTAGTAAACCGAGGGAACGAATTAGTAAATCTTGCACATGATTTAGTAAACCGAGGGAACGAATTAGTAAATCGTGCGCACGATTTAGTAAACCGAGGGAACGAATTAGTAAATCGTGCGCAGGATTTAGTAAACCGAGGGAACGAATTAGTAAATCCTGCGCAGAATTTACTAAACCGAGGGAATAAATTAGTAAATCGTGCACACAATTTATTAAACCAAGGGAACGAATTAGTAAATCCTGCGCAGAATTTACTAAACCGAGGGAATAAGTTAGTAAATCGTGCACACAATTTATTAAACCAAGGGAACGAATTAGTAAATCATGCGCAGGATTTAGTAAACCGAGGGAACGAAGTAGTAAATCCTGCGCACGATTTAGTAAACCGAGGGAGCGAATTAGTAAATCGTGCGCACGATTTAGTAAACCAAGGGAACGAATTAGTAAATCCTGCGCAGAATTTACTAAACCGAGGGAACAAATTAGTAAATCGTGCACACAATTTATTAAACCAAGGGAACGAATTAGTAAATCCTGCGCAGGATTTAGTAAACCGAGGGAACGAATTAGTAAAACGTGCGCAGGATTTAGTAAACCGAGGGAGCGAATTAGTAAATCCTGTGCACGATTTAGTAAACCGAGGGAGCGAATTAGTAAATCGTGCGCACGATTTAGTAAACCGAGGGAGCGAATTAGTAAATCGTGCGCACGATTTAGTAAACCGAGGGAACGAATTAGTAAAACGTGCGCAGGATTTAGTAAACCGAGGGAACGAATTAGTAAAACGTGCGCAGGATTTAGTAAACCGAGGGAGCGAATTAGTAAAACGTGCGCAGGATTTAGTAAACCGAGGGAGCGAATTAGTAAATCGTGAGCATGATTTAGTAAACCGAGGGAACGAATTAGTAAATCGTGCGCACGATTTAGTAAACCGAGGGAGCGAATTAGTAAATCGTGCGCATGATTTAGTAAACCGAGGGAACGAATTAGTAAAACGTGCGCAGGATTTAGTAAACCGAGGGAATGAATTAGTAAAACGTGCGCAGAATTTACTAAACCGAGGGAACAAATTAGTAAATCGTGCACACAATTTATTAAACCAAGGGAACGAATTAGTAAATCCTGCGCAGGATTTAGTAAACCGAGGGAACGAATTAGTAAAACGTGCGCAGGATTTAGTAAACCGAGGGAGCGAATTAGTAAATCCTGCGCACGATTTAGTAAACCGAGGGAGCGAATTAGTAAATCGTGCGCACGATTTAGTAAACCGAGGGAGCGAATTAGTAAATCGTGCGCACGATTTAGTAAACCGAGGGAACGAATTAGTAAAACGTGCGCAGGATTTAGTAAACCGAGGGAACGAATTAGTAAAACGTGCGCAGGATTTAGTAAACCGAGGGAGCGAATTAGTAAACGTGCGCAGGATTTAGTAAACCGAGGGAGCGAATTAGTAAATCGTGAGCATGATTTAGTAAACCGAGGGAACGAATTAGTAAATCGTGCGCACGATTTAGTAAACCGAGGGAGCGAATTAGTAAATCGTGTGCATGATTTAGTAAACCGAGGGAACGAATTAGTAAAACGTGCGCAGGATTTAGTAAACCGAGGGAATGAATTAGTAAAACGTGCGCAGGATTTAGTAAACCGAGGGAGCGAATTAGTAAATCTTGCACATGATTTAGTAAACCGAGGGAACGAATTAGTAAATCGTGCACACAATTTATTAAACCAAGGGAACGAATTAGTAAATCCTGCGCAGGATTTAGTAAACCGAGGGAACGAATTAGTAAAACGTGCGCAGGATTTAGTAAACCGAGGGAGCGAATTAGTAAAACGTGCGCAGGATTTAGTAAACCGAGGGAGCGAATTAGTAAATCGTGAGCATGATTTAGTAAACCGAGGGAACGAATTAGTAAATCGTGCGCACGATTTAGTAAACCGAGGGAGCGAATTAGTAAATCGTGTGCATGATTTAGTAAACCGAGGGAACGAATTAGTAAAAACGTGCGCAGGATTTAGTAAACCGAGGGAATGAATTAGTAAAACGTGCGCAGGATTTAGTAAACCGAGGGAGCGAATTAGTAAATCGTGCGCATGATTTAGTAAACCGAGGGAACGAATTAGTAAATCGTGCACACAATTTATTAAACCAAGGGAACGAATTAGTAAATCCTGCGCAGGATTTAGTAAACCGAGGGAACGAATTAGTAAATCGTGCGCAGTATTTAGTAAACCGAGGGAACGAATTAGTAAATCCTGTGCAGAATTTAGTAAACCGAGGGAACGAAGTAGTAAATCCTGCGCACGATTTAGTAAACCGAGGGAACGAAGTAGTAAATCCTGCGCACGATTTAGTAAACCGAGGGAGCGAATTAGTAAATCGTGCGCACGATTTAGTAAACCGAGGGAACGAATTAGTAAATCCTGCGCACGGTTTAGTAAACCGAGGGAGCGAATTAGTAAATCGTGCGCACGGTTTAGTAAACCGAGGGAACGAATTAGTAAATCCTGCGCACGGTTTAGTAAACCGAGGGAACGAATTAGTAAATCGTGCGCACGATTTAGTAAACCGAGGGAACGAATTAGTAAATCCTGCGCACGGTTTAGTAAACCGAGGGAACGAATTAGTAAAACGTGCGCAGGATTTAGTAAACCGAGGGAGCGAATTAGTAAATCGTGCGCATGATTTAGTAAACCGAGGGAACGAATTAGTAAATCGTGCGCAGGATTTAGTAAACCGAGGGAACGAATTAGTAAATCGTGAGCATTTAGTAATAGATTTAGTGAACAAATTGAATCGTGAGCCAGATTTCCTACTTCATTTTCACAGCATATCATTTGCGGGGCTCTGTATATCACAAAAAAAATAACAAAAGCAAAAACTAAAAAATATAAACTAATTTAATAAAATCTATAATATCTCACTCATACTTGAGTATTTATTGTGAAGAATAGATTATAATAAGGTCTGAAATTTTATTTTCTGTTTGCATTAGATATGTTCCCAGTTAAGTACGAGGCTGGAGAAACAACAGGCGTCCACAAAAGAGGAACTGGATATAGTTAAAGTGAGTAAATCATCTCCGCATACTTTTATATGGCACGCTGAGCAGTGACGATCAGCATATGTTGTTGTTGTTCTTCCAGGCTAAAGTGATGGCATGTGAGCGCTGTAGGGAAGTGTTCAGCAAAGACGGACCCCTGCAGATCCCGGCGGTAAGTCAGGACAACCGGGACACGGACCTGGACGAGGAGAAGGACTCGCTGAAGGCTCAGCTCCGAGAGCTAGAACTGGAGCTGGCGCAAACCAAACTCCAGCTGGTGGAGGCCAAGTGCAAGATCCAGGTCAGACATCACGCCATATAAAACACCGTAGTGCTGGAGATTTACAGATGCTACTCAGCTATTTATCAGCTCATCAGCAGCAGGTCGAAACCAACAACCATTTGTGAAAGTTTACACTTACTAGAATATTCTGCACTTTTTAAGTTTATAGTTGGGTCAGTGTAAAAGGGAAATGTGTGACTAGCTACTGGTAATTTGCTCTTAACACTGACTGATATTAGTTTACAATGAACATATTTGAAATCAGTGTTTTATAGATAGTTTGTATCCTGCTACATTTTAGTGCAACATTAACATTATAAGAATACAGTCACAACATTACTAAAATAGTTACAACTATTTTTAACATTTGGTGTTTCCACTGCGTTGCTTTGTATGTGTTGCTTTGCACTGCGTATTTTACCAAACAATCTTAGCAAACAAATGTTGTATATTTTAATAAGCTTTTTACAGCTATGTCACAATTACTTTAATGTTGTTTGTTCATGTACTGCACCAGGAGCTGGAGCATCAGAGGGGTGTTTTGATGACTGAGGTCCAAGCTGCCAAAAACTCCTGGTTCAGTAAAACACTGGGCTCCCTCAAGAATTCAGCCAGTAACCAGTCACCCTCCTCGCCCAAAGAGGGCCAGTAGGACTCGCCAAGGGCTTAACCAAAGGGTAGAGGAGCGTGACCCTTCCACTTGGCCAATCAGAGTAGAAAACAAGCTCTAATAAACACTACTTGCAACACAACATGGCAATGCAGTATTCCCTCACATGGACTAATGAACGATTTCCACGTGCATTTAACAGTCTGTTATGATTTCCTAAGCTTGTGATGCCACCTACTTGACAGTAACAGTACTACAGGGATAATTATTACATTTACCCTTGTTCATCCAGTTAGTCACTTCTGCAATGGATTTTTTTGTTAGTAAACAGTCAGTTCTAGCATGCAAGGACATAAACTTTGACCTTTATCTGCCAATTCAAAGTTGTTGTTTTTTTTTTCCTCAGAGGGAATACTGCATTCTGCTAACAATTAAAAGTAAAAAGTTTTGTTTTTCTTTATATAAATAATAAATGTAACAGTTTTGTCATATAAATGTGTATAACTAAATGTCAATTTTTATTTTGATCTTGTACAGTTCTAAAAGAAAAGTGTTGCATTATTTTTTACTATTTTGAATATGAATGTGCTCTTTATAAATGTCAAATGCCGAAAAGCACAGACAAATTGGCCATGTATCACATGACATTCCCTCCGTCCGTTTTCACAGTTTTAAATGGCTGTAAACTGTTTGGGGATCCGTTTTGCTGTGAGCAGATCACGTGATTTATCAGACGACGCAGACCTTGACGTTGTGGTCACACAATATTGACCTGCCAAGTCACACATACTGCTTGTTTTATGTTATTTAACAGTTAGACATGAGCAACTGTAAACCAGGTCGCACAGATGTATCGTTGAGATCAGTGTGACTTCAAAGCCATATGGAGTCGATCTGCGTTTCAATTTTTTGTCTGCTATTTGTTAGAATGTCCATATTAATAATTTCCCTTAATGTGTTGTATTTCACAAAAAAGAGTGAAATAATCTGCATGGCTCTTATTCACACTAACAAGCCGTCATATTATGAACATGCTTTATTTACATTGATGTAAAAAAAAAACAAACACATTTTTCTTTTCTTTTTTTTTTTTTTTACTGTGATTTAAGATGCCAAACTAATTATACAAAATAAGAAAGAGATGTCAGTTTAATATAAACTAATAGTGCTGTCCTGTGGGTTTCTCCGGATGGTTACAGGTGTTTTTTATATATCGTTATCTACAGGACAGAAGACATTGCTTCTGTGCGTCTGGTTTATTGTCGGTTCATCAGTTTCATTGTTCCAGCCTGCTGATGTCATCTGTCTAATAACTGTCCGACAGTAAATATCTGGTTCTTGATCCCATGTTTGACTACAACTCTGATTCATTTGATTCACACCTTTCGTTGTTTCAATAAACATTAATGGTAATTAATTTCTTGACCTGTATATTATTTCTTTGTTGTTTTGGTAGTTCCGTTATTAACAGCTCGGTTACACTTACTTTTCTGCTTGTATATGTGTGTGTCTGTGTGTGTGTGAATATATATATATATATATATATATATATATATTTATTTATTTTGGACTGACTGACTTTATTTTATAGGGAAGTACAAGGTAGCTAGACAGGGAAATTGAGACTCGAACTCACGCGATATTACAATACTTGAACACATACTAGGGGGGAGTGATACTGCAAATTTTGGTATCGATCCGATACCAAGTAAATACAGGGCCAGTATCGCCGATACCAATACTTTTTTCTTTTCAATTCAATTCAAGTTTATTTGTATAGCGCTTTTTACGATACAAATCATTGCAAAGCACCTTTACAGAAAATTAAGTTTCTACAATATTTAGTAGTAGCTTATCAGTGGTGACTGTCAGTTTATGTGCATATGGCAGAAATGTACAGAAAAATCAATTAAAGACATAATTAAACAGACGATGAACACTATTAACAGCAATTATTATATGATGCAATCAAACTTATAGCAAAATTTGGTAGTTCTGTATGTTGTTTCAGGGTTAGCATTATCTGAGGGTTTGGCATCATCTCTTTTCTGCTGTTCTGGATCCAGACTGGAGCTTGTGTAAGTGAAAAGAAAAAAAAAGTGACATGACACAGCCAAGTATGGTGACCCATACTCAGAATTCGTGCTCTGCATTTAACCCATCCAAAGTGCACACACACAGCAGTGAACATACACCTGGAGCAGTGGGCAGCCATTTATGCTGCGGCGCCCAGGGAGCAGTTTGGGGTTCGGTGCCTTGCTCAAGGGCACCTCAGTCATGGTATTGGTTATCTCAGACCCCATGTTGGTGCTTCTCCTCTTCAGTTCACACCTCTCATTTTGCGTAGGGTTCAGGTCAGAAGACTGGAATGGCTATAGCAGAAGCTTGGTTTTGAGCTCAGTGACCCATTTCTGTGTTGTTTTTGAGGTTTGTATTTGGGTTATTGTACGGTTGGAAGATCCAAACATGGCCCATGATAAGATTTTTTTTTTGTTGATAGAATCCATAATGCCATGTATATAAACAAGATGTCCAGGACCTCCAGCAGAAATATAGGCCCACAACATCAAAAATACAGCAGTATATTTCATTGTACACATGGGGTACTTTTTATCTCTGTGTTCACCAAACCCATCTTGAGTGTTTGCTGTTAAAAAGCTCATTTTTTAGTATAATCTCACCATAGAAGCCAGTCCCATTTGAAGTTCCAGTCGTGTCTGATAACTGAATATGCTTTAGTTTGTTTTTGGATGAGCTAGGAGAATTTTGCTTGAAACCCTCCCAAACAACGTGTTGATGTAGGTTCTGTTTGACAATTTTTTTTTAGGGTTTTCTGAACCCGAGACTCAACTATTTTCTGCAATTCTCCAGCTGTGGCCCTTGGAGAGTCTTTAGCTACTCAAACTCTCCTTCTCACCGTGCATTAGGACGATATAGACACACATCCTCTTCCAGGCAGATTCGTAACATTTTATGTTGATTGGAAATTCTTAATTATTGCCCTGATGGTGGAAATGGGAATTTTCACTGCTCTAGCTCTTTTCTTAAAGCCACTTCACTAATTTGTGAAGGTCAATTATATTTTGCTGCACATCAGAAATATATTCTTTGGTTTTTCTCATTGTGATGGATGATTAAGGGAATTTGGTCTTTGTTTCCCCTGGAGTGCTCAAAATTGTGAATATGAATGGGAATATACTTCAGAGATATTTTACTCATAAGAATTTCTAGGGGTGCCAATAATTGTGTCCAACGAGTATTTGAGAAAAACCTTTATTTCATAAGGATATTCCCCCCCATTTTAAATTCTTATCCAATGAAAGGATACATTTTTGTGAATTTCTTAAATAAAAGATCAAAAGGATTAACAATGCAGATGAATTTTTACAGCCTTATCAAAACAAATTTAACAAGTATACAAATATTCTTGTCAAATAATTAAAATATGTATATACAGGTGCTGGTCATATAATTAGAATATCATCAAAAAGTTCTCTAATTCCATTCAAAAAGTGAAACTTGTATATTATATTCATTCATTACAGAAAATCCCAAATTCAGTATCTCAGAAAATTAGAATATTACTTAAGACCAATACAAAGAAAGAAATCTTGGCCAACTGAAAAGTATGAGCATGTACAGCACTCAATACTTAGTTGGGGCTCCTTTTGCCTGAATTACTGCAGCATTGCGGCGTGGCATGAGTCGATCAGTCTGTGGCACTGCTCAGGTGTTATGAGAGCCCAGGTTGCTCTGATAGTGGCCTCCAGCTCTTCTGCATTCTTGGGTCTGGCATATCGCATTTTCCTCTTCACAATACCCCATAGATTTTCTATGGGGTTAAGGTCAGGCGAGTTTGCTGGCCAATTACCATGGTCCTTAAACCAGGTACTGGTAGCTTTGGCACTGTGTGCAGGTGCCAAGTCCTGTTGGAAAATGAAATCTGCATCTCCATAAAGTTGGTCAGCAGCGGGAAGCATGAAGTGCTCTAAAACTTCCTGGTATACGGCTGCTTTGACCTTGGACCTCAGAAAACACAGTGGACCAACACCAGAAGATGACATGGCACCCCAAACCATCACTGACTGTGGAAACTTTACACTGGACCTTAAGCAACGTGGATTGTGTGCCTCTCCTCTCTTCCTCCAGACTCTGGGACCCTGATTTCCAAAGGAAATGCAAAATTTACTTTCATCAGAGAACATAACTTTGGACCACTCAGCAGCAGTCCAGTCCTTTTTGAAGCGAGATGCTTCTGACGCTGTCTGTTGTTCAAGAGTGACTTGACACAAGGAATACGACAGCTGAACCCATGTCTTGCATACATCTGTGCGTAGTGGTTCTTGAAGCACTGACTCCAGCTGCAGTCCACTCTTTGTGAATCTCCCCCACATTTTTGAATGGGTTTTGTTTCACAATCCTCTCCAGGGTGCGGTTATCCCTGTTGCTTGTACACTTTTTTTCTATCACATCTTTTCCTTCCCTTCGCCTCTCTATTAATGTGGCTTGGACACAGAGCTCTGTGAACAGCCAGCCTCTTTTGCAATGACCTTTTGTGTCTTGCCCTCCTTGTGCAAGGTGTCAATGATCGTCTTTTGGACAACTGTCAAGTCAGCAGTATTCCCCATGATTGTGTAGCCTACAGAACTAGACTGAGAGATCATTTAAAGGCCTTTGCAGGTGTTTTGAGTTAATTAGCTGATTAGAGTGTGGCACCAGGTGTCTTCAATATTGAACCTTTTCACAATATTCTAATTTTCTGAGATACTGAATTTGGGTTTTTCCTTAGTTGTCAGTTATAATCATCAAAATTAAAAGAAATAAACGTTTGAAATGTATCAGTCTGTGTGTAATGAATGAATATAATATAAAGGTTTCACTTTTTGAATGGAATTAGTGAGCATCTGCTGTAGAGCGGTGAGCAGCAGGACGTCACAGTTGAGCTCCAGCTCCAGCTCCTGACTGTAGTTCTTCACCGGTAACACACAAGACACCGGCACACCCAACCAAGAGCTCACCTCCTGCACCTGCAGACACAAAACAACACCTCACTCTCTCTGAGTCCTGTAGCAACAGACATCTGATCATGTGACCGCGTCTCACCTTCAACTTGATGTAGGAACTGACATAAAGACTTTGAAGGTCCTTCTCCACTAGAGGACATGCTTCATCTACTTTTGTCATCAAGACGATCTGAGCGATGCCTGAAATTGTTGAGAAACATTTTAAGGTGCGTCACATGCAGCTCTATGTACAACCTTTATATTAGTCACAAGACTGGTGTAAATATGTTCTCTTACCCAGTGAGTTCACTTTTCTGCGTATGGAAGCAAGTTTTTCCTGTAGTTTGTCAGACATGAGGGAGATTTTGGTGGCATCTATCACATACACCACACAGTGGATCTTCTCCTGAAGAGATACAGGTCTGGAGGACTTTTGCTCATTGTGTTGAAACGGTGCCATGGGGTTGAACTGAATCGAGATGATTTAGCATGAAGCAAACATCATTTATACTTCAACTTTCATTGATTTTGGAGATGAGTGCTCTTACTTTATAGCGGTCTGGTACGTGACCTTGAAGAATGCTGCTGATGTCCTCAATATCCAGTCCTGCACCTGACTGCTCCTCGAGTCCCATGGTGTCACACAACACAAATGGCAACAGCTTTCCTCCACGACCATCTTTTACTGGATATGTGCGAAACTACCAACCAAGAAGAAAATCACTTAAAGACCTGAAGTAATCGAGAGATGTTCCTTAAGCTCTATTATAATCTTATTGAGTTCATACCTGTGTGGTGAGACTTGTGGCTGCAGATCCTGACATGGCTTTGCTGGTAATGCGGCTCATGAAGATGGAGTTGATGGAGTTGAAGAAACTTGATTTTCCAGCACCTACAGGACCAATCATTAGGATTCGGACACGACTCACAGACGTCATCACAGGTTTATGGTTCCTGATCATTTCCATGAGCTCTGCTCTTCGTCTACAACACAGATCACATTTCTATAGCTGTATATTAAATTACAATTAGCAAACAAAACCAGAACCTGAGTAGAAACATACTCAGCTGTCCACAGAACATTCCTCCAAGGTTTCTCCTCAGTACTGACTTGAGAGCCTGGCAAATTATAAAATGTTAACAATAAAAATTAAGGTATTGCATAAAAAGACTGAAACTTCTTGTACATGACTATATTCGGTTAAAATTAAAAAAAATAAAAATCTGATGACTGACTTACTTTGTTCCACTTTGTAGACCTCACATTCAGTCAGTTGAGCATCGTTCCCATACATTGTTGCCGTATTAACATTGAATGCATTCCCTCCTTGATTTAACACAACTGGCTGGTTCTTGTAGCAAAAGTACAGCTGTTGACCAAAGTTGGGCCCTCCAGCGTCATCGAGACGTGCATGATGTCCACTGTTAATTTTGATGCGCACAGGGATCTTGTCTTGAAAGCTGAATAAGAATATGTCCTCATCAGTTTTTTTTCTGCCCGCTCTGATCATATTCTACACTAGTGTATCCACCAAAGATGTAGCCTGAACGGTTGTAGGCTACAAGTAAAGTGGGACCCTGACCGTCACATCGCTGGTGGAAGTCAGAAGCTTGATATCCATGAACTGAAGCTTTGTAGAGAAGAGACAGTTCCACATTCCCCAGCAAAGCACGGAGCTGCTTACTTTTCTCTTCTGTCAAATCAGAAGTGAGGGACTCCATGGTACCATCTCTCTCTTGTCTTTTATTCATCCTTAAAGACAAAAATATGCAAATACAAATGTAAACTTAAGCTTTTTGCATTCATATTTCCAGTCGGCACATTCCACAAATAGGGTACACTTTTTTTTTAATGCTGTGTTTATACAGTCATGTGAAAAAGAAAAGACACTATATTGAATTCCATTTTCCATATCAGGACATCATAAAAAAAAATTATCTAGTCCTTGGCAGGCCTTAAATTTTGGAAAAATCAAATACTTTTGATTAACCGATCATAAGCAAGTGTGAGCACCTCTATAAAAGCAAACGTTTTGTCAGTTTCCTGGTCTGGTGACCTTCAGGTGTGTTAGCGCAATGCCAAAGAGGATAGACGTCTGCAATGATCTTAGAGAAGCAATTGTTGCTGCCATCAATCTGGGAAGAGTAATGTAGCCATTTCCAAACAACTTGAAGTCATTCCAAAAAAGAACATGGCAGGATAGCTCAGGTGTTCAGAGTTGCATCTGATCAAACCATAAGACATCTGTGGAGATGTTTGGTCATAATATATATATATATATATATATATATATATATATATATATATATATATATATATATATATATACACACACACAAACACAGTTTCTTGTCACATTCAAATTGGTTGTCATAGTAACAACACTAATTTGTGGAGATTCTGTGCATTAAGAGTTCCACAAATCTGAATGCAGTAATTGGAAATTGTCTTAAAATAAACATTTTGCACAATTTATTAGCTGTAATATCATTGTGTTGCCACTAGATGCATGTATAGCCCTATGTAACAATCCCCAGTACTTAAGACATTGCACATAATTTGCACATAAATCACACATAAATTAATCTTATTACATTTGGATTTGTATACATGTTTAGATATGATCAATGGCTACTTTTTGTTTTTATCTGTTTTGTTCAATTGTTTTGTTGTTGCTTGAAACATTGATTTAAAGTGTCACTTATTGCATTCAGTCAATCCTATAAAACCCTTTATTACCCCAAACTACATATAAAAGCCTGATCAGTGGCATAAAAGTAATCAATGCAGGTACTTATTCCTTTGCTACTCAATAATGCATGAACTTCCCCTTTAAATAATGTGACGCTCTGCCCTCTATGTAAATGATGCTGTTCCCATTAAGTGCTGTTAGAAGTGAATTAATTGATTCAACATTTCGACACTACTGTAAGGATGCATTAAACTCGACAAAGCGGTATAATTAAGGATGTATTGATCTGGTGAATTTTACTATACCAATATTTTTTATTGGCTGTTAAAGTTTATATAGAAATATTACATGACACACTGATCCTTTAGCTATGCATTGGCGCAAAAACGCACACATTTACATTTACATTTACATTTAATCATTTAGCAGACGCTTTTATCCAAAGCGACTTACAAATGAGAACAGTAGAAACAATCAGATCAACGAGAACAACAACGGTATACAAGTGCTATGACAGGTCTCAGATAGTCTAGTACAGAACACGTAGCCAGGGTTTTTTTTTTTTTTTTTGGGAATATGATAGAAAAAAAAAAAGGTAAGTACTAGTATTAGTTGGTTAAGTGCAGACGAAAAAGATGAGTCTTTAGATGTTTTTTTGAAAATGAGTAAAGACTCAGCTGTTCGAATTGAGATCGGGAGGTCATTCCACCAGCTGGGAGCAGTCCAGGAAAAAGTCAGAGAGAGTGATTTTGAACCTCTTTGGGATGGCAACACAAGACGTCGTTCACTTGCAGAGCGCAAACTTCTGGAGGGTGCATAAGATTGAACTAGTGAGTTTAGGTAAGTTGGCGCCGTGCCAGTGGTCGTCTTGTAGGCAAGCATCAGTACCTTGAATTTGATGCGAGTGGCTACTGGTAGCCAGTGTAACCTGATGAGGAGAGGAGTAACATGGGCTGTTTTCGGCTCATTGAAGACAACCCTCGCTGCTGCATTCTGGATCAGTTGTAGAGGCTTGATAATACATGCAGGAAGGCCCGCCAGGAGAGCATTGCAATAGTCCAGTCTGGAGAGAACAAGAGCTTGGACAAGAAGTTGGGTGGATTGCTCTGACAGGAAGGGTCTAATCTTCCTAATGTTGAATAAGGCAAATCTACAGGACCGGGTCGTTGTAGCAATATGGTCTGTGAAGCTTAACTGATGATCCATCACAACTCCTAGGTTTCTGGCTGTCCTGGAAGGAGTTATGGTTGACGAACCCAGCTGTATAGAGAAGTTGTGATGAAACGATGGGTTAGCTGGAACCACCAGCAGTTCAGTCTTAGTAAGGTTGAGCTGAAGGTGATGGTCATTCATCCAGCTAGAAATGTCACTCAGACAGGCTGAAATGCGAGCAACTACCGTCGGGTCATCTGGTTGGAATGAGAAGTAGAGTTGAGTGTCATCAGCGTAGCAGTGATAGGAAAAGCCATGCTTCTGAATGACAGATCCTAATGACGTCATGTAGATGGAGAAGAGAAGCGGTCCAAGTACTGAGCCTTGAGGAACCCCAGTAGCAAGTTGTTGTGACTTAGAAACTTCACCCCTCCAAGACACCATGAAGGATCTATCAGGTAGGAGTTAAGCCACTGGAGTGTGGTTCCAGAGATGCCCATCTTTCTGAGGGTGGATAGGAGAATCTGGTGATTAACAGTGTCAAAAGCAGCAGACAGGTCCAGCAAAATGAGTACTGAGGATTTTGAAGCTGCTCTTGCCAGTCGCAGGGCTTCAGTAACCGAGAGCAGGGCAGTCTCAGTTGAGTGGCCACTTTTGAAGCCAGATTGATTGCTGTCCAGGAGGTTGTTCTGTACAAGAAACATAGAGAGCTGGTTGAACACAGCTCGTTCGAGTGTCTTTGCAATGAATGGAAGAAGGGATACCGGTCTGTAGTTTTCTAGAAGTGCTGGATTTAGAGATGGTTTCTTCAGCAGTGGGCTTACCCGAGCCTGCTTAAATGCTGAGGGAAATGTTCCAGAGTGAAGAGAGGAGTTGATAATGTGAGTAAGTGAAGGTATGACTGAAGAAGAAATCACTTGAAGGAGGTGAGTGGGGATCGGATCCAGTGGGCAAGTAGTAGGATGACTGGACAGGATAAGTTTGGAAACGTCCGTCTCTGAGAGTGGAGAGAAGGAGGAGACAAGTGAGCATTAGTCGTTGTGAAGTTATCCTCAGTCTGCGGTGTGGAGAATTAGTCACTGATGGTTCTTGTCTTATTTGTGAAGAAAACTGCAAAGTCATCAGCTGTAAGAGTCGATTGAGGAGGAGGTGGAGGCGGATTAAGAAGAGAAGAGAAGGTTTTGAAGAGTGTCCGAGCGTCACAACAGTTGTTAATCTTGTCGTGGTAATATGATGTTTTAGCAGTGAAGACGTTTGCAGAGAAGGAGGAGAGGAGAGACTGATACACACTGAGGTCGGTAGAGTTTCTTGATTTAAGCCATTTGCTCTCTGCAGCCCTGAGTTTAGAGCGATGTTCACGGAGTACATCGGACAGCCAGGGGGCAGATGGGGTGGTGCGTGCTGGTCTAGACGACAGTGGGCAAAAGTTGTCCAAGCAAGAGGTCAGAGTGGAACAAAAAGTGTCCGTAGCACTGTTCGTGTCCAGAGCTGAAAACTGCGAGAGTGAAGGAAGTGAGGATGCAACCACAGAGGATAGGCGAGATGGAGAGAGTGAGCGTAGGTTCCGTCGAAAGGTGACCCGCGTTGGAGCGTGTGCCGCTTCAGGAGTAAGTGCTAGATTAGCAGTAATGAGGAAGTGGTCTGAGGTGTGCAGTGGAGTAACTAAAGTGTTGTCCACTGAGCAACAGCGCGTGTAGATGAGGTCCAGTTGGTTGCCCGATTTGTGAGTGGCTGTAGTAGAGACTCGCTTGAGATCAAATGAGGCGAGCAGAGTGTTGAAGTCAGCAGCCTGGGGTTTATCTAGGTGGATGTTGAAGTCACCAAGCAGTACCAGAGGAGTACCATCTTCAGGATAGTTTGATAGCAGCACGTCCAACTCCTCCAAGAAGTTACCCAATTGACCTGGGGGACGATAAATGACCACAAAGTGGATTTGAACAGGGTGGGTTACAGTAACAGCATGTGATTCAAATGAACCGTGACCTGTAGGTGGTGGTTGAAGATCAAATTTCCAATCTTTCGATATAAGGAGACCAGTACCTCCACCCCTCCCAGTCGTACGAGGGGTGTGGGAACAAGTGAAATGAGTGGAGAGGGCTGCGGGAGTGGCAGTGTCCTCAGGTTTGATCCAGGTCGCAGTCAGTGCCATGAGGCTGAAACCAGAATGAGTAGCAATAGAAGAAATGAAGTCTGCTTTGTTAACAGCGGACTGGCAGTTCCAGAGACCAAGTGGAATAGAGAGCGTTGGAGTAGAGGTCAGAGGGACAGGCCTTAGATTTGTCAGGCAGGCCTTCATTTGACGTACATAGCGTGCTCTCCGAGTGTTAGTAGTGATAGTAGAGATCTGAAAGCACATAGTGAACTACAAGTGACCAAAATAAGTATTTGAGGACGAGCCGTACAAAAATTGAAGGGGAGAAAAGCAATACTCAAGTGCCCTGTCGGTGTCCTTGCTCGGTGGAGTCGCCCAGGTATGGACAAATCTAGCAACATGATTTATCAGCTGCCACAAATACTGCCTAAACAAAATACTGATTTTGTGCAATTTTCTGTATCAATATTTTAAATTGGCCTTTGAACTTAGCTTTATTACATGGCAAAAAAATAAAAATCTTGTCTTGCCAAAGCACTGACAGAGCCCACTGATCTAATGGCTTTGATGAGCGCTCCAAATGCAAACTTTGCACGCAACAATCAGGCAACAATTGACAGCGCTCTGATCCAATGGCATACAGGCATCGTCAGTTTGACAGTACTCTAGCCCAGTGCTTCCCAAACCTGTCCTGGAGGCCCCCCTGCCCTGCACTTTTTGTATGTCTCCCTTATCTAACACACCTGATTCCACTCATCAGCTCGTTAGTAGAGACTGCAAGAACTAAATTGGGTGTATCTGATTAGGGAGACAATCAAAATGTGCAGGGCAGGGGGGCCTCCAGAACAGGTTTGGGAAGCACTGCTCTAGCCCAGTGATGTTGGGGGATCCAGTGGGGGCGCCAGTCATATTTCAGGGTGACCATGCCACACTTTATCACTACCCTGCTAAAATGTAGCAATGTAGTACCAGTATGAGTACTCATTGGCGCCCCTTCAGCTGGTGGGCCCTAGGCCAGTGGTTCTCAACCACATTCCTGGAGGACCCCCATCACTGTACAATTTGCATGTCTCCTTAATCAAACACACCTGATTCAGGTCACCTGCTCATTAGTAGAGACTCACAGACTTAAAATGGGTGTGTCAGACAAAGGAGACATGCAAAATGTGCAGTGATGGGGGTCCTCCAGGAATGTGGTTGAGAACCACTGCCCTATGCGACCGCCTAGCTCGCCTATGCCTAGAAACGGCACTGTATGTAAAGCAGCAGGTCATTCTTGTACGTTGCTTTTATGTATTTTGAACGCGCTTCATTGTGCTCTCAGGTGATTCATTCACCTTCACTCGCACAGCGTGGGTGGAGTCTCTTACCTGTGCTCGTGAGTGCTGTCCGCCATATTTGTGCGTTTTGGATGCAAACAAAACAATGGATTATTTACCAAGAGATATTGATGTATGGACTTATTTCGATAAAACACTTCTGGTTAGCATCGTTAAGCATTTAGTTTTAGTATTTTACTAGCGCAGGCGCTTATAAAGGAATTCGCAAAGTTCACGCCAGGTGTGAGACTGCAGGGGACGTGGCTTTGTGCGAAACGTAATTTAAAAATAAAAATACAATATATTGGAGTGTTTACGCTGCAGAAAACTGACGAGCAACAGTACAGTCCGCCAACAAACAGATGAGGAAGAGGAGGATGATGGCGGTCCAGCATTTACAAAGAAAGGTTTATGTGTTTATATAAAACTTCCCCTTATGTGTTGTATTTCACAAAGGGGAGTGGAATAATCCTCATGGCTCTTATTCACACTAACAAGCCGCCATATTGTGAACATGCTTTATTTATACTGATGTAAAAAAAAACAAATTTGCTTTTTTTTTTTAACTGTGATTTAAAGGTGCCAAACTAATTATACAAAATAAGAAAGAGATGTCAGTTTAACGTAAACTAATAGTGCTGTCCTGTGGGTTTCTCTGGATGGTTATAGGTGTTTTTTATATATCGTTATCTACAGGACAGAAGATTGCTTCTGTGCGTCTGGTTTATTGTCGGTTCATCAGTTTTATTGTTCCAGCCTGCTGATGTCATCTGTCTAATAACTGTCCGACAGTAAATATCTGGTTCTTGATCCCATGTTTGACTACAACTCTGATTCATTTGATTCACACCTTTCGTTGTTTCAATAAACATTAATGGTAATTAATTTCTTGACCTGTATATTATTTCTTTGTTGTTTTGGCAGTTCCGTTATTAACAGCTCGGTTTCACTTACTTTTCTGCTTGTGTATATATGTGTGTGTATATATATATATATATATATATATATATATATATAGGACTGACTGACTTTATTTTATAGGACAGTACAAGGTAGATAGAAAGGGGTCTTCGAATCGAGACTCGAACTCGGGTCGCCCGAGACGATGCATCTCCCCTTTAAATTTGACTTTACTCTGTAAAATTGAGTGAATGTAGACATCCTTTCAGAATTAAGTTATTTTTGTGTAAATAAGATTTAAATACTATTATTTTATATAAACTTATAAAGAATATAAAGAATATTCCCTGCACTGACTACGCATTGGAGATTTCACGATATCACGATACTTGAACACGTACCTCAGGTCAGTTGAGCGTGGTCATAGACAATATGCGTGTGAGTGTGCTAACGTAAAGAATGTGAATATGTTAAGTTCTCTTTTCCTACAAACTATTTGTAAAATGTCCAAATTCAGAAAAATTGTAGTGAGTTCAGCCTGCTTTACTTGCAAATCATCCTAAAATCACAAGCATGTTAAACACAATCCAGTACCTCAGTCAGTCAAATGTGTAATAGCTATTAGTAAACAGTCAACAGTGCAGGTTAACAGTTTCAGTGCAAACCTTGTTTCCTAAATGGTCTTCTCGTCACCCCAGAAATATATATTTTTTATTATTTTATTTGTTTTACTGTCATTATTAGTACCACCCACTCACCATTCCATTATTACATTTAAAGCTGTTTGGTTGCTTAATTATTGACACAGTGAGTAACTAACGGATGTGACTATAATTGTTATAAATTAACATCAAATTACTTTATTGACCACATCCATAATTTCTACTACATTCTAGTCTCAGCTGAAACCACAAAACCCAAATCTATATATATATATTGTCTTCCATTTTAACAAGCATCATCCAGATAGTCGTCTGCGAAGTTGAGCATCTGCTGTAGAGCGCTGAGGAGCAGGACATCACAGTTGAGCTCCAGCTCCAGCTCCTGACTGTAGTTCTTCACCGGTAACACACAAGACACCGGCACACCCAACCGAGAGCTCACCTCCTGCACCTGCAGACACAAAACAACACCTCACTCTCTCTGAGTCCTGTAGCGACAGACATCTGATCATGTGACCGCGTCTTACCTTTGTCTTGATGTAGGAACTGACATAAAGACTTTGAAGATTTTCCTCCACTAGAGGACATGCTTCATCTACTTTTGTCATCAAGACGATCTGAGAGATGCCTGAAATTGTTGAGGTACGTTTTAAGGTGCGTCACATGCAGCGCTATGTACAACCAAAATTTTTATTAGTCACATGACTAGTGTGAATATGTTCACACACCAAGTGAGTTCACTTTTCTGCGTATGGAAGCAAGTTTTTCCTGTAGTTTTGTCAGACATGAGGGAGATTTTTGGTGGCATCTATCACATACACCACACAGTGGATCTTCTCCTGAAGAGATACAGGTCTGGAGGACTTTTGCTCATCAGGTTTAAACGGTGTTGTGGGGTTGAACTGAATCGAGATGATTTAGCATGAAGCAAACATCATTTATACTTCAACCTTCATTGATTTTGGAGATGAGTGCTCTTACTTTATAGCGGTCTGGTACGTGACCTTGAAGAATGCTGCTGATGTCCTCAATATCCAGTCCTGCACCTGACTGCTCCTCGAGTCCCATGGTGTCACACAACACAAATGGCAACAGTTTTCCCTCGCGACCATCTTTCACTGGATATGTGCGAAACTACCAACCAAGGAGAGAATCACATCAAGATCTGAAGTCATCAAGAGACATTGCTTGAACTCTTACAGGAAACACTATGAAAGCTGTTAAATCTGTGCCTGTGTGGTGAGACTAGTGGCTGCAGATCCTGACATGGCTTTGCTGGTAATGCGGCTCATGAAGATGGAGTTGATGGAGTTGAAGAAACTTGATTTTCCAGCACCTACAGGACCAATCATTAGGATTCGGACACGACTCACAGATGCCACCACAGGTTTATGGTTCCTGATCATTTCCATGAGCTCATCTTTTCGTCTACAACAGAGACCACAATTTTATAGCTGTATATCAAATTACAATGACCAAACAAAACCAGAACCTGAGTAGAAACATACTCAGCTGTCCACAGAACATTCCTCCAAGGTTTCTCCTCAGTACTGACTTGAGAGCCTGCATGACAAATAATAAATAAATGTTAACAAAAAAGATTATGGTAAATTACATAAAAAGCCTTAAACTTCTTGTACTATTCGGTTAAAAAAAAAATCTGGTGATTGGCTTACTTTGCTCCACTTTGTACACCTCACATTCACTCAGTTGAGCATCGTTCCCATACATTGTTGCCGTATTAATACTGAATGCATTGCTTCCAGAATTATTCACAACTGGTTGGTTGTTGTAGCAAAAGTACAGCTGTTGACCAAAGCTGGGCACTCCAGCGTCATCAAGACGTGCATTATAGCCACTGTTAATTTTGATGCACACAGGGATTTTACCCTGAAAACTAAATATGAATGTGTCCTCATCTGTAATATGCTGCCCGCTCTGAGCATAATCTACACTAGTGTATCCACCAAAGATGTAGCCTGAACTGTTGTAGGCTACAAGTAAAGTGGGACCCTGACGGTCACATCTCTGGTGGAAGGCAGAAGCTTTATATCCATGAACTGAAGCTTTGTAGAGAAGAGACAGTTCCACATTCCCCAGCAAAGCACGGAGCTGCTTACTTTTCTCTTCTGTTAAATCAGAAGTGAGAGACTCCACAGTACCGTCTCTCACTTGCTTTTTTTGCCGCTGAAGACAAAAACATGCAAATACAAATAAAAACTTGAGCTTCATCCACAAACAGTAAACTTTTGTGTCCGATCATTATTTTTTTTTTAATACAATGTTTATGTGCTCACTACATTCATCAAGCTCATTTCTATTGCAGGAAAACAATACCATATAAATATTTTTCTTTAATTTATGAGAAATATAAAGAACAATAAACAAGACCAACATTTTCTGAAGGTTACATTCTTTATATAGTGACCATTTGTAAAAGACTGCCTCTTTTCCTTGTTTGATTCTCTAAGGCTCAGTTGAGTTTTATTTATTTTTTTGTACTTACATTTCTTTAAAGCTTGCTTTCATTGTTTCTGTGAACTGCCACTGCACAAAGAGTTATATGAATTCACAGATCAAAATACATTCACTGTACATCATAATCTCCAAACACTAAACAATAACAATTAGAATATTTGTATGTAATATTTTATGCTCTTATAATACGCATATGTAACTCACCTTTCACAGAGCACTTGCTGTGAAAATGCTTCACTTGTTTTCAGTGTTACACCCAAGACAAACCTGTTCTGTCAAGTTCCTTCATTCCTGTGATACAGGAACATTTTTAGCATTAAACTTGATCAACCGTTAATGAACTGTCAGGTCTCTAAAACACAATGTATGTTGAGGGAGATGAAAAACTTCACTTATAGTCAGAACAAACAGAAGTACCTGCTTGTTTTGTGGGAACCGCCCATTGATTCCTCACCTGGCTTTGTGTCTGACAAACAGGTTCTCCTTGCTCAGACATTAGTAACTAATCATAGTGAACACCAGGGGTCTCAACGTCTGGCACATACTGTATGTGTTTCAGTTCTGTATTGGACAGTATCCATTGGACAGTATAATATATAATTTATTAACAAAATTTTGACATGCTTAATAGAAAATACAACAACAACAAAAAAGAAATGCATAATCTTAGAGGCCTCCAGGGTGATACAGTAACACATTGTCATGATATTTAATTGCAATCAGCAAGCCATACAGAATTGATTTTAATAATGTTTACTTTTAAATGTAAGGAGTAACTAATTCCAAAATGGATTTTTCCCATGGAAAGGTCTGCATTTCTTTTAGAACAGTGTGACAGTCTTACTTTGTAATATTGATCTTATAGTATTTTTGCAATAAATCCTCAATAAATAAATGCAATAAGTAATATACCAATTTTCTGGCTTAAGATACATTATCATGCAGAGATGGAAGATAAGCCACCTATATCCTATTCAAAGACAATGTAATAATATGGACGCATCTCAGCAAAGCTTTTTTTTTTTTTTTTAACTGTCCTCCATTTGACCAGCATCATCCAGATAGTCGTCTGCGAAGTTGAGCATCTGCTGTATCAAGAAGAAGGTGGAGTTGATGGAGTTGAAGAAACTGGATTTTCCAGCACCTACAGGACCGATCATTAGGATTCGGACACGACTCACAGATGTCATCAGGGGTTTATAATTCCTGATCATTTCCATGAGCTCTGCTCTTCGTCTACAAAAGAGTAGTTCAAACATAGTCAAACTTAAACTGTATTTTATTACTGAATGAATTCAGCATCAGGAAAACATACTCAGCTGTCCACAGAACATTCCTCCACGGCTTCTCTGCACTGACCTGAGGCTCTGACAGAGTACTTCCTGTTTGAGTGAACAATTGACATTACATTAGCAATTATTGAAAGAGACTGGAGTTATGATATAATTTAACTGTACATAATTGGATTTTTCTGATAATTGTCTTACTCTCTTCCACGTTGTACACCTCACATTCACTCAGCTGAGTGTCATCCCCATATAGTTTGACAGCACTAAAACTGAATGCATTACTCAATCCGCTAATAAATGCATTTGCTCCTAGATTGTACACACGTGGCTGATTGTTGTAGCAAAAGTACAACTGTTGGCCAAAGTTGGGCTCTCTAGCATCATCATAGAGTGCATAATGTCTACTGTTAACATCAGTGCAGAGAGGAACTCCACCATGAAAGCTGAACAGGAAAGCCTTCTCATCTGTGATATTCTGCATACTTTGAGAATAATCTACACAAGTGTATCCACCAAAGATGTAGCCTGAAAGGTTGTAGGCTACAATTAAAGTGGGACCCTGATGGTCACATCTCTGGTGGAAGTCAGAAGCTTTATATCCATTAACTTTTGAAACTTTAGTTTTACATTCCCCAGCAGGTCACAAAGCTGTTCTCTTTGCTCTTCTGTTAATATAGAAGTGAGTGGAACGTTGTGGTTGCTGGCTGCCCCGAAAGCTGAATACATCTAAACAAGAAAATGGATGTCTGTCATTTGAATTCTGTAGCAGACACACATAGACACAAGCATTTGGCAAGCTGTTTTAGCTTAAAATACTCCCAGCGTTACTCATCATAATTGCATTTTTACTAGTAACAATTAAATTATAGAGCTCTACACTTAAATTATTACTAGTAAGAATTCCAATTACAGAGCTCTACAAATGAATTTTACTAGTCATGTCTCCATTGACTTCCATTCATTTTAATTACAGAGCTCTACAACAGAATTTTGACAATTTCAATTAGAGAGCTCTCTAAATTAATTTTTACTAGTAATAATTCCATTTAGAGAGCTATCTAATTTAATTCTTACTAGTAAAAATGCAATTACAGAGCTCTATAATTCAATTTTTACTAGTAAAAAACACATTAAATATGTTTAATTGCAGAACTCTGTAATTGAATTAAAGAGCTCTATAAATCAGTTCTTACTAGTAACAATTGAATTAGAGAGCTCTCTATTTGTAATTCTTACTAGTAAAAACTGAATTAGAGAGCTAATTGAATTAAAGAGCTCTCTTATTCAGTTGTTACTAGTAAGAATTGCATTAAAGAGCTCTCTAACGTTGATTCTTACTAGTAAAATTTGAATTAGAGGGCTGTCTAACCGAATTGTTACTAGTAAGGATGCAATTGCAGAGCTCTTTAATTCAGTTACAGAGCTCTCTAATTGAATTGTTACTAGTAAAAACGCAATTATAAGAGTAATGCTGGGAATGTTTTAAGCTAAAACAGAATTGAAACTGTTCGAAACTGCAATTAGGCCGAATAATTGCTGACTTCCAAGAACTTGGTATTATACCACTATTTAAGCTTAAATTAAAAATAGAAGCAATAGGTCTCATTGCAGATATTTTTAAAAAGTAAGGCTCTATTTGATCAGGTCCAGCAGACTTTTTACAATCAAGACTTAACAAGGCTTTATGAACCTGAAACAGGGAAATAGGTATAAAATTAAAAACATTTATTTTAGAACTAGAAGGGATGGCCATATTATCTTTACCATCTGCATCTACAGAGAAACCAGATTAAGTGATTGAACTTATATTAGTAAAATGCATATTAAAAGTCTCTGCTATATTATGTTTATCCTTAATTTCTTCATTATTTACCTTTAGTAAAGCGGGAGCTGCTGGGCCCAACATAGACCCAGTTGATGATTTTATCAGCTTCCAAAATTTACTAAAATTTGTATTTATCATACTAAGATAATACTCACTTTTTGCATTTTTCATCATTTTAGTACATTTATTCCTTAGTGCCCTATATTGTTCCTAATCAACAGCGTTATTAGTTCTTTTAGCCTTGGTCCATGCAATATTTCTTTCTCTGTTGGAAGAAGAAAAACAGATGTATTAAACCATGGATTGTCTTTACCACGAACTCTAAATCTTCTTAGGGCTGCATGCTTATTAATCAGAGCTAAAGAAAAAATGCTAAAGAAAAAATTCTTAAAATAATTCCATGCCAGATCAATATCTGCCATATCACATAAGAAACTTCAAGTCACGTAAAAATGCTTGCTCACTAAAATTCAAAAACAAGCCACCACACAATTATCACCAATAACATTAATAAATATTCCTCCGTTTTTAACAGCTAGGTTTCACTTACTTTTCTGCTTGTATGTGTATGTGTGTGTGTGTGTATATATATATATTGGACTGACTGACTTTATTTTATAGGACAGTAGCCTACAAGATAGATAGAAAGGGGTCTTCGAATCGAGACTCGAACTCGAGTCACCCGAGACGATGCAGCTCCACTTCAAAAATTGAATGAATGTACTTTCAGAATAAAGTTATTTTTGTGTAAATAAGATTTAAATACTATTATTTTATATAAACTTTAAATAATAGAATATTCCCTGCACTGACTACGCATTGGAGATTTCACGATAACACGATACTTGAACACGTACCTCAGGTCAGTTGAGCGTGGTCATAGACAATATGCCTGTGAGTGTGCTAACGTAAAGAATGTGAATACGTTAAGTTCTCTTTTCCTACAAACTATTTGTAAAATGTCCATATTCACTAAAATTGTAGTGAGTTCAGCCTGCTTTACTTGCAAATCATCCTAAAATCAAAAGCATGTTAAACACAATCCAGTACCTCAGTCAGTAAAATATGTAATAACTATTAGTAAACAGTCAACAGTGCAGGTTAACAAGGTTACAAACCTTGTTTCCTAAATGGTCTTCTCGTCTCCCCAGAGAAATTTTAATTTTTTTTTTAAATTTTTTTATGTCATTATTAGTACCACCCACTCACCATTCCATTATTACATTTAAAGCTGTTTGTTTGCTTAATTATTGACACAGTGAGTAACTAACGGATGTGACTATAATTGTTATAAATTAACATCAAATTAATTTATTGACCACACCCATAATTTCTACTACATTCTAGTCTCAACTGGAACCACAAAACCCAAATCTATATATATATATTGTCCTCCATTTGATCAGCATCATCCAGATAGTCGTCTGCAAAGTTGAGCATCTGCTGTAGAGCGCTGAGCAGCAGGACGTCACAGTTGAGCTCCAGCTCCAGCTCCTGACTGTAGTTCTTCACCGGTAACACACAAGACACCGGCACACCCAACCGAGAGCTCACCTCCTGCACCTGCAGACACAAAACAACACCTCACTCTCTCTGAGTCCTGTAGCAACAGACATCTGATCATGTGACCGCGTCTCACCTTTGTCTTGATGTAGGAACTGACATAAAGGCTTTGAAGATCTTCCTCCACTAGAGGACATGCTTCATCTACTTTTGTCATCAAGACGATCTGAGAGATGCCTGAAATTGTTGAGGTACGTTTTAAGGTGCGTCACATGCAGCTCTATGTACAACCAAATTTTTATTAGTCACATGACTAGTGTGAATATGTTCACACACCAAGTGAGTTCACTTTTCTGCGTATGGAAGCAAGTTTTTCCTGTAGTTTGTCAGACATGAGGGAGATTTTGGTGGCATCTATCACATACACCACACAGTGGATCTTCTCCTGAAGAGATACAGGTCTGGAGGACTTTTGCTCATCAGGTTTAAACGGTGTTGTGGGGTTGAACTGAATCGAGATGATTTAGCATGAAGCAAACATCATTTATACTTCAACCTTCATTGATTTTGGAGATGAGTGCTCTTACTTTATAGCGGTCTGGTATGTGACCTTGAAGAATGCTGCTGATGTCCTCAATATCCAGTCCTGCACCTGACTGCTCCTCGAGTCCCATGGTGTCACACAACACAAATGGCAACAGTTTTCCCTCACGACCGTCTTTCACTGGATATGTGCGAAACTACCAACCAAGAAGAAAATCACATCAAGATTTGAAGTCATCAAGAGACATTGCTTGAACTCTTACAGGAAACACTATGAAAGCTGTTAAATCTGTACCTGTGTGGTGAGACTAGTGGCTGCAGATCCTGACATGGCTTTGCTGGTAATGCGGCTCATGAAGATGGAGTTGATGGAGTTGAAGAAACTGGATTTTCCAGCTCCTACAGGACCAATCATTAGGATTCGGACACGACTCACAGATGCCACCACAGGTTTATGGTTCCTGATCATTTCCATGAGCTCATCTTTTCGTCTACAACGGAGATCACAATTTTATAGCTGTATATCAAGTTACAATGACCAAACAAAACCAGAACCTGAGTAGAAACATACTCAGCTGTCCACAGAACATTCCTCCAAGGTTTCTCCTCAGTACTGACTTGAGAGCCTGCATGACAAATAATAAATAAATGTTAACAATAAAGATTACAGTAAATTACATAAAAAGCCTTAAACTTCTTGTACTTTTCAGTTAAAAAAAAATCTGGTGATTGGCTTACTTATTTTGTAGACCTCACATTCACTCAGTTGAGGATCGTTCCCATACATTGCTGCCGTATTAATACTGAATGCATTGCCTCCCAAACTATACACAACTGGCTGGTTCTTGTAGCAAAAGTACAGCTGTTGACCAAAGCTGGGCACTCCAGCGTCATCGAGACGTACATAATGTCCATGGTTAATTTTGATGCACACAGGGATCTTGCCCTGAAAACTAAATATAAATGTGTCCTTATCAGTAATATACTGCCCGCTCTGAGCATAATCTACACTAGTGTATCCACCAAAGATGTAGCCTGAACGGTTGTAGGCTACAAGTAAAGTAGGACCCTGACGGTCACATCTCTGGTGGAAGGCAGAAGCTTTATATCCATGAACTGAAGCTTTGTAGAGAAGAGACAGTTTCACATTCCCTAGTGAGGCACAAAGCTGTTCTCTTTGCTCTTCTGTTAATATAGAAGTGAGTGGAACGTTGTGAGTGCTGGCTGCCCCGAAAGCTGAATACATCTAAACAAGAAAATGGATGTATGTCATTTGAATTCTGTAGCAGACACACATAGACACAAGCATTTGGCAAGCCGTTTTAGTTTAAAATACTCCCAGCGTTACTCATCATAATTGCATTTTACTAGTAACAGTTCAATTATAGAGATCTACACTTAAATTATTACTAGTAAGAATTCCCATTACAGAGCTCTACAAATGAATTTTACTAGTCTACTTCTAATTTTACTAGGGTGACTCTATTATCAGGAACATTAGTAGCAGAAATACAACAACATGCTGCTGTCTCTGATGTAAACAAAGAACTTCTGAACATTCTGATGAAGCGCAAGACAGCAAATCGAATCATCATCCATGTGGGGAAGAATGATATTCGGAAAGAGCAGTTAGAACTCCTTAAGAAGGACTTCAGTGAACTCTTTGAAACACTTCGAAGACTAAAAGTTCAGTCGTTCATCAGTGGACCACTCCCAGCAAGGGGAACAAATATGTTTTCACGGTTGCTTGGGCTGAACACATGGCTACAAAGATCGTGCAATATAAAAGGAGTGAATTTCATCGACAACTTCAATCTTTTCTGGGGCCATAGACAACTGTTTAAACCGGACGGCCTCCACCCAAATAAACTTGGTGCTAGAGTGCTTAAGGACAATATCTACTTCTCCCTATGTCATCCTTCAGCAGAGTTTGTCAATCCATTCAGCACACACACACCTGGTCAAAGTTGTCATGTGGTTTACACATCCCACAAGGACACTGATAACATGACGCAGCCACAACAAGCACTGCTCATGTACACTATCCCGGCTGAGCCCTGCCCACAGAGCTCATCACATACAGATTGTGATGTATCAAAACAACTCCAAGACTCCGCACCCAAGGACGACTTTCTGGAAAACAGCCAGGGAAGCCAAGACAACATATCACAGTCACCGGAAACACCAGAGACACAGCCCCGCTCACCGGACACATTATCCCTTTCTCCAGCATCTCCACTTCTATGCTTCTCACAGAGGATGGAAGAACTGGTGTATGCTGGGACCAAACTCTCCCACTCTTTTTCTGCAAGCCCCCAGATATCAACTAAAAAACGGCGGGCCCCCCAGCCACCAAAGCCTGTGGGCCCTGCTCCTGTGAGAGCTCTCTGACCGCTGCAACAACGCCAGGGCCCAAACCCTTTATCTGCTGTAGGTGAACCAAAAACAACAACTGATAGCTGCTCTCAGTGATATGTGTCAGGTCCACGCTATAATAGCAGCAACATTCACAAATGTTTACAGAACAAGCGGGAACCCAGTGTGCCTGTAGCTTTCTCTATTTCTGTTTTATCACGTGATAGAAAGTCTAAGGCCTTTTCAAGCCGAAGGGCTAACTCATCTAATCTGCGGCCTATTATGCATCATACTAAGATTGCTGTAAAGACACAAAGCACTGCCATCAAGTTAGCATTTTTAAACATTCACTCACTAAAAATAAATCATTTCTAATTAATGACTTAGTGTTTTTTAGCATCTATAAAGACAGCCTTCATGCTTTTAATGTGAAACTAGCCACAGCTAGACAGAGTTTCTTCTCAAACCTTATAAACAGTAACTTAAACAACACTCATTCTCTTTTTGCTACTGTTGCGAGACTGACAAACCCCCAAAGTCAGATTCCCAGTGAAATGCTCTCAAAAAGCAAATGCAATGAGTTTGCTTCCTTCTTTTCTGAGAAGATCCTCAATATCAGGAAGGTGATTAGCACATTCCCAAATAATGCACAGGTCAGACAGATTCGGCCGCAATATCAAAAAGATACTATGTCTATTTTTGAAGCAACTGATAGCAAAATTTTGGAATAGTATAGTATTTTAGAATAGAAATAGTGCAGCATCTAAAATCGTAAACCTGCTATCTTGACACACTTCCCACATCTTTTTTCAAAAGTGTGCTTAACTGTTTAGAAGCAGATCTCTTAGAAGTGGTGAACGCCTCACTTCTTTCTGGGACATTTCCAAACTCACTGAAAACTGCAGTTGTTAAGCCCCTCCTGAAAAAGAACAATCTTGATAACACCATTTTGAGCAATTATAGACCAATATCAAATCTTCCTTTCATAGGCAAAATTATAGAAAATGTAGTTTTTAATCAGCTGAACAAATACTTAAACTCAAATGGATACCTGGACAAATTTCAATCTGGTTTCCGAACACATCACAGCACAGAGACAGCACTCATTAAGATAATAAATGATATTCGCTTAAATTCTGACTCTGGCAAAATATCAGTGCTGGTATTGCTAGATCTCAGTGCTGCGTTTGACACTGTCGATCATAACATACTAATAGAGAGACTGGAAAACTAGGTCAGGCTTTCTGTTATTTCACTCAAACCCTTCATGTCAAACAAAGAAGTCACATCCCATCATGTGTGTCACGGTGTCTGTTCTGTGTCTCCCTGGGTGGCCACTAG
The DNA here is from genome assembly GCF_018340385.1 of Cyprinus carpio. NCBI lineage: Eukaryota > Metazoa > Chordata > Actinopteri > Cypriniformes > Cyprinidae > Cyprinus > Cyprinus carpio. The sequence goes on from NC_056618.1 coordinate 23,022,479, forward strand.
AGGTGTCACTTCCCCTTATTGTCATCTTCGTCAGAACTTCATTTCCCACTAGCCTTAGCTGCTCATCACTGTTCATTGTATTCAGCTGTCACCACTTACCTTGTTTGCACCTGTCTTTAAATACCCTGGTTGTTCTGTCTTTGTTACGGAGTCCTTGTTGAATGTCACCCTGCGTTTTCCTGGTTCCCTGGTTTCTCGTGTTTTTGTATGTTGTTTATGTTTCTTGTTTTGGACGGATTACCTGGATGTTGACCTTTGCCTGGCTAAGTTATGATTTTTGGATTGCCTCAATAAACATACTGCAATTGGATCTACCTGTCTGTGTGCGGTTCGTGACAGAAGGACTCCGTCACACTTAGATCCAGCAGGATGTTTTTTGAGGTTTCTCCCCCCCTGCCATCGAGCGGGAGAGAGGAGGAGTGGGTTTTGAGGGAACCCGCCTGGCCGTTTTTCGTGGGACCCGGGGAGGTCGCATAGGAGTGAGCGGGCGAGAGGAGGTCCGGCATCGCTCTCCACCATGGTCCCCCTTCGACCCGGGGGCTCGTGAGAGGGGGGAGGAAGCACACGTCCGCCGAGACTGTGTCTGCGGAGAAGAGGGCGACGGAAACGTTCTTGGATTATTTTTCTAGGCTGTCCAAGATCCTAGAGATTCCCAAAAGTGTTCACGTCACGGCTGCTGAGCCAGCACCACAGTCCAGGAGGGTCGCCAGCCCAGCGCCACAGCACAAGATGGCCGCCAGCCCAGCGCCACAGCACAAGATGGCCGCCAGCCCAGCGCCACAGCACAAGATGGCCGCCAGCCCAGCGCCACAGCACAAGAGGGCCGCCAGCCCAGCGCCACAGCACAAGATGGCCGCGGAGACATTGTTGAGTTACTTTTCCAGGATGTGCCAGATCCCGGAGATTCCCAGGGGTGTTCACATCACGGCCGCTGAGCCAGCGCCAATGCCCAGGATGGCCACCAGTTCAGCACCACAGCACAAGATGGTTGACTCAATGCCTGAGTCTTCCGTCAAGGAGCCACCGGCACGCCATCATAGAGGCCGCAGGAGGAGGAGACAGGCGTCAGCCGTTCCTCGAAGCCCGGAGGATGTTCCCGAGCGGGCCGCTGCCGTCCAGGAGGACGTTCCCGAGCGGGCCGCTGCCGTCCAGGAGGACGTTCCCGAGCGGGCCGCTGCCGTCCAGGAGGACGTTCCCGAGCGGGCCGCTGCCGTCCAGGAGGACGTTCCCGAGCAGGCCGCTGTCGTCCAGGTGGACGTGCCCGAGGTTCCCGAGGTTCCCCGTTTTTTGGAGGTTTCTCCCCCCTGCCATCGAGCGGGAGAGAAGGAGTGGGTTTGAGGGAACCGCCTGGCCGTTTTTCGTGGGACCCGGGGAGGTCGCATAGGAGTGAGCGGGCGAGAGGAGGTCCGGCATCGCTCTCCACCATGGTCCCCCTTCGACCCGGGGCTCGTGAGAGGGGGGAGGAAGCACACGTCCGCCGAGACTGTGTCTGCGGAGAAGAGGGCGACGGAAACGTTCTTGGATTATTTTTCTAGGCTGTCCAAGATCCTAGAGATTCCCAAAGGTGTTCACGTCACGGCTGCTGAGCCAGCACCACAGTCCAGGAGGGTCGCCAGCCCAGCGCCACAGCACAAGGTGGCCGCCAGCCCTGCGCCACAGCACAAGATGACCGCCAGCCCATCGCCACAGCACAAGATGGCCGCCAGCCCAGCGCCACAGCACAAGAGGGCCGCCAGCCCAGCGCCACAGCCCAAGATGGCCGCGGAGACATTGTTGAGTTACTTTTCCAGGATGTGCCAGATCCCGGAGATTCCCAGGGGTGTTCACATCACGGCCGCTGAGCCAACGCCAATGCCCAGGATGGCCACCAGTTCAGCACCACAGCACAAGATGGTTGACTCAACGCCTGAGTCTTCCGTCAAGGAGCCACCGGCACGCCATCATAGAGGCCGCAGGAGGAGGAGACAGGCGTCAGCCGTTCCTCGAAGCCCGGAGGATGTTCCCGAGCAGGCCGCTGCCGTCCAGGAGGACGTTCCCGAGCGGGCCGCTGCCGTCCAGGAGGACGTTCCCGAGCGGGCCGCTGCCGTCCAGGAGGACGCTCCCGAGCGGGCCGCTGCCGTCCAGGAGGACGCTCCCGAGCGGGCCGCTGCCGTCCAGGAGGACGTTCCCGAGCAGGCCGTTGTCGTCCAGGTGGACGTGCCCGAGGTTCCCGAGGCGGGGCCCGAGGTGGTTCTGGATGCCGAGGCGGTGCCCGAGGCTGTGCCCGATGCCGAGGAGGTGCCCGAGGCTGTGTCCGAGGCCGAGGCGGTGCCCCGATGCCGAGGCGGTGCCCGAGGCGGTGCCTGATGCGGTGGCCGAGGCGGTTCCCGATGCAATGTCCGATGCCGAGGCGGTGCCCGATGCCGAGGCGGTGCCCGAGGCGGTGCCTGATGCGGTGGCCGAGGCGGTTCCCGATGCAATGTCCGATACCGAGGCGGTGCCCGTTGCCGAGGCGGTGCCCGATGCGATGGCCGAGGCGGTGGTCGAGGCAGAGGCGGTTCCCGATGCGATGGCCGAGGCGGTGGTCGAGGCAGAGGCGGTTCCCGATGCTATGCACGAGGCCGAGGCGGTGCCCGATGCCGAGGCGGTGCCCGATGCCGAGGCGGTCCCCGATGCCGAGGCGGTGCCCGAGGCGGTCCCCGAGGCCGAGGCGGTGCCCGAGGCAGTGCCCGATGCCGAGGCGGTCCCCGATGCCGAGGCGGTCCCCGATGCAATGCCCGATGCCGAGGCGGTGCCCGATGCGGTGCCAGAGACGGTGCCAGAGACGGTTCCCGATGTAATGCCCGAGACCGAGGCTGTTCCGGAGGTCGAGGCGGGGCCCGATGTTGTTCCCGATGCCGAGGCGGTGCCCGATGCTGTTCCGCAGGTCGAGGCGGTGGCCGATGCCGTTCCGCAGGTCGAGGCGGTGCCCGAGGTGCTTCCAGAGACCGAGGCGGTGCCCGATGCGGTGCCCGATGAGCAGGCCGAGGTCGCTCCCGAGGCGGTGCCCGATGCGCAGGCCGAGGTCGTTCCTGAGGCGGTGCCCGAGGCCGTTCCGCAGGTCGAGGCGGTTCCCGATGTTGTTCCAGAGACCGAGGTGGTGCCCGAGTTGCTTCCAGAGACCGAGGCGGTGCCCGATGCGCAGGCCGAGATCGTTCCCGAGGCGGTGGCCGATGCGCAGGCCGAGGTCGTTCCTGAGGTGGTGCCCGATGCAGAGGTCGTTCCCGAGGCGGTGCCCTTGTCCAATGCCGTTCCTGAGGCCGTTCCCGAGGCCGTTCCCGAGGCGGGGGCCTTGTCCAATGCCGTTCCTGAGGCCGTTCCTGAGGCCGTTTCCTGAGGCCGTTCCTGAGGCCGTTCCTGAGGCCGTTCCTGAGGCGGTGTCCTGGTCCGATGCCGTTCCTGAGGCCATTCCAGAGGCGGTGGCCGATGCTGTTCCGGAGGCCGATGCGGGGCCCAAGATGGCTCCGGAGGCGATACCCGTGTCCAAGGCCGTTCCCGAGGCGGTGTCCTTGTCTGAGGTCGTTCCTGATGCCGTTCCCAATGCCGTGACCGGGCCATCGCCACAGCCTGCTCCTTACTGGCTCCCCGATTGGCAGGTTCCGTTCGGGCCACTCAAATGGCGAATTCCTCCCTGGCTGTCTGCACAACGAGAATGGACTGATCCACCGTGGCCACCTGAACTGCCTGGTCCCTCGTGGTCCCCTGAACTTTCGGGTCCACGTGGCCACCTGAACTGCCTGGTCCCTCGTGGTCCCCTGAACTTTCGGGTCCACCGTGGCCCCCCTGAACTGCCTGGTCCCTCGTGGTCCCCTGAACTTTCGGGTCCACCATGGCCCCCTGATCTGACCAAGCCACCTGGGCTACCAGGGGGAGCCATCGCTGCCGGTCCCAGTTCCCCTACACGGGCCTGGCCCGCCATCCCTCCCCCTGTTCTGCCTCCACCAGTCCACCTCCCTCCTGGTCTCTTTGTTTTGTGTTTATTTGGTCCTGAGGAGCATCTGGAAGCTGCTCCTTAGAGGGGGGGTAGTGTCACGGTGTCTGTTCTGTGTCTCCCTGGGTGGCCACTAGAGGTCTCACTTCCCCTTATTGTCATCTTCGTCAGAACTTCATTTCCCACTAGCCTTAGCTGCTCATCACTGTTCATTGTATTCAGCTGTCACCACTTACCTTGTTTGCACCTGTCTTTAAAATACCCTGGTTGTTCTGTCTTTGTTACAGAGTCCTTGTTGAATGTCACCCTGCGTTTTCCTGGTTCCCTGGTTTCTCGTGTTTTTGTATGTTGTTTATGTTTCTTGTTTTGGACGGATTACCTGGATGTTGACCTTTGCCTGGCTAAGTTATGATTTTTGGATTGCCTCAATAAACATACTGCAATTGGATCAACCTCACTTTTTGCAATTCCTGCACATGTGAGTATGTGAGAGCATAAGTCTAAGTGGACATCCATGACATGCGGAGTCCCACAAGGCTCAATTCTTGCACCGCTCTTGTTTAGCCTGTATATGCTCCCACTAAGTCAAATAATGAGAAAGAACCAAATTGCCTATCACAGCTATGCTGATGATACTCATATTTACCTAGCCTTATCTCCAAATGACTATAGCCCCATTGACTCCCTCTGCCAATGTATTGATGAAATTAATAGTTGGATGTACCAGAACTTTCTTCAGTTAAACAAGAAAAAAACAGTCATTTGCATTTGGAAAAAAACAGTCATTGCATTTGGAAACAAAGATGAAGTTCTCAAGGTGAATGCATACCTTGACTCTAGATGTGATTCTGGAGACAGACCTTAGTTTCAGTGGTCATGTCAAAGCAGTAAATAAATCAGCATACTATCATCTAAAAAACATTGGAAGAATCAGATGTTTTGTTTCCAGTCAAGACTTGGAGAAACTTGTTCATGCCTTTATCACCAGCAGGGTGGACTATTGTAATAGTCTCCCCTCCCCAAGAAGACCATTAGACAGCTGCAGCTCATCCAGAACGCTGCTGTCAGGATTCTGACTAAAACCAGAAAATCTGAGCATATCACGCCAGTCCTCAGGTCCTTACACTGGCTTCCAGTTACATTTAGGATCGATTTTAAAGTACTTTTACTCGTTTATAAATCACTCAGTGACCTAGGGCTGAAATACATTGCAGATATGCTCACTGAATATAAACCTAACAGACAACTCAGATCATTAGGATCGAGTCAGTTAGAAATACCAAGGGTTCACACAAAACAAGGGGAGTCTGCTTTTAGTTACTATGCTGCCCACAGTTGGAATCAGCTTCCACAAGAGATCAGATGTGCTAAAACATTAGCCACTTTTAAATCTAGACTCAAAACTCATCTGTTTAGTTGTGCATTTATTGAATGAGCACTGTGCGACGTCTGAACTGATTGCACTGTATTTTATGTATTCACTGTATTTTATGTAAAATCATTTTCTATTTTTAACTGGTTTAAATTAATTCATCAGTTTTTTAGTTCCTTGTTTTACTTTGTTATTATTACAAGTTTTTCTTTCATGATTATTTTACTTTCTTTTATGTAAAGCACTTTGAATTACCATTGTGTATGAAATGTGCTATATAAATAAACTTGCCTTGCCTTGCCTAGTCATATGTCTCCATTGACTTCCATTCATTTTAATTACAGAGCAGAATTTTTACTAGTAAGAATTACATTTAGAGAGCTCTACAATTGAATTCATACTAGTAACAATTTCAGAAAGAGAGCTCCCTAATTTAATTCTTACTAGTAATAATTCCATTTAGAGAGCTATCTAATTTAATTCTTACTAGTAAAAATGCAATTACAGAGCTCTATAATTCAATTATTAAAATTAAAAAACAAAAAAAAAAATTAAAATGTTTAATTGCAGAACTGTAATTGAATTAAAGAGCTCTATAAATCAGTTCTTACTAGTAAAAACTGAATTAGAGAGCTAATTGAATTAAAGAGCTCTCTTATTCAGTTGTTACTAGTAAGAATTGCATTAAAGATCTCTCTAATTGTAATTTTTGCTAGAAAGAATTGAATTGTAGAGAGCTCTATTTCAATTGTTACTAGTAAGAATGTGATCACAGAGCTCTCTAATTCAATTGTTACTGATACAAATTGCATTAAGAGTTCTCTAATGTTGATTCTTACTAGTAAAATTTGAATTAGAGGGCTGTCTAATCGAATTGTTACTAGTAAGGATGCAATTGCAGTGCTCTTTAATTCAGTTACAGAGCTCTCTAATTGAATTGTTACTAGTAAAAATGCAATTATAAGAGTAATGCTGGGAATGTTTTAAGCTAAAACGGCTTGCCATACGATTTCTGAACAGCATAACATTACATGAACTAACTGAAACTGATCAGCCAGAATCAAAACTGAAACTAAAGCAAAATCTGCTCAAATAAAATATATAGTATTATTTATTGTCTTTGCACATTTTTTACTTTTATAAATTTCATAACGGCTGTCTACCTTACCTTTGCCTTTCGCATTCCCCTTTTTCTGAAGAAATTATGAAACCACTGATCTTTATATAAATGTCCTCTATTATCAGTGGATGAAATGCTGCTTTAGTAGCTATCTTACATCCACAGCCGAAAGCGTAACGTCAAGCTCTCTCTTCCCCCCAATCAAACGACACAGCCTCGTAATCGAAACTTTTTGCTCTAGGTGATAATATTTTTATATCGTAGCTATGGCCTATAGCCAGGCTATGAGGTAACCATATTTTCATGTTCAAAAATAAAATGAAAGTGACATACAGCCATGTATGATGACCCATACTCAGAATTCATGCTCTGCATTTAACCCATCCAAAGTGAACACACACAGCAGTGAACACACACACACACACACACACACACACCGTGAACTCACACCCGGAGCAGTGGCCAGCCATTTATGCTGCGTTGCCCGGGGAGCAGTTGGGGGTTCGGTGCCTTGCTCAAGGGCACCTCAGTCATGGTATTGGTAGTGGTCATATAATTAGAATATAATCATATAAAAAAGTTGATTTATTTCACTAATTCCATTCAAAAAGTGAAACTTGTATATTATATTCATTCATTACACACAGACTGATATATTTCAAATGTTTATTTCTTTTAATTTTGATGATTATAACTGCCAACTAATGAAAATCCCAAATTCAGTACCTCAGAAAATTAGAATATTGTGAAATGTTCAATATGGAAGACACCTGGTGCCACACTCTAATCAGTTAATTAACTCAAAACATTTAAATGGTCTCTCAGTCTAGTTCTGTAGGCTACACAATCATGGGGAAGACTGCTGACTTGACAGTTGTCCAAAAGACGATCATTGACACCTTGCACAAGGAGGGCAAGACACAAAAGGTCATTGCAAAAGAGGCTGGCTGTTCACAGAGCTCTGTGTCCAAGCACATTAATAGAGAGGCGAAGGGATATGTGTCAAAAATGTGGGGGAGATTCACAAACAGTAGGGATAACCGCACCCTGGAGAGGACTGTGAAACAAAACCCATTCAAAAATGTAGGGGAGATTCACAAAGAGTGGACTGCAGCGGGAGTAAGTGCTTCAAGAACCACTACGCACAGATGTATGCAAGACATGGGTTTCAGCTGTCGCATTCCTTGTGTCAAGCCAGCTCTTGAACAACAGACAGCGTCAGAAGCATCTCGCCTGAGCTAAAGACAAAAAGAACTGGACTGCTGCTGAGTGGTCCAAAGTTATGTTCCATGATGAAAGTAAATTTTGCATTTCCTTTGGAAATCAGGGTCCCAGAGTCTGGAGGAAGAAAGGAGAGGCACACAATCCACGTAGCTTGAGGTCCAGTGTAAAGTTTCCACAGTCAGTGATGGTTTGGGGTGCCATGTCATCTTCTGGTGTTGGTCCACTGTGTTTTCTGAGGTCCAAGGTCAATGCAGCCGCATACCAGGAAGTTTTAGAGCACTTCATGCTGCCTGCTGCTGACCAACTTTACGGAGATGCAGATTTCATTTTCCAACAGGACTTGGCACCTGCACACTGTGCCAAAGCTACCAGTACCTGGTTTAAGGACCATGGTAATTGGCCAGCAAACTCGCCTGACCTTAACCCCATAGAAAATCAATGGGGTATTGTGAAGAGGAAGATGCGATATGCCAGACCCAAGAATGCAGAATAGCTGGAGGCCACTATCAGACCAACCTGGGCTATTATAACACCTGAGCAGTGCCACAGACTGATCGACTCCATGCCACGCCGCATTCCTGCAGTAATTCAGGCAAAAGGAGCCCCAACTAAGTATTGAGTGCTGTACATGCTCATACTTTTCATGTTCATACTTTTCAGTTGGCCAAGATTTCTTTCTTTGTATTGGTCTTAAGTAATATTCTAATTTTCTGAGATACTGAATTTGGGATTTTCCTTAGTTGTCAGATATAATCATCAAAATTAAAAGAAATAAACATTTGAAATATATCAGTCTGTGTGTAATGAATAAAAAAATGATCGCTACGAGATGCTGAACAAGAGTGTAGAATTCAGTTTAGACAGTTTTCAAGAATGTTTAGCGTCCGTATGAAAATGATCGCTACGAGATGCTGAACAAGAGTTGTGAGTGAGGGCACGGGCGCAGCCTCCATGTTGCCAGATCCAGGTATTATAAGCATTTTTGAACTTGTCTTTTTCCACTTAATTTGACACTTTAGAAAGTCAATAAAGTAGGAAGTTGCCATGTAGGGTTAGCGATATCTTGTTCTTATCTTATTTGCAAAAAATTATAAATAATTTCAGTTTTTATTTATTTCTCAGTTTTTGTTCGTTTTAATAAGAATATCTGGCAACAGTGCGGCACTGGCACTTAAACTGACAGTCATAAAAAAAAGCCCATGGACACTAGGTTATTGCTGACGACATTTGGTAAGGGAAAAGCAAAAAAAAAAAAAAATCATGATATTGTCTGTCAAAAACATTATCAATGCTGTCAAAAAAGTAGCATTTAACACTACTAACAGATCTGTAGAACACGTAGGTGACAGAATGAAATTAAATATGGAAACACTAGCCATGAAGAAGTCTATGCTATGTCATTCAGAATAGTAGTTAAATTTTCACAAATCATGCTAAAAACATTCATAAGAGCACTAGACAATGTTATCAGCTATATAGCAATGGTTATTAATAAAACTATAACAGTAATATGTATCGCTGCATAAATAATAAACAACTGATAAAATGATCGGCCCCTAACTGTAGTAAAGTATTAACACATTTTGATGTAATAAATAAGGTATGACTTAAAAAATGATCATCCCTCCAAAACAGAGAAAGCATATTTCACAAACATCTACAAGTCTGTCTCTTTGAAAGTGTTTATATAATGTGTTGTATCTGTAGTTGTATCTGTAGGGGTTATTATAGCACAATTCTTTTTTGTCAGACACAGACGAGGACACAGAGGATTCAGTGCAATAGTGTTTATTGTGAATCAGAGGTTTCAGACCACAGGTGAATCTTGACACGCAGATGACACAGTGTAGGACCTCGGTGAACAGTCACACCAACTGCAGAATCGGCTACTTCTACCAAAGGAATTAAAAGAGCCTATTTCCTCCCATCTGCACATTCTGAACTCCATTAATTATTAACTGAAAAGTAACAATGCTCAGTTGTATGTCTGCATTTAATAGAAGTGACAACGTGATTCCGCAACAGAGGACTTTTGTTGCAAAATACCCCCGCTCATCAGAAAACGAATCAGGAGCTAATCATGTGACATCGACATCATCTGTAAACTTCCTGTCAGCCTTGTTGTTTTCCAATTAAAAGAGTTGACGACATTAACTCTTTTCACAAGAAACAAGGACCCTGTGTATCAAGAAGCATCTCATGATCACAACTTATGGAAACCCCTGCGGCCCCACCAGGAATCATTAATAATTAATGGACCTCAACACAAAGGATCCATATAGGAACCATCCCATGACTCTGCTTCTTACTTGCTTGTGAAGTTTTCTACAAACTGAACTTTTCAATAAATAATCTCAAAAGGACAACCATTGAGAAATCTGAAGGTTTAATTATATTCACAAATAATATGTTTTATGTCTTATATATGTTTGATGTGTTCAAATGTAATTGGTGCAAATTTAATCAATGTTTTACTGGTTTTAGCAGCATAGTGCTATTAAATGTGTGTAAGATATGGAAAGTTTTAGTGTTGAACGAAAGCTCACGTTATTTGCTTAAACTTGGAGCTAATGAAATGTCCAAATTCTGTATTGGGTGCATATTATGACACTTTATAAGGTATTCACCAAAGTTCCACAATGGAGTTCCTCTCACATGACGATGTCACAGGATGCTTAATCAATGCACAAAGAGAAACAGTACGGGGCATGTCTAAGTTCTGCAAACAGCATCCCATTGGAAGATCGCGTCGTGGGATGGACCAAATCCTCTTGGATAAAAACCCCAATGCCTGAACTAATTCAGCGCACGCTTCCTTCTTCGCCATGGCTTGAACTACCTACTCCAACGCTGCTAGCGTTCTTGTCATCCAGAGCTCAAAAACACTCCGTTGAAACTTCGTGACTGCCAAGAATCTTCAAAGTCTTGCAAACCGTGAAACTATCCGAAGGAATTCCGAAGCTCTACGTAACCAGGCAACCAACCAATCACCAGGAGGGTTTTCCCAAAAGACGTCATCCAAACGACAGATCTGCAACCAACCCGAGGCGTGGGGATTCCCTGAGACGAGGCAACAAGCGAATCTCCAACTCCGCTTTTCAGCGCAAATGCAAGTAAAACAAACAAACTTCATTCCTTGCTGAAAATAAGTGCAGATTGATCTTAAGCAGTAAAGATAAGACACATCTCTGCTTTTGTGATTTTCTTGGTGCGATCTAACGAATAACTTACTCCTGGGACTTCATTCAAATTCCGTTATCATCCTCTTCAGTAACTGTGTGTGTGTGTGTGTGTATGTATGTGTATGTCCATTAGGTTTTAGATCCATGTAATAGAGTAGCTCAATAAATTCTTGTTTCATTTATAAAAAAGTATTGTCTTGTGTGGTGTATTTTATAAGATTAAACTTTGCCCAGATCCTATGCTACCTAGCTCGTAGTTTATAAATGATCATTCTGTTTGTATTCTCATTAAGCCATGAAGTAATAGAAACAGAATTGAAAGGATACTGAATTTTATGTTCGCTGGACGAACTGTTGATGAAGTATAAACTAATTAAATTTGGAATCAGTTCAATTAGAGCAATTCGAATCTTTAGATTCGATCCTTCTCAAAATAAATGAGCTAATATTTCCTTTACAACAGTGATAACACACAACTTTCCTTTGGGTGATGGTGATACAGATGGCGACTCAGACGAAGACGATGGGAACAGGAATACAGATGAGGATGAAGAGGGTTTAGCAGATCAGGTAGGTTAGACGAAAGGCGTTCAGATAAGTGAGGAGATCGGTGCAAGACCAGACAATGGGTGATGGTGACGGAGGGCTTTATATGTGGCACTGGTGATGATGCACAGGTGTTCAGAATTCTGGTGATTGGGAACGAGTGGGCGTGGCGTAAGTGTCCGATTCAGGGAGTGTAGATGGTGTGGCTGTTACATTACCCCCCCCCCCACGGGCGGCTCCTGACGGCTGGGATCTTGAGCGACGACGGGGTCTACCACGGCCACGGGGAGCGGGGTGGTCTGGATGGTCTCGGTGAAAGTCGGTGAGAAGGCTGGGGTCCAGGATGTCGTTACGATTAACCCAGCAACGCTCCTCCGGGCCGTAGTTCTCCCAGTCCACAAGGTACTCAAGTTGAGGACCCCGTCGTCGAGAGTCGAGGATAGCTCTCACCCGGAAGATGTTTGTTGTTGTCTTCTTCGATGGCGGGAGGAGGAGGTACGGCATCATCACCAGGCTCTGTGGATGGAGGAGACAAAGGATCAGTGAATGGTTTGAGGAGTGAAACATGGAATGAAGGTGAGATACGGTACTGTGCAGGCAGCTGGAGTCTATAGGTCACTTCGTTCAGTTGCCGTTCAATCGTGAATGGTCCGATGTATCGGGGACTCAACTTACGGCAGGGCAGCCGGAGGCGGATGTCCCTCGTCGAGAGCCAGACCAACTGTCCAGGTTGGTATTGCGGCATAGGTCTTCGACGAGCATCCGCTTGCTCCTTACGCCTCCGAACTGCCCGCTGGAGATGCACGTGAGCCGAGTCCCAGACCCTCTCGCTCTGTCGGAACCAGTGATCTACCGCTGGGACCTCCGAGGGCTCACCCGACCATGGGAAGAGTGGAGGCTGGTATCCGAGGACACATTGGAAGGGGGTGAGCCCGGTGGTAGATTGCTGGAGGGAGTTCTGTGCGTATTCTGCCTAGGGTAGTTACTGGCTCCAACAGTCCTGATTACGGTGGCAGTAGACCCTCAGGAACCTCCCAATCTCTTGTATCTTACGTTCAGTCTGGCCGTTGGTCTGTGGATGGTATCCTGAAGAGAGGCTGACGGATACTCCTAGGAGGCGGAAGAAAGCTGACCAGACCCTGGAGATGAATTGGGGACCCCTGTCGGAGACGATATCTTCTGGAATGCCAAAGTGACGGAACACATTGTGGAATAGTGCCTCTGCCGCTTCAAACGCAGTGGAAAGTCCTTTGAGAGGGATGAGTTTGCATGATTTCGAAAACCTGTCGACCACTACCAGTACACAGGTATTGCCGTGAGAAAGGGGGAGGTCAGTCATGAAATCCACACCTATATGGGTCCATGGACGTTCTGGAATGGGCAGAGGCACCAGTTTACCTTCCGGGAGTCTCCTAGGGGTGTTCGCTATGGCGCAGACTGAGCATCCTTTGAGGTAACGGGAGGTATCCTGATTCATCGAGGGCCACCAGTAACGTTGTTGCAGGAGCAAGAGGGTCCGCCTCCTGCCTGGATGTCCAGATCCCGGAGAGGTATGAGCTAAGTCCAGAAGGGTAATCCGATGTTGAGGAGGGACGAAGAGTTTCCCTGCTGGACCTCCCGGCGGAGCAGGGTGTTGAAGGTTTGTTTTAGCTGGTGGAAAGCTTCAGTGGCCATGGGGTTCCAGGACAGAGACTTGGGCCGGTTCCGGAGGAGTGAGGTTAGAGGTGAGCTGAGTAAACTGTAGTTCTTGATGAATCTCCTATAAAAGTTGCGCAAAGCCCAGGAAGCGTTGGAGTTCTTTAATGGAACCAGGTTGGGGCCAGTGTGTGATGGCTTCCGCCTTCCCCTGGTCCATCTTCACGCCACGTGGGTCGATGACGTATCCCAGGAACTGGACTGAGGGCGTGTGGAACTCACATTTTCCCAACTTGAGGTACAAATGGTGTTCCCGGAGTTTTCGGAGTACGAGTATGATGTGTTGGATGTGTTCCTCCTTGGATGGTGGAGTAAATGAGGATATCGTCGATGTAGACAATTACGAACTGTTTTAAGGTATTCTCTGAAGACTTCGTTCATGTAGTTTTGAAAGACGGAAGGACTGTTGGGTAACCCATACGGCATGACCCTGTATTCATAGTGCCCGGAAGGAGTGATGAAAGCAGTCTTCCACTCGTCCCCCTTCCGGATGCGGATTAAGTTATAGGCGCTCCTCAAGTCCAGTTTTGTGAAGATTTTGGCTCCGCGTAGTTGTTCTAACGCAGCTGGGACCAGGGGAAGAGGATAACTGAATTTGACGGTTTGAGAGTTGAGATGACGATAATCTATACACGACCTCAAGCCTCCGTCCTTCTTTGCCACGAAGAAAAACCTTGAAGCGGCAGGGGAAGTAGATGGTCGAATGAATTCTTGAGCGAGAGCTTCCTGTACGTACTCCTCCATGGCCTTCTGCTCCGGAATGGACAGAGGATAGACTCGTCCCTTGGGAAGGGTTGCTCCAGGCAGGAGGTCGATAGCGCAGTCCCATGGCCGATGAGGTGGAAGTTTCGTTGCCAACCACTTGCTGAAACACATCCTGGAACGCGCGATATTCTGGAGGGATGGTATGTTCCACCTTAGTTTCGGGGCTTTCCACTGATGTGGACTGGACCGGTAGGGATGACTTCTTGATGGAAGGAATGACCTTGGGAACTTTAACTGGTAGAGTGATGCAGGTAGAAAGACAGGATTTTCCCCATTTCAGGATCTCACCTGTGGGCCAATGGATGTGTGGTTGATGTTGGTTAAGCCATGGGCGTCCCAGGATGATGTCTGCGGTGGATTCCTCCAGCACCATGAACGTGATGTCTTCCTCATGCAGAAAACCCACGCGGAGGATGACTGTGGGGGAGAAGTAGCGGACATGACCTCTGCCCAGCGGCTTTCCTTGTATAGTTGTTATTTTGAGTTCGACGGGGCTCCGATGATGCTTGACACTTAGACGAGTTAATGTTTGCTGGTTGATGAAGTTCCCCGCCAAACCAGAGTCGATGAGGGCTTGTACTGAAACAGAAGAGTGGAGATGTCTTAGAGTAACCCAGGTTTGAGTCAAATGAGCAGTTTGAGGTGGTATATGGATGGTACTCACCGCTGGGCGTGGAGGTCGTACTGGACATGATGGTAATGGGTGTCCATCTCCCCCACAGTAGAGACACAGCCCGGTGGGCGACTCCCGCTGACGTTCCGATGTAGATAGGTGGTGTGAATCTACTTGCATGGGTCCAGGTGCTGGAGGAGCAACAGATGGTAGAGCGGGCGGAGGAAGTACAGCGGGAGTGAGTCGATGACATGCAGTGAGTCTCTGGGCGACTCTGATGGATTTCTGAATAAGACACTCAATTCCCAGTGAATCTTCATATACAACAATCAAACTTTGTATCTTTTCACATAAACCGTGGCGATATGCTGTAATTAAGGCAGTTTCATTCCAACCGCTGATGTAAGCGAGTGTACGGAAGCGAACAGCATAATCACTCACAGACTCATTCCTCTGTTGGCGAATTGTAAACAGCTGATCATGGAGAGATAATTCAGAAGCTTGTTGACCAAAGACAGATTTTAACTGAGAACAGAAATCAGTAACAGATCCAGTAGCAGATGAATTCGACTCCCTGAGAGATTGAGCCCATTGGAGAGCTTTACCTGTGAGCAGATTGATGATAAATGCAACTCGGCTGCATTCGGTGGTGAATAAGTGAGCGTTGGACTCCAGGTAGAGTGAACACTGAAGCAAAAACCTGCTGCAATCCTCCGCCGCGCCGCTGTATGTCGCTGGTGTGGCCATGGGACTCGCAGGGGCAACTGAAGAAGTGACCGGAGTTGTAGCGGTGTTTGATGGCGGTGAACTGTTGACAGCAGGTGAGGAAAGTTGCATGAGTGAGGACCGTACAGCGTGAACCAGTTCAGTGAAGGGATCCGCGGTGCGGTCCTCGCCTGTATCTGAAGAGCTCTGCATTTGGTCTGGTCTTCTGTCAGACACAGACGAGGACACAGAGGATTCAGTGCAATAGTGTTTAATGTTAATCAGAGGTTTCAGACACAGGTGAATCTTGACACGCAGATGACACAGTGATAACACAACTTTCCTTTGGGTGATGGTGATACAGATGGCGACTCAGACGAAGACGATGGGAACAGGAATACAGATGAGGATGAAGAGGGTTCAGCAGATCAGGTAGGTTAGACGAAAGGCGTTCAGGTAAGTGAGGAGCTCGGTGCAAGACCAGACAATGGGTGATGGTGACGGAGGGCTTTATATGTGGCACTGGTGATGATGCACAGGTGTTCAGAATTCTGGTGATTGGGAACGAGTGGGCGTCACGTAATTTAAAATAAAGTGCAACTGAATTTCTTAATCTATGATTGAGGGGTTATTATAGCACAATTTTTTTTTTTTTTTTTTTTTTTTTTTTTTGATGTTTAGCAAATTATATTTTAATATTAACTAAAAATCTCAAAATATCTAATAGACATTATTACCAAAAACATTTTACAAAATAGAGCATCACAACAAAAGGAAGAATTCACAATCCTTTAATATACATCAGGATAGAAGCACAAGTGTAAAAAGTACAGAGAAATTACAAACATTATGTGAAAGTTTATAAAATGTGTACTGACTTATATACACTTAATATTTAAAAATAAGAAGTAAATGTAGTTTAGTAGACCAAAATATAAAAGTACTTAATATTTCTGCATAAAATGCAAATGACAGAGAATGACCAGTGTGTGATTAAGTTACATTAATGATTCAAAGATCTTTTGATTTGTCCTTTTCTGAATCTGTCAGCCGCAAGGACTGTAAAAAAAAAATATTTAGTGTTGCCCTCCACAAGATGTATATCATCAAAATAGTTGTCTGCAAAGTGAAGCATCAGGACGTCACAGTTGAGCTCCAGCTCCAGCTCCTGACTGTAGTTCTTCACCGGTAACACACAAGACACCGGCACACCCAACCGAGAGCTCACCTCCTGCATGAAACAGACACAAAAACAACACCTCACTCTCTCTGAGTCCTGTAGCGACAGACATCTGATCATGTGACCGCGTCTCACCTTCAACTTGATGTAGGAACTGACATAAAGACTTTGAAGATCTTCCTCCACCACAGGACATGCTTCATCTACTTTTGTCATCAAGACGATCTGAGCGATGCCTGAAATTGTTGAGGTTCGTTTTAAGGTGCGTCACATGCAGCTCTTTGTACAACCTAATTTTTATTAGTCACATGACTAGTGTGAATATGTTCACTCACCAAGTGAGTTCACTTTTCTGCGTATGGAAGCAAGTTTTTCCTGTAGTTTGTCAGACATGAGGGAGATTTTGGTGGCGTCTATCACATACACCACACAGTGATCTTCTCCATGGTTTCTCCTCTGCAATGACCTGAGGCTCTAGGAAGTGTATTTAAAAAAAAAAACAAAAAAAAAAAAAAAAAACATTTGCTATATTGTTTGATATATAGTTTGACATTCTTTATATTGTTTGATTACTGTGTTTGACATTCTTTATATTGACTGTTTAAAATACATGTGGTGAATATTTCCTGATCTTCTACTTTGTACACCTCACATTCAGTCAGCTGAGTGTCATTTCCATACAGTGTTGCAGGACTAAAACTGAATGCTTTATTACTACATTCTCCGTCATAGTATTCATTCCTTTCTTGACTATACACAGCTGGTTGGTTGTTGTAGAAAAAGTACAACTGTTGGCCAAAGTTTGGCCCTTTAGCATCATCATAACGTGTTACATTCAGTGTTAACGTTGATGCAAATGGGGATCTAGCCATGAACACTGAACAGAAAAGCCTTGTTATCAGTAATATACTGCCCACTCTGAGCATAATCCACACTAGTGTATCCACCAAAGATGTAGTCTGGGGCCTGTATAAGGCACAGAGCTTTTTTCTTTTCTCTTCTGTTAAATTAGAAGTGATGGTGACTTTTGCTTTTTGCATCTTCCCAAAAAAAAAGTTTACAAATGAACTGAAACACACCTTCTTCTGTGTCCACAGCACAACCTGTGAGTGAGTAGGCCTAAACAATGACAAAGTTCATTTTTGGGTGACCTAAACGATATTATTTTCCAAATTATTTTAAACATATTGTAAAAATGACTGATTTCATTTACAAAGGTGAATTTCTGAACCATGTATGAAGACTGAATTTTCTTTCAAGGTTAATCCATTTGACTAAGAAGTGATTTATTTAAATAGGCTATTTAAAATATTCTAAATTTTTTTTTCACGTTCCATAACTAGTGTTGACACTATATACACACACACACATCCAAGGGAGAAATTGAAATTAAAACTAAAAAGTTCAAATAAAAATACATAAAGTTTGTTTCATTGCTATTCAGTTCCAGTTCATTTAACGGTTCACTAGTTTTTGCTTCGGATAAATAATTTTATCCTTTAAGCGGAAGCACGTTTATTAATCACTTGCTAGTTGCCGTCTATAAAATACTTAGGAATATTTAAATATCTTTCTCTTTTCAAATTCATTTACCATTGTACTGCAGTTTTGTACACGCATATACTTTTTCAGAGTCTCTTACGTTTCGCAAGTAAAACACTTTTTTTTTGTTGTTCTTTGCAGGAAAACTGAAATGCTTTCTCTTGTGAACTTCAAACTTATGTGAACTTTTAAGTTCTACATACTCCTTGCTAGAAAGATTTGACGGCAAGTTTGCCTTTGAATTTCAATTCTTATCACCCGACGCCATTGATTTCATATAACAACCTACCTAGTCTCAGCAGTTTCCGCGATTTAGCTCTCCTTATTAATTAATTTAATTTATTTCATTTTTTTTTTCATCGGAATCGAATACCATCAATATCGAAAGATGCAGCAGCATGCGGAAGATCATGCGCAAATGGTAGCCCAGGGGCGGGTTGCATAAAAGATTAGTATTGTGGTGGACGAAGTACACAAATCAAGTACTTGAGTAAAATTAAATAAAAGTACAAAAAAACAAGATTTTTCATGTACTTAAGTAAATTTTTTCTTCTCAAACCTTGTCTGTGGTCTAAAAACACCCCTGGCCAAATGCCCCCAGAAAGTACTGATAGATAGATTTATTTAGCAATTTTATATAGGCCAATTAATTTAATTTTATATTAGCACAATTTTATTTTATTTTTTTATAATCCTACTGCTCAAAATACCTGCAATTTTTTTTAAATTACCACTACATGGAGTCAAAATATATTTTTGTTGTTGATATGGACTACGCTGACGAGAGTGATGTAGTAATGTTCACTGTGAAGCTTACACTGTGAAGTACCTGAGAGAAAACAGATTTGTGACCCTGGACCACAAAACCCAGTCATAAGGGTCAATTTTTTGAAATTGAGATTTGTGCACCATCCGAAAGCTGAATAAATAAGCTGTTAAGAAAGGATGATAATTGGCTGAGATACAACTATTTGAAAATCTGGAATCTAAGGGTGCAAAAAAATCAAAACACTGAGAAAATCAACTTTAAATTTGTCTAAATGAACTTCTAACTGTTAATGTTATGGAAGCGGGAATTTGAACATGCATGAGTAAATTTATTTAATCTGTGTTATTTTAGGGTTTTTTTTTTTTACCTAAGAGGCACTGATGCTGATGTGTTTGCATTCAAGCATTTCAGTGGGCTTAAATAGATCACCCTTTACAGCAGATTTAGTTCACAAACAAATGACAGTTTTGACCTAAATATGATTTTCAGTGACAATAATAATCGACATTAGTTACTTACATTTAGCAGCATCAGCAGCACCAGTCCTGCCGAAACAAACTCACACTTGCCGGTTCTTACTTGTGAGTTAATTTCACTGGAGACTCGTACTAAAATGGAATTACATTTGGTTCAATAAAAATGAACATAACTTTATAAAACTGAACGTAACTTTTTCAGAAACTATCAAAAATATGCCATTACAAAAGAAGAAAAACACAATGAAAATGAAAAAAATTAACTCAGTCGCACAAATTTAACAGGCTCTTCAAATATGCTTCATTCTTTGTTAATGTTTTTCAAAGATTCGTTTTCGCTAATCGTGGATTCTGAATGCATTGCCACAGATTTCGCTTACGTTTCGCAGTTTTTTCGTTTGGTGTTTTGACACAAACTCTCTGACCGGGAAGTACAGACGTCACTCAGTGGCGCGCATATTGGAAAGCTCTCGTGGTGATTTGTATTACTAAATATGTAAATAGCAGCCAGTGTAATATTTTGTTTGACTTGTTATCCTCCTTGAAAACTAGTCCCGTCCGAAAAGTTCTTTAGTCGCAGCCAGTGTAATATTTTGTTTGACTTGTTAGCTGAGGCAACAACAAGTATTAAACACTTAAGTCTTGTTTTGTTTACAACAGTAACATTGAACCACAATGTTTTCAAAGGCACATCCAGTAATTTTTACCAACATAAAAACTGTTGTACACATAAAGGAATAAGAGACCAGGGATGACTGTAACATGTTTTGCTTTAACATATGCTCAATTTAATAACTCGTGTCTTTCTGTACTTTAACAATTATTTTTCACAAAATGTAAACATCATGCAATCAGTCATTAGCACTCAAACAAAAACCATTAGTGTTAACAGCCTCAAAAGAAAATTTTCGACCAGCAGCGATTTATTAGAAGTCGTACTCCACGTGACCAGCATCATCCAGATAGTCGTCTGCGAAGTTGAGCATCTGCTGTAGAGCGGTGAGCAGCAGGACGTCACAGTTGAGCTCCAGCTCCAGCTCCTGACTGTAGTTCTTCACCGGTAACACACAAGACACCGGCACACCCAACCGAGAGCTCACCTCCTGCACCTGCAGACACAAAACAACACCTCACGCTCTCTGAGTCCTGTAGCAACAGACATCTGATCATGTGACCGCATCTCACCTTCAACTTGATGTAGGAACTGACATAAAGACTTTGAAGATCTTCCTCCACTAGAGGACATGCTTCATCTACTTTTGTCATCAAGACGATCTGAGGAATGCCTACCAGATTGCATACCAATACACAACATTTTACATTCATTTACCAGATAGCTTTATTCAAAGCAACTTACAAATTGAAGTTTTATTTCTCAGATTATAGATCAGTTGTAGTATAATGTTAGTTTACTTAGCAAGTTTACTCTTCGTGTATGGAAGCAAGTTTTTCCTGTAGTTTGTCAGACATGAGGGAGATTTTGGTGGCGTCTATCACATACACCACACAGTGGATCTTCTCCTGTAGAGATGCAGGTCTGGAGACCCTTCGCTCATTGTGTTGAAACGGTGCCATGGGGTTGAACAAATTTAGACAAATGTCAAGAAGAACAGCTATTGGTTAAACTAATCATCATAGGCAAAGCCATTTTGGAGATACGTGAACCGTGATTAGTGCTCTTACTTTATAGCGGTCTGGTACGTGACCTTGAAGAATGCTGCTGATGTCCTCAATATCCAGTCCTGCACCTGACTGCTCCTCGAGTCCCATGGTGTCACACAACACAAATGGCAACAGCCTTCCCTCGTGATGGTCAACAACTGGGTATGTGCGAAACTAAAAGAAATAATTGTTACAAACAAAGACAGGTCTTGACATCCCAGAGGAAAACTGTTGTCCTTTTAAATCTGTACCTGTGTGGTGAGACTAGTGGCTGCAGATCCTGACATGGCTTTGCTGGTAATGCGGCTCATGAAGATGGAGTTGATGGAGTTGAAGAAACTTGATTTTCCAGCACCTACAGGACCAATAACAACTAACAGGACACGACTCACAGACGTCATCAGGGGTTTATAATTCCTGATCAATCCCATGAGCTCTGCTCTTCGACTACAACATGGAGTACAACAATTGTGTGAGATCATCCTATGAAATCAGCAACAGTGGACAAGGAAAACACTATTTAAATTGAAACATACTTAGCTGTCCACAGAACATTCCTCCATTGCTTGTTTATGGCACTGCTCTGAGGGACTGGCAATCAAAATTAATATGAATACATACAACGCATATTAGATTATATAATCACGTGAATCCTTTTCTGAAGACTTGACTTACTCTGCTTCACTTTGTACACCTCACATTCAGTCAGTTGAGCATCGTTCCCATACATTGTTGCCGTATTAACACTGAATGCATTCCCTCTGTGATTTAACACAACTGGCTGGTTCTTGTAGCAAAAGTACAGCTGTTGACCAAAGTTGGGCCCTCCAGCGTCATCGAGACGTGCATGATGTCCACTGTTAATTTTGATGCACACAGGGATCTTGCCTTGAAAGCTTAACAGGAAAGCTTCCCGATCTGTAATATACTGCCCACTCTGAGCATAATCTACACTAGTGTATCCACCAAAGATGTAGCCTGAACGGTTGTAGGCTACAAGTAAAGTGGGACCCCGACGGTCACATCTCTGGTGGAAGGCAGAAGCTTTATATCCATGGACTGAAGCTTTGTAGAGAAGAGACAGTTTCACATTTCCCAGCAAAGCACGGAGCCGCTTACTTTTCTCGTCTGGTAATTTGCAAGTGATGGGAGCAACCTTTGACACTTGCGATCCAAATCCAAGAGACTGATACATCTTTGAAAGATAAAATAAAATAATTTATTACATTGTGCTGACACCTTGTGGCGTGAATATGGAAATCATCAAGTTTTACTCACCGATTCCATCGTAAAATGCTCTTGACTCAGTTAACCATGCTAAATGTATGCCATAAAAAGAGGTATCACGCACATAAAGCGTGTAGGGCTACCGTCTGGCCATGTGATATCAACATGGCGGCCCGCTCGATGTAAATATATATATATATAAAACTGCTTTTATAAGGCCACATACGACTGGTCTGAGTTTACCATCTCATATAGTAAAATATGGGTTATTTAGTTGTGAAATATTAGGTTACATTAATTAGGTAAAAATTACCCAGTGAGAGATCAAAGAATTTTGACGTTTGAAATTTACAGCATTATTGCGTTTTACACGTTCTTACATGATGGTCAACCACTTAGGCCTACGTTAAATAAAATGTGAAATACTTTTATATTTCTGTAATATTTATGTCGACTCTTTAGCTTACCTTTCACAGTCCCGTTTCTCTGTCAAAGAAATTATGAATGCACTCGTCTAAGGAAGGAAGGTGGACAGTGGACACCTAGTGGCTGCGACCGAAATCTGACAACTGCTGCCTTGGGATGCATTTTAAAGTAAGTTCTTGGTCATCTGCATGACAAATATGAAAAAAAAGGTCAGTGCATCACTGGGGGGGATCCAAGTCTAATTGCCAACAAATATGAACTGAAGCAAGAATATTTCTGTAGATAACAAAATAAAACGTGAATTTTGGAAATGATTGCATATATCTTTTTCAATGCATTTTTACTGTTGTACTTTGCAACGCTCTGGAGTTATTGGACATGTCTGGATCAAATGAATCGGAATTAAACGATTGCACTAAAATAATAGCCATTGTTATTATTATTATTATTATGGATATTTTGTCATAGCATTGAAGTAGGCTAACAGCCATAGTCTTCCAGCCTAACATACCACCGTGACAGATTCAATGACGTCGAATTTGAGTTTTTTTTTTTTTTTTTTTTTTTACGATCAGGAATTTTAGCTTAGCAATAGAATATAATAACAACTAGAACAAAAGTTGCTAGACTAAAGTGACGTGCAGGGTAGAAATACATTTACATTTACATGTAGTCATTTAGTAGACGCTTTTATCCAAAGCGACTTACAAATGAGGACAATGGAAGCAATCAAAAACAACAAAAAAGAGCAACTCACCTCCTGCACCTGCAGACCACCGGTAACACACAAGGCACCGGCACACCCAACCAAGAGCTCACCTCCTGCACCTGCAGACACAAAACAACACCTCACTCTCTCTGAGTCCTGTAGCAACAGACATCTGATCATGTGACCGCGTCTCACCTTTGACTTGATGTAGGAACTGACATAAAGACTTTGAAGGTCCTTCTCCACTAGAGGACATGCTTCATCTACTTTTGTCATCAAAACCATCTGAGGAATGTCTGAAATTGTAAAAATAATAATAATAATAATAATAATAAGCTAGTCAAGAACTTTTGCCATAAGACAAAAGTTGGTTCGTCAATAGATTATAATTATTTTTTGATATAGCCTAACAGCTCACTTACCCAGTGAGTTCACTTTTCTGCGTATGGAAGCAAGTTTTTCCTGTAGTTTGTCAGACATGAGGGAGATTTTGGTGGCGTCTATCACATACACCACACAGTGGATCTTCTCCTGAAGAGATGCAGGTCTGGAGGACTTTTGCTCATCAGGTTGAAACGGTGTTGTGGGGTTGAACTGAATCGAGAGGATTTAGCATGAAGCAAACATCATTTATACTTCAACCTTCATTCATTTTGCTCTTACTTTATAACGGTCTGGTACATGACCTTGAAGAATGCTGCTGATGTCCTCAATATCCAGTCCTGCACCTGACTGCTCCTCGAGTCCCATGGTGTCACACAACACAAATGGCAACAGCCTTCCTCCACAACCGTCTTTCACTGGATATCTGCGAAACTACCAACCAAGAAGAAAATCACTTAAAGATCTGAAGTCATCAAGAGACATTCCTTGAACTCTAATAGAAAATAAAATAATTTTATTGTATC
Source organism: Cyprinus carpio (assembly GCF_018340385.1). NCBI lineage: Eukaryota > Metazoa > Chordata > Actinopteri > Cypriniformes > Cyprinidae > Cyprinus > Cyprinus carpio. The sequence goes on from NC_056618.1 coordinate 23,046,549, forward strand.
TGTACCTGTGTGGTGAGACTAGTGCCTACAGATCCTGAAATTGCTTTGCTGGTCACATGACCAGTGAAGATGGAGTTGATGGAGTTGAAGAAACTTGATTTTCCAGCACCTACAGGACCGATCATTAGGATTCGGACACGACTCACAGATTTCATCAGGGGTTTATAATTCCTGATCATTTCCATGAGCTCTGCTCTTCGTCTACAAAAGAGTAGTTCAAACATAGTCAAACTTAAACTGTACATTATTACTGAATTAATTCAGCATCAGGAAAACATACTCAGCTGTCCACAGAACATTCCTCCACGGCTTCTCTGCACTGACCTGAGGCTCTGACAGAGTACTTCCTGTTTGAGTGAACAATTGACATTACATTAGCAATTATTGAATTGAGTTACAATATGAATTTACTGTACATAACTATATTTTTGGTTGACTTACTCTTTGCCACTTTGTACACTTCGCACTCACTCAGCCAAGTGTCATTACCATATAGTGAGAAAGGACTAAAATTGAATGCTTCATGATTATATTCAATTTTAACAAGTGGATGGTTGCTGTAGCAAAAGTACAACTGTTGGCCAAAGTTGGGCCCTCCAGCATCATCATAGCGTGCATAATGTCCACTTTTAACTCTGATGCCAACAGGGGCTCCACCATTATGAACACTGAACAGGAAAGCGTGATTATCTGTAATTGGCTGCCCGCTCTGAGCATATTCTACACTAGTGTATCCACCAAAGATGTAGCCTGAACGGTTGTAGGCTACAAGTAAAGTGGGACCCTGACGGTCACATCTCTGGTGGAAGGCAGAAGCTTGATATCCATGAACTGAAGCTTTGTAGAGAAGAGACAGTTCCAGGTTCCCCAACAGGTCACAGAGCTTCTTCCTTTGCTTTTCTGTTAATTTAGAAGTGAGAGGGGCGTTGTAAATTCTGGGAGCCCCAAAAGCTGAGTACATCTAAAAAGAAAAAATGATAAGCTATATATGATTTGAATTCTGTGCAACAGACACACACACGAGCTGTCAGATAATTTGTTTTCCGAAAGAGCTATACAAACTAACCGAAACTGATCAGCCGGAATCGAAACGAAAAGCAAAATCTGCTCGAATAAAATCTTATTTATGGTATATAAATATTGCTTATTTGTGCGCTATATTTTTTTTTACTTTTATAAATTTCGACTACGTATCTTACCTTCTCTCTGAAGAAATAACGAAAGGCTGCTTTAGTATCTTACATCCAAGGCTAACCGCGTAACGTCAAGCTCCTCTCTTCTCTCCTGCAGGGGCAGGATTTAAGCTTGCTCTCTCTCAATCAAACGACACAGCCTCGAAAACGAAACTCTTCGCTCTATGCGAAAATATTCTTATGTTGTAGCTGTCTGAAGCTTGTCGTTGACCTGTTCACGGTATAGTCTTGAAACTGCAAGTTGAAAAAGAATAGCAGGATAACGGTTGCTATTGTACTCCTATCGTTTATTTGATGTTTAGCAAATGATATTTTTAACAGCGTTAACTAGTCTATTTAAGCAGAATCAGTGCTACCTTTTTGTCTCAAAATATATAATAGACTTAAGCATTTTACAAAATAGTCAATCAGAGCATTAAGTGACAATAGCCTGAAAATCACAAATGAAGAATTCATAATCCTTTAATATAGGATAGAAGCACAAAAAAGACAAAGAAATTACACAAATTGAGTGAAAAACAAATACCAAAACAAAAAAATAAAACTATACTTATTTCAAAAAAATCATACACCAAAAAAATAAAATGAGGGCATATATATATATATATATATATATATATATATATATATATATATATATATATATGATTCAAATGGAAATGGCTACATCGTTTTATACAGTATTACGCGTTCATATGTGCTTCATTTTCACTGGAGGAAACCTCTGGTGTGATGAGGGCTGAACGTAGCGAAAACTTAGGTTACAGTAGATGGGGAACCGATTGCTCCCCAATGATATTTTGTAAACTTTATTTATGACAAAGAACTGCACAGATGCACATATTAACTGTAGCCTCAACACACAATAAAACATAGAAATAATGTTTTTTTTTTTTTCGGTTATCAGCCAGAACAGAAAAATACATCGTTATACTGTAGTGTGTACATCCCATTTAACATAGAATTAGGATTTTATAATTATCGATCTTGGCGTGAAAGGGCTTTTGCTCAAAGTAATTTGAAGCAGGAAAAGATGCTGCGTTGGCCGGGAATCGAACCCGGGTCAACTGCTTGGAAGGCAGCTATGCTCACCACTATACCACCAACGCTTGCTTACTAGTGCGCACTACAGACGTCACATACTCAGCTTCAAAAGCACAGCAAGCTGAATATACGACGTGAATCTTGTAGACTATAATAAAATAAAACGCGTCGCTCTTTCTGGCGAAATTAGTTGTGTTGAATTCAATATGTGTTTTAGCCGGCGGATGTTTTACAGACGATTTATTTGTCAGGTTAATCAGTTAAATCTCTCAGTTCCAATGATTGATGCCTGATACACAGAACTGCCGCAATGTGTACAACATTCTTAAAACAATTCTCCAGCATTCACAATCTTTTTCGACGAGAAAAGAAACAAGTAGGCTACCATGTGATAAATTTGCGTGGAATTTAACTTTTTCCGGACAGTAATTTCGGGTTTCTTCATTACACCAGAAGGTGGCGGCAAGAGACTTAGCGAGTCTGAATCATTCACTGAACCGATTCCTTCAAATACGTTGATCCATTCGGGAAAATAACTGACATTACCAAGGTTTACAAGAGCAAGCCATTCAGCAGGTCGTATGTCATGCTTGATTATAATGTTTACATCTGAATGCTTCACTTTGCCATGTTCTGCTGTTTGAGCGTCACATGATTCATTCTGTCTTTACTGATCTCAGATGGTGAAGGCTTTGGGAGCTGCTGGGAATCGCCACATCCTACATCGTCCCAGTGAAGAACTAAAGCTCAGAGCTGGATCTGGATGAAAACTGCTCAAAGCTGTTGGTCATATAGCCTATTACAAATATACAGTGGTGGGCCGTCAGGGTCAGCAGGGCCTTCTCTGCTTACCCTATAAAAAATAAAATTGTGTAAAAAAAATATTTTTATTATTATTATTTAGGTATCATTTTCATTTGTGTAATGAGGTTGAACTGGAATATCCTACATTAAAAAAATGTCTGACTGCGGCCAGCACTTAGACTGTATAAAAACAGGGCCAGCAATACAGAAAGTCCTCCCCCATCCCCCAAAAAACTTTCAAAAAATTTTTAAAAAGCATTAGCGAAACAAACATTAACCAACCAAAACATCACGCCCCATGACACCACCGACTCGCCCAGTGCTTCCTGCTTCCCTATGCACCAGGGGTCTGAGAGTAACGCAATTTCGATTCTCTGTATGTATGTACTGTACATGTGAAAAAAACTAGGTGACATTTTTAAGATATACATAACATAAATTAACCTTAAATGTCTTATTTTATGAACCATTGTGTTGAAGTCATTTTTATTTGGTGCTGAAGAAATGTAAAATCTGGTTAACGTTACTCCGTAATCTTACATATTAATAGACAGATTTAATTTTATTTAATCTTACATATGATGGTTGATGTGCTCAGATTATTACTTAAACAACAAATAAAAGCCTACTATACTGGGTCACGAGTATTTTAAGGTTGGGCGTCCACGCAAATCATTTCCATGCCGTTTATACTATACTTTGTCAGTGTGTGTTGGATGAATACTGGTGTGCAGCGAAAAACAATAGAAACCATTACAGAAATTCTAATGGTCAAAACAAACCCTGCTGAAAAAAACAATAGAAACCATTACAGAAATTCTAATGGTTTCCATTACAAAACCATTACAAACCATCAGCAATTAACCATTAAAACCATTACCAAATGGTCTCCATTACGTAGTGTGTTTTGGGCATATTCCATTAGAATTTATTGGTTTGTATAGGTTTCCATTACAAATTTGTATTGGTCACGATTTGCACATAATGGTTTCCATCACAGTTTTGTAATGGTTCTGATGGTTCCATTACAAGTTTGTATTGGTCTTTATTTGCACATATTTAATGGTGTTGCATCACAGTTTTGTATTGGTTCTGATGGTTCCATTACAAGTTTCTATTGGTTTTTATTTGCAAATATTTAATGGTTTCCGTTGCAGTTTTGTATTGGTTCTGATTTGAATGTTTACCTGATAGCTGGTAATTAGGCCATTGATTAATTAAATAATTTTAATTATTAATACAACTATACACAGGTTTTGTCAAGAATATCATTTTTATTTATTTAAACTACATACCAACCTTTCAATAGCAAACAGTTCAGGTTGTTTTGCAAAGAATTAAGAATATGCACCTAAAATCAAAATTATTCACAGAATACTCAACATAGCTGGAATTAACACAAAACCTTGACATTACATTTTTTTTAAATTATTGTTATTCATTAATGCATTATAGAAATACAGGAACTATGAACTGCGTTTGTGGCTTCATTGTAGCTGTCTTAGACCTGCAAAAGAGAAGGAAAATTCATTAGGACAATGTACCACTTAAACCACATTACCAGTAAAAGTTGCAAAAACTTAGTTGTTGACAAAACATCATCATGTTTAAATTCATCCAACACTTTGGGTGCACTTTGAGCAGATTCAAATTCTTGATAGATATGAACTTTTGTCTATTACTCATTTTATGTTCATGAGTAAAACAACCACAGTTTGTTTTGTTCAGTGTCATGTTTAGGAGTATGGAAATGTAAAGCCAATGTTCCTACAGTAACAGACCAAAGTGAAACACTCTTGAACATATTTTAAAACAATTACACTTTAGAATAAGGTTCCATTAGTAAATGTTAGTTATTCCATGGTCTGTCTGAATACTGGATTCCTCTTGGAATACTTGGAATACAGGTTCCAGGTCAGTTTAATCACTGTTCCATACTTATGCGCTGCTTTAATAGATGCATATATATTTTTGTTGTTTTTGAAGTAATTAATTGTTTGTAGAGAGAGACACGCAGACTGTCTTTATATTTTCTTCTTGTTATTTCTTCTTTTCTGTTGTCATTAATTATTGTCCGCTGTGTTGAATATCTCAATGGTTTAGGTGTAGTTCAGTGTTGTTTGTTGTTATGAGTGAGTGAATAAATGTGTGTCCCTGCAGCACAAAAGCAGTCTTAAGTCGCTTGGGTTTATTTGTAGAAATAGACAACAAAACATTGTATGGATCAAAATTATCTTTTTTTTTTATTCATGCCAAAAGTCATTAGGATTTTAAGTAATGATCATGTTCCATGAATATATTTTGTAAATTCCCTACCATAAATGTATCAAAACTTAATTTTTGATTAATAAGATGCTTTGCTTTGGACTTATTTTTTTCGCAATATTCAGATTTTTTTGCACCCTCAGATTCCAGATTTTCAAATAGTTGTATCTCAGACAAATATTGTCCTCCTAACAAACCATACATCAATGGAAAATTAATCATTAATATTATTGATATAAAAATCTAAAAAAAAAAAAAAAAAAAATTACCCTTATAACTGGTTTTGTGGTCCAGGGTCACAAATTGGCTTGAATAATTACATTGTCTACTTTTTATGGTACATAGTCTATTCACTTCAAATCCTATAAGAGGTTGTAGTAATTACATTCAGATATGGATATGTAAAAACTTACCACTGACAGATTTATCTGGTTTGTCACTGATCTTCTCAGCCAGGTATTTCCGTACACTTAGGAGGCGCTTATTTCCTCTGAGGTGTGGCCTCTTTTCTTCAGCTTCTGAGACAGACACTCTTGTTTCACACACACACACACACACACACACACACACACACACACACACACACACACACACACAAACACACACACACACATAAACAAAAATTGAAATTCAAGAACTGATGGACTTATCTCAGACTTTAAATCTGACCACTCTAAAGTGGAAATTAAGTAGCATGTGTGACCTGTGCTGGCAAAATAAGTCACAATGAGCAAAAATTATTATTTTTTTTTTTTATTCTCATTAATAGTCCTTCAAAATGATGTATAATTTGTTGAAATCTGACAAAAAATTACTGAGCTACACCCGTTTGACGTTGAAAGAGTTGGCAAAGTCAATTTTGAGAAAAATCAGTGTTGCGGCAAATCGCCCGTCACCCCGCCTTCTCTCATTAGTACCAGGTGAAATGAATAGCGCAATCTGTTGCGCGTGCCTGGGCTATATAAAGCAGCGCACTGTTGTAATTATTGGTATGCACCGGGAATTGACGCTACGGCAGAGAGCAGTGGTGACTCAAAGAAAAATGAGTATTAGAGCTTGATATCAAACACTGTGCGGGAGCGGGTACTCACCAAAGAACTCTGAAGTGACAGCCGGTAAGCTGAAGCGCTGCTGGCTAAAGAACGCTGTGTGGTTCATGTGTGCTATAATAGTAACTGCTACGAGAGTGAATGAATGCAGCATTCAATTGCCGCGCTGTAGATTGCGTTATTGATTTGAGTAGCATATCTTCAATTCATAAGGTGTTTGTATAGTGGGTTAATAGGGTTTTTGGTAATTCATGATTTGGATGGTTTAAGTACTATAAAATATTGCTTAAAATTCATTTGATAAATGTGTATACTAAAGACTTTAATGATCTGACTATGATTAAATATAAATTGTTTGATTTATTAATTGCTAGATATGGTCAAAAGCACAGGTTATTTTATAGTCTTTTTGTAGTTAGAATCCAGTAAATTAAACTATACAAATCTGCCAAAGTTGTTAAAATCTATTTATTCTGTACTTTAAAATGTAAAGTTAATGACATTTGAATGTGGTGTTATTGAGCTGTTTCATATCTACCAGCTTTAACTTCATGTGAGATCTAACAACTCCTATGTGAAATATTCATGTTTTAAATGGTTCATTAAGCTACTGATGTTCTGTGTAAAACAATTATAATTGAGTCATGTCAAAACCTGCTAATTTATGCATTTTATTGGGTTTGTTGGTGACATACACTGTATGTTTATCTTTAAAGGTTTTTCAGCTACATAGCTTAATGCTATAAATAAATGGATGAAAGAAATTCACAAGGCCTAATCATTAAGTGGAATCCAGTTTAATTCTTCAAATAGTGAGACCTATCTTCTTCAAGTGGGGGAAAGCGCACAGTTAAACAAAACACTTGACAATCAGGTTAAAGTTTTCTAAAGGTTCCAAAGCAAAATCACTGAGCAACATTGCATCTTTTCCTGCAGTTCTTTTCTTAATAATAATTCACTTTTTATTTTACATCTGAACAAAAGCATTCAAGTAAAAAAAACAAATAATCCATTGTAAAATCCCTTTATTGTGTTCATTACAAATAAAGTAATTATTAAAACTATAAAAGCAGTTCAATAAAGAGCAGTGAGTGACTGTCATTCTGTGTATATTTATCAGGATATATATAATTGTAATTTGAATGTCAGATTGAAATGAACACTGTTATTAGAGTACAGTAGTTAATTGTAAGTATAAGTGCAGATAATAATAATAAAATATATATATCAACTAGCATGTTTTTGTGTTTTGCTTTGGTACTGAAATTGGTACCGAGTACAATGGATTTTCACTGGTACTGGTACCGAACACTGAAATTTTGGTACCGTGACAACACTAATAGTAAATAAAACTGAAGACCTTGATTAATGTGTTCAGGTGCACTGCAGGTTGGAGCAAAACTCTGCATGTCAGTGGACCTTAAGAGACAATGTTCAGATCTCCTGTAATATATTCTGAACATGACACTTCAAAGAGGCAGGATGACTTCTAGATTGATGACTTACAACACCGGTGTCCAGTCCTGGGCTGAAGGACCAATGTTCTGAAGAGTTTCTGGTGATCCTTGATCCGCTGCCCAGGTCTGCTTAACTGGGGTTGGAGCTAAACTCTGAAAAAAGAGAAGACAACCAATATTATGATGTTAAAAAGTTTAAAAATTTGATTCAGAAATATGCACAACGTCTGAAAATGCACAGAGATGAGAATAAAGCTATGTGTTTAATGAGAACTTTCAACCCACTGAAAAATAATAAGCAATATTAAGTCACAGATGCATTTTTATTTATTCTTATTAATATTGTTTAAATAGGTTACAGTTAACTTGTGGTTTATCGATGAAATAGAAAAGATCTATCAGTGATGAATGGCATCATACATGCATCATATATAATTATAAGAGGTCTAACACTGTGTCTACACTGGACAGCACAACAAAATACAACAGAGCCTATTATAATCAGTAATGCTCTCTACACTGGATGTGGCACGACACGACACAACAAATCACAGATGATAAACTGATGCCTCTTTCTATTTATGATGTACTGACACAAAGTTCAAATGATTTTCAACAGTCACTTTGGTGCATCCAGTGTAGACACGGTGTGAGAGTGTGTAGCTTGGAGTTAGAGAATGGGAATCTACTTCATTTTGCATTGCATTCTGGATATACAATACAAATCACCAAAGGAAAAAATTACTATTTACATTAATATTTGTAAGAGCTTCTTGCAATTTATTAGAATGGACTTATATTTGAAGGATTATGTGACACTGGAGACTGGAGTAATGATGCTGAAAATTCAGCTTTGATCATGTTTTAAAACATACTGAAATAGAAAATAGTTATTAAAAATGGTAATTTCACAATATTACTATTTTACTGTATTTTAATCAAATAAATGCAGCAGTGGTGAGCATAAAACATTTATTTTTACAAATCTGACCCTTATATTTTTTAATGGTAGTGTATTTTTGAGGAATTGCTTACTTTTCATGGTTCATAGTGTCTAAAAATGTTCTTCGACAGGAGATATGACTCTAGAGCACAGCCATCAGCATTGAAGAACCTAGAACATAAACATAATGTCACAGAGACAACAATATTCATTTTACAATGACAGGTTTATTATAAATAAACTATAGCAGAGGTGAAATGCAGAAAAGAAAAATAATAATTTACAGAATATATATAAAAAAAAGACTTAAACATTTTAGTTTTACTAATTTAGTAATGCTCCTACAGCGTGGACATCAAAATAACTAACAAGCAAACAAACACACACACACACACACACATATATATATATATATATGTGTGTGTGTGTGTGTGTGTGTGTGTGTTTTCATTATCTCCCTTCAGAAATTTTAAAATCAGGAACATCTCCTGTGTCATAGAGGTTTTTTTTCTGGCACTTCTGAAATAACAGAACAAGTGGTATTTATGTATTTAACGTTATGTGTTTACCATGAAAGATCAAAACCTGAAGGTTTCAGTCCATTGTAAGTGATGTAACGTTAACTGTACAGTGCATACTTTAGGTTAAATTAATTAGCTTACTTCCATTCATCCGTTGAGATATATATATATATAGAGAGAGAGGGGATCCTCAAAATATCTCACTACACATAAGATGACAATAAAAGCCCAAACTTAATAAATAAGAGCTCAAGTCTATCGTTACCTCTTGTAGTTAGCCTTGCAGTGGAGATGCTAACGGACTTTTTCTGACGACACTAAACCATTTCTATAAAGTAAATATTAAACGGAAGCGTATCATTTACATGAAATAAAGTGTCAGAAACACTTTAATGTATTATTTGTGTAATTATATAGACGAAACTTACCTAAAACAATAATGAAAACCACATTGAGAGTCAGCGTTCAGCTGCTTGACGGTTCGGCTGCCGCCTCGTTTCCATGGTGACGTCCTCCGCTCCAGTTCAGCGCGCGCGCCCATTGCAGCACGTAGAAGTCACGCAGAATTTCACTGTTATTTCAACATCTATTTTTGGCCTAAATTTGGACCAAATCAGATGGACCAAACAAAACCTAATATTAAACATAGATTTTGGGGCTATATTTGAACCAAATCAGACGAACCAAGCAAAGACCAACTTTCAACGTCAATTTTTGATCTAAAAGAAGGCCATGACGGGCCGAGTTGATTTAGCAAAAAAAAAAAAAAAACCGATGTCCAAATGACGTCCAGCATACGTGGGTACCAGCATAATTTTCCAAAGGTGTTCTATTGGTCCTTAACGGTATCCAATAGACAATACATGCCACCAATAAAAGAAAGCAAATTACCAATACAGACCCATAGGGACCATTACAGTGTCCATTTAAAGCAACAGAATTCCCATTAGAACCATTAAAACCATTACATATTCTGTAATGGTTTCTATTGTTTGTGTGTTCATTTATTTATTTATTTTATTTTTTTATTTTTTCAGCAGTAGCCTGCCCACTAAGACCATTACAGTTTTCCAAAGAAACCACTTAATTTATTGGAGTCATAATGGTTTCTACTGGTGTCCAGTAGATACCACCATAAGTTTCCAAAGGTGTTCTATTGGTCCTTAATGGTATCCAATAGACAATACATGCCACCAATAGAAGAAAGCAAATTACCAATAGAGACCATTACAGTGTCCATTAAAACCATTAGAATTCCCATTAGAACCATTAAAACCATTACATATTCTGTAATGGTTTCTATTGTTACTTTCTAAATAATGCGTTCAGGGAACCAAAAACTAACTTTCCCAGAACGTTAAGAAAACTTTCCTGGCTAACAAAAAATAAACCATAAAAAATAACCACAACACAACAAAAAACTGAAGATCTGCCAACCAAAAGAGGAATAACTGAGAAAGGATAAACTACCCCGACACCTCTACACCAGACCTTGTTGCCGATCTGCCTGTCAAAAGAGGAATAACTGAGAAAGGATAAACTACTCAAACTTAATTCGCTAACAACGGTTTTGTGCGCCATTTCAAAGATTGCAGCTATGAGTGGCTAACAGCCAGGGCTGGGGAGTAACGAAATACATGTAACAGCGTTACTTATTTAAAATACAAAATATGAGTAACTGTAGGCTATTTCATTATAATTACATTTTAAATAAGGGGTAATCAGATTACAGTTACATCTGAAAAGTATTTTAGATTACCAAAGTGATTACTTTTATTTTAATGTCATTTCTTAATTTAATATTTAATTAAACATTTTGGGATTTTAACCAATACGCGACTGATTTTCCGTTGAAACAAAGAAACATTTAGCAACTCGTAGTGAGTGTGCACACATGCTCATACACAAAAATTCTCCTAGAATTCACACTTTGCATTCAGTTAACAGATCCATACGAATCATGCCTGAAATAAAAGTTTATAAAGTCAAACGATATCTTTATGTGCTTTACAGATGAACATGAAGTCTTTATTCATTCGAAATGTTCAATAAAAGATCATCTTTGGCTCGGTAATTCAAGTTCATGGTCCGATTCGTGAACAGATGATTCTTTTGAGTCAATCTTTTAAAAGAATAATTTATTTTGTTTAACGAAATCAGTGTGGAAACCAATGGTTCACAAACTTGATAGATCTGAGGTGCAGGCCAGGGCTCGCAAAATCGCTAGCCCGACGTCCCGGGGCTATTGTGTTTTCCAGTCGGGCTCCAAAATGTATCACCGCCCTGGCCGACGGGCCATCTTGAATAGTGATGTAAAATTCCTAACTTGATTCGCGTTGTTCACTCGCTTGTAGGGGTGAAACGGATAGTAGTTGATCGTTTGCACTTGTTTCTAAATTTCGCCGATTCAAGCGTTTTAAACCATTCGCGCGCATTCGGAGCTTGCGCGCACTTATTCAAAGCACGCACTGAGAGCAGCGTTTCAGACAATGCGCTTACACAGAATTGATTCATCTTTCGCGTATCCTTGCTTCTGGAAGAACACATACACACAAAATTATCTCAAAATAATTGTCTCTGCAAGTATTCTCGTAAACACAGTCGGTTATGTCTTAAGTGAACGTACACGGTGGAGAAAGAAATCTATGCATTATTATATTGGATCCGTGCACTTGGTCTTAAAGGGGCAGCAACCTTTAAATACCTGGTGTTCTGTTAGTGGCACCTGCTGTCAGAGAGGACAATTTGCGTCTCATTCACAAAGCTTAGGACCCTATGATTTCCGCGATGCGGAAAACGCGGACGGAATCGCGGAATCCAGTCATAAACAGTTTAACGAGGAATGTCAGGAATTTGTCAAATTTTGAACGAATTAATCAAAAGTAGGACATTACACTTAAATCAAATCATGATGACTAATATCTGTAAATATTAAGCTGGAAAAGTCGATTTAAATATGAATCCTGTATGTTCTGTGGGTGTCATGAATGGCATGAAATGCAACTTGAATATCTGTTACTCTAGGAGAGATCTATACATCAATTCTATGCAGTGATGCTGCTGGGTTCTCTGGGCCAGAGCTCATCTCAGATAGTCAAAAAGACAGTGGAAAGGTGTGCTGTACTCAGATGAGTCCACATTTCAAATTGTTAAAGGGAAAAATGGATTTCGAGTTCTCAGTCCCAAAGACCAAAGGGACCATCCAGACTTTCACCAGTGACAGATGCAAAAGCAAACATCTGTCATGGTATGGGGGTGCAGCAGAGCAAACAGCATGGGTTACTGGCATATGTGTGAAGGTACCATTGACATGGAGGCATGGGATTGTACAGAGATATATACGGCCATCAAGATGTCTTTCATGGGAAATCCATATTTATTAGATCATAACAATGGCAGCTCTCGTTCTGCATGTGCTACAACAGTGTGGTTTTGAGGACTCAGAGTGAATGTGTTAGACCGGCCTGCCTGCAGTCCAGATCTGTCTCCAGTTGAAAATGTATGACCAGTCATGAAAAGGAGAATCAGTCAATGATGATCACAGACTGCTGAGCTTCTGAAGCCTTGTTTCAAGAGGTACTGGACAAATATTTTGCTTGCAAAACTTTAACAATAAGTAACCTCAATCCCCAAACAATGAAACATTGTAATTAAAAGGAAGGTTGATGTAACACAGTGTTAAACATGCCTCTGTCCCAGCCTTTTTGGAGTGTGTTGCAGCCATCAAAATCAAAATGTGTTCATATTTACAAAATACATTTACGTCGATCAGTAAAAACTTTGGAAATGTTTTCTTTGTACTATTGTCAATTAAATAAAAGTTAAAAAGAATGAACAAATTCTTGATTTTACACAGATTCTTGATTTTATTGCATTTTTACAAAATGTCCCAACTTCTCTGAAACTGGGGTTGTATTTTAACTGAATTGACTAGTCTAAACAATCAGTGCTAAATTATTGTATATATAAAAAAAAAAACAATAAAACCAATAAAAAAGTCAAAAATAATTAGTCCACCTACATAGCATAAAGTCACAGAAGCCCAAAAATCATAACAAAAAAAGCGAAGTGAAAGTAAAAAAAAAAAAAAGTATACTCACATAACTGTATACTTAATATTAAAAGGAGAAGTTCACTTTTAAAAAAAACTTTTGCTGATAATTTACTCACCCCCATGTTATCCAAGATGCCCATGTCTTTCTTTCTTCAGTCGAAAAGAAATTAAGGTTTTTGATGAAAACATTCCAGGATTTTCCCCCATGTAATGGACTCTAATGGGACCCAAACGGTTCAAGGTCCAAATGACAGTTTCAGTGCAGCTTCAAATGGCTTTAAACGATACCAGACAATGAATAAAGGGTCTTATCTAGCGAAACGATCGGTCATTTCCAAAATAAATAAAAAAGTTTAAGTTTTATAAGCACAAACGCTGGCCTTGCTCTGTACTGTGATGCGCGTTGAAGACGTCACGCAATACGCAATTACGTTGAAAAGGTCAAGCTTGACGTAGGCGGAAGTACCGTGTCAGTGTTTACAAATGTGCCGAAGGAGTACCATATACACCTATTCATATGTCTTTGTGTCAGTTTATCGTTTAAAATGCCCGTTTCGTGTGCGTATCCTGGGTGTTTTAATATTAAAAGGCCTAAAAGAACATTTTCGTCAGGACAGACATTTTTGACTTTTCATAGATTTCCTACACACAATCCTGAGCGATTGAAACTGTGGTTGCTCGCGCTGCACTTGGATATCAACACATCCGAACATGCTCTAATATGTAAGAGAGTGTGCAGTGATCATTTTTTCGAGGATGATTTCAAACCCTCCCAGCAAGGACATCGCCGTTATCTGAAAGCGTCGGCGGTGCCCAGTACGTTTTTACAGCAAACGGAGGTATGTATGTTTTTTTTTTTTTTTTTTTTTTACTATATTAGATGCATTGACGTTTTTTTCTCGTCAATGTGTTTCATAACGTGTGAATGTTTATCACTAATATCTTCCTATTACTGTAGACGTGCTAAAAAATTTTTTTTTACTCCTAAGTATCCGTCTCGTGGAAATTTAGAGTCTCCAGCAACAGACAGTAACGCTGAGCTGGAGGTCCATGAAGCAGTAGAGTTTTTTGGCTAATGTTCCACAGTCAACACCAGTAAAGCAAACAGGACTCTGATCCAGGAACTACCACGAGACAGTTTGCAGATGCTCCATCTAAACTTCGTTTACTGCTCACAAGTCCTGAAAGTGTTAGAAACAGGAAAACACCCTCATCATCTGGAATATATTTTGCCCAACCTGCAATACACTCCAACCAGACTGTAAATACCATAATTTGTTACCAGTTTACAAAGTGAAATTATGGTAAATTATGCTTTTGTGTTAGTCATTGGGAAAAATATAATTTAGTATATATTACATAAAATGTAGTATTTAATATTTTGATGATGTTGTATCATTAAAAATGCACAGATATACTGTAATAATGTATTAAACATACTATTTACATTACAAATTTATATTCAGTTTTATTATAAACCAAATTTAATCCATTTAATTTCACAGCCCCCTGTGTATAATCAACCAGAACAGATGGAAGAGCAATTAGAAGAAAGTTTGGCGCTTGATGTTAGCCTGCTTTCCATAGAACCTCAATCGGACAAGAAAGATCTTAGTTTTTTCAGCCACTGAGTTCAACATCAACGTCTACCACAAACTCAGAAGAAGAGGAATGTGAAATGCATTGGAAACAGAAAAAATGGATTGTCAACGAGCCCAATGTCATGG
The DNA here is from genome assembly GCF_018340385.1 of Cyprinus carpio. Taxonomy (NCBI): domain Eukaryota; kingdom Metazoa; phylum Chordata; class Actinopteri; order Cypriniformes; family Cyprinidae; genus Cyprinus; species Cyprinus carpio. The sequence continues at coordinate 23,061,606 of NC_056618.1, forward strand.
AGCTGTTCAAAATATGTCAAGAATGTGGATCAGTAATAACAAAGACCGCAAAAGCAACAGTGGGAAGTGTTCTCCGTGTTCACTGGGAATGTGAAAAAAAACACAAAGGAAAGTGGAGTTCATGCAGTGATGTTAGGGGAATGCCAGCTAATAATCTTCTTGTTTCTGCATGCACACTATTCACTTGAGCAACATATACAGACATCGCTGATTGGGCCACTTTGCACAACCTTCAAATACCCCATAAAACCACTTACTTTGACATTCAGTCTTCCCTACCTTATTCCAGTCATTGATGAAGAATATAAAGAACAACAGAAAGCAGCAATGAATGACTTACATTTACAAACTGAACTCTGTAATCCAGTTCATTTGTCCGGAGATGGGAGGTCAGACAGGCAAGTAAATGTAGTAATTTTATTTTTTTGACAATTTTAAAAATTTTTAACAAGTTTTGTACTTGTGGTTCTTTTAGCCCTGGATTTTCGGCCAAATACAACACGTACAGTTTCATGGATGACACAACAGACAAGATTGTTCACTTTGAATTGGTGCAGGTCAGTTTACATGACATAATTCTACATCCTGTATGTTATTAATTTTAACTAACTTTAGTGGGTGTTCAGTATTTTAAAGTCAAGTACAGTAACATTACTGGCAGTTTTTACAATGTTATGATCAATATAAAATGGTTTTAAAAGTAAAAAAATAATATTTTGATTGTTTTGAACATCAATGAAAATACACACAATCCTTGTTTATCTATCATGATATTGCATTTCAGGTTACAGAAGCATCCAGTTCTGTGGCCATGGAGCCAGTAGGATTCAAGAGGGCTGTGAACACAATACAAGAACAAGGAATCAAAATTGACGTGCTGACCACAGACAGATCGCCATCTCTATTAGAAAGATTATGCGTGTAGAATATCCCAACATTCACCACGAATTTGATATTTGGCATGTAGTCAAAGGTAACTGTCTCACAAGAGACTGAGAAAGAGATATTAATTATGAATTATCCAAAAGGCAACATAGTCTAAAACTTATTTATTCCTATGTAGGAATATACAATGTTGTGTTTTCATGCATTTAAAAAATTGCTACAATAAACCGTGAAGTACTAGATTAACCTTGTTATGCACTATATTGTCAATCCTTTTTAATTATTTTATAATTAAAATTATATTTTTTAAGGACTTTCCAAAAAGTTGTGCTCCATGTCAAGATACAAGGACAATCGAGAGCTGCAGCCATGGACACGAAGTATTTGCAACCATTTATGGTATTGCTCTGCAACTTGTGGAGGCGACCCTGACGTAAGTTCTGTAATGTTTTAATATTAAGTTTAATTTCTTTATACACACGCACAAATTTTACTTTGTTCTTTAAAGAAAGCTATTTTTTTTTTTTTTTTTTTTGTAAGTTTTTAAATATTGGGGTTGCTGGACCATAAACATCTATTTTTCTATGTTTATAATTTATACAATTGTATAATAATTACTTTGAGTATTCATGTATTTATACAGGAACTGATCGAAAATTGGAAGTCCATACTTTAACACATTACAGGTGTGCACAGTTGGTTTAAAGAAGGAAAGCAGAAAAAAATGTGTACACAATGATCTCAGTCCAGAACAGCAACGCAGAAAAAAATGGCTTGGAAAAGACTCACGTGCCTTCCACACACTGCAGAGTCTTGTCCTGGACAAAGGACTTGAAAAGGATTTGAGGCAAATGGCTCTTTTCAAACACACTGGTAAGTTATTTATATACACATAGTAATGTACATACACATGTACATGTAGGTACACCGTATAAATTTTTTTATTTTATCTTTAGGACAACTGGAGGTGTTTCATTCTGTCCTACTGAAATACTGCCCAAAGAACCTGCATTTTCATTATGCGTCCATGGTTGCACGAACACAACTCGCTATCCTTGACCATAATGAAAATGTAGGTCGTCAGCAAGCAACAACCACTACTGGTAAGTTGAAAACAACATATTGTGTGTAACTACTTAAGATTTTTCAATATGTTGTGTGATGACAATACATCTAAGTTAATCAAGTTGAGAATCAAATGTGAACATTCTATTATAGTAATGTAATCAATACAAATCGTGTAATTTATTATGTTTCATCAATTTTCTTTTATTATAGGTGCATCTCGGTACAAAGTGGTTTTCCCCAAACATACCAAAGAATGGGTAGCCAAAACGATTTTTACACAAACCACTCAAAAATTCAGAGAGTCTCTGGTTGAGAAAGTTGTACAGCGGCGGCTGGACACCAGCGTTGTTTACAAGGAAAGTTCTTGTCGTTTGACTCATCATCACCCATTGCCACAGAACATAGCCCTAACACCAAGGCCTGACAAGCAAGAAGTAATTGCAAAGCGTTTATCACGATTTGGACACTAATTTGCTTTAAAAATGTTGAAGTCTGTTATATACATTTTTTTTTTTTTTTTAGTTTTTCTGATTTTTTTCTTATTGAGGTAAAAACAGAAAACACTGTTGGTGAAACAAACTAAATATTTATGGTGTTAGTGTGAAATATATGGTCCTTACTGATGGTACCCCACATCAGTTGGAATTAAACATCAACGAATCTATTTCTCAAATTTGTTTTATTCTTCCAAAATAAACATTTGTGTGAGACATCAATAAGTATGTAGTGTTGATGTATATACAACAACAAATAACATTGACTATGGAAAAAAAAAAACTACAGCAATTACAGTAACAAAAAAGCCACAACAAATTATAATGTATATAAAAAATGTAACCTTGTAATTCAAATTGTATTTCAAATTATTATTCCTACAAAAGACCAAAAGCCTCTTCTGCTTCTCTGAAGCCTACATACTGTCCTGATGGAGAAGGGTATGACAGTCTGATGGCACTGACAACACAGGATGGAAGAACCCTCCTGTTGCGTCTTCCCAATCTCTCCCCTTTCAGCATCCATTCCAGAACTATCCGGTATGCCACCAGCCTATATTGACTGTAAAATAAAAGAAATGTGTGCAGTCAATCCCTTTTAAATATTTAACGTTAAAATATGAAAAATGATAACATATGTATATGTAATAATCATACTACACGCGATACTTACTCAACTGTTAGGGTGCCACCAGGTCCTTGGGGCCTCGGACGGCGTCTCCAGTAAATTTTGGGCAAACTAAAAAACACCTCTAACACGCTGTTGCTCAGTAACGGTGGAAATCCATTTTGTTGGGTAATGCAGCGAGATGTAAACAGGGTCTCACCAGCTGACTCAATGATTGATTCTAATGGCGGGATTGAAATGGTCCAGTCGTGGCAGCATTGAGATTCTTCCTCTGTTGGCAATGGTTGGCATTTGCCACATGTGCACCACCACGTCTCGTTAGATCTTCGTCTGCCCGATGCTTGAGAGGTGTGTGTCGCCGCAGCATTCTCGTCCATCTGCCTAATTTCTTCCTCTGTGTATTCCGGTTCAAAAAGGTAGGGCAGGGCGAAAAACTCCCATCTCATCTTCTCTTCTAAGTTCAAAATCGTCAGACATCGTTGTTTTACCTTTTAACTTCCTTTTTTTTGTAAACGGCGTTTAATTTTCTTTGCACGTTCAACTTGTAAACACTGACACGATACTTCCGCCTACGTCAAGCTTGACCTTTTCAACGTAATTGCGTATTACGTGACGTCTTCAACGCGCATCACAGTACAGAGCAAGGCCAGCGTTTGTGCTTATAAAACTTAAACTTTTTTATTTATTTTGGAAATGACCGATCGTTTCGCTAGATAAGACCCTTATTCATCGTCTGATATCGTTTAAAGCCATTTGAAGCTGCACTGAAACTGTCATTTGGACCTTGAACCGTTTGGGTCCCATTAGAGTCCATTACATGGGGGAAAATCCTGGAATGTTTTCATCAAAAACCTTAATTCCTTTTCGACTGAAGAAAGAAAGACATGGACATCTTGGATGACATGGGGGTGAGTAAATTATCAGCAAAAAAGTTTTTTTAAAAGTGAACTTCTCCTTTAAGTGAAAGAAAAAAAAAAAAAAGTATACTCACATAACTGTATACTTAATATTAAAAAATACATTTTGTTCAATGAAATGTTAGACCTTAGGTATAAAATGACTAAATGCATAAAAGCAAATGACAGAAAATGACCAGTGTGAGATTTTCATTAAGTTCTGCAAATGATTCAAAGAGCTTTTTATTCCTTTTCTGAATCTAGCCTTAACCGCAAGAACTGCGAAAAAAAGATAATTATTTAGCGTTACCCTCCACAGGACAAATATCATCAAAATAGTCATCTGCAAAGCGAAGCATCTGCTGTAGAGCGGTGAGCAGCAGGACGTCACAGTTGAGCTCCAGCTCCAGCTCCTGACTGTAGTTCTTCACCGGTAACACACAAGGCACCGGCACACCCAACCAAGAGCTCACCTCCTGCACCTGCAGACACAAAACAACACCTCACGCTCTCTGAGTCCTGTAGCAACAGACATCTGATCATGTGACCGCGTCTCACCTTTGTCTTGATGTAGGAACTGACATAAAGACTTTGAAGATCTTCCTCCACTAGAGGACATGCTTCATCTACTTTTGTCATCAAGACGATCTGAGAGATGCCTGAAATTGTTGAGGTACGTTTTAATGTACATAACGCTCTATGTACAACCTACTTTATATTAGCCACAAGATTGGTGTAAATATGTTCTCTTACCCAGTGAGTTCACTTTTCTGCGTATGGAAGCAAGTTTTTCCTGTAGTTTGTCAGACATGAGGGAGATTTTGGTGGTGTCTATCACATACACCACACAGTGGATCTTCTCCTGTAGAGATGCAGGTCTGGAGGACTTTTGCTCATCAGGTTGAAACGGTGCCATGGGGTTGAACAATTGAGAATAATTTAAATAAAATCAATTTTACTGATAAATATACATTTGCAAGCCAAAAACATGAACCTATGCTCTTACTTTATAGCGGTCTGGTACGTGACCTTGAAGAATGCTGCTGATGTCCTCAATATCCAGTCCTGCACCTGACTGCTCCTCGAGTCCCATGGTGTCACACAACACAAAAGGCAACGGCTTTTCCTCACGACCATCATTCACTGGATAAGTGCGAAACTAGCAACAAACAGGAATCTTTGCAGAAGAATTGTTGTTTTATTTTACAAACAAGGCAGGTTCAGAAGTCCTGCTGAATCTGTACCTGTACAGTTAGACTAGTGCCTGCAGATCCTGACATGGCTTTGTTGGTCACATGACCAGTGAAGATGGAGTTGATGGAGTTGAAGAAACTGGATTTTCCAGCACCTACAGGACCGATCATTAGGATTCTGACACGACTCACAGATGTCATCAGGGGTTTATGGTTCTTAATCAATCCCATGAGCTCTGCTCTTCGTCTACAACAAAGATCAGTTTTATTAGTTCAGATTAGCACAGGAAATTTGCAAAAGAGAGATAAACTAGAAACATACTCAGGTGTCCATAGAACATTCCTCCATGGTTTCTCCTCAGTGCTGACTTCAGGCTCTGGGAATCGTAGAACAAAGATAGAATGTTTTAATGACACTAAATAAGTTAATTATTTTAAAGAAACAGAAATTAATATGCACATAAAGTGGTAATAAAGCGGAGGATTGACTTACCCTGTTCCACTTTATACACCTCACATTCAGTCAGCTGAGTGTCATTGCCATACATTGATGAGGTATTAATATTGAATGCATTCCCTCCTTGATGATACACAACTGGTTGGTTGTTGTGGCAAAAGTACAGCTGTTGGCCAAAGTTTGGCCATTTAGCGTCATCATAACGTGCGTTATATCCACTGTTAATTTTGATGTAGCTAGAGGTTCCACTTTTAAAACTGAACAGGAAAGCTTCCTCATCTGAAATTTCCCTCCCACTTTGAGCAAAATCTACACTAGTGTATCCACCAAAGATGTAGTCTGAATTATTGTAGGCTACAACTAAGGTGGGACCCTGGCGGTCACATCTCTGGTGGAAGGCAGAAGCTTTATATCCATGGACTGAAGCTTTGTAGAGAAGAGACAGTTCCACATTCCCTAGTGAGGCACAAAGCTGTTCTCTTCGCTCTTCTGGTAAATTAGAAGTGAGGGTATCTGTGCTGACTTTTCTAACTTTGGCTTTTTGCATCTGTGCCAAAAGAAAAAGAAAATAATAATAATAATAATAATAATAACGCAGCAAGTCTTAAAAGTGCATTATGATCTGTTCAGTTGTGATTTAAGAGCATGTATGTTCTGTTCCTGTGTTATGTGTTCTTTTTAAATGGGGCCTTTAAGGGGTGGAAGTTCTTCTTGAGAAAGAGTCTGCGCACTTGTGTGTGGATGGAATTTTGGGAAAACGTTCCAAAAGTTTTCAGTTTTGTGTCGAGAAGCATTGTTAGACGAGCGTTCACGATAGTAAAATAAAGCCCAAAATCGTTAAGAGAGTTAGCAACTAATTTAATCGTTACAATTTTATCATATGGATTTTTTAACTTACATTTTAAGACTTTAATATACATACTCAGTAATTAAAAACACCATCAAACACTACAAACATTACATTCTTAACGCATTCTATTTAGATTTGACTATAGAGTACCAATTCGAGAGGACGCAGCCTTCAAAGTACAGTCTGTAACGTTATATATGAACTCTTCGTCACCTTTGTCACTGCGGAAAAAAACTGAAAATAAACAGTGAACACCGAATTAACACTGAAAAGCTAATTTGTTTAAATTAAAATATAATGTTCGATTCATTGCTATTCAATAAACTTGCTGGAAGATAAACACTGGATAATAACCTATATTTAAACCTTAAGTGAATAAATTAATGTGTGCATATACTCAAATAGTTATTGTTCATTGAAAACTAGCTTTGTCACTTACGTTTTGTAGAACAAGAAACCTCGAAATGCTTCAGTGTTTTGGTATTTAGACTCAAGACAAGGAAGTCCATTAACGTTTAACAGCACTGCTATTTGCTTAGGCGTGTTTGGAAGTCATACTGTTATATAAAACATCTCAATAAAAGCATTCATCTCTTGGAATTTTTTTTTTTTTTAACAACACTGACGTTGGGTCTTAACCACAAAGGATTTAAAGGCGCAGTAATACAAAAAGAAAGTAATAGGGAGACATGGGATGCTTGTACTTTGTGCTTTAACGTGCTCAATTCTCAATTCAATAACCAATATCTTTGTGTAATTTAAAAATTTTATTTAAGAAAAATGTCGAAATTCAATTTCAGTGAATCTTGTTAGTATAGGAGCAAGAAAATACTACAACATAGCATCATGCATCACTCATTAAGAGTAAATGATTTTGTGCCTCTCTGTAATGGTACCACAAGGCATCGCTCATTTACAGATCTCAGGCTTCTGAAGGAATGTAGACTCAAAAGAGTGAGTGAGTGAGTGAGTGGAAGTATGAGGGTGCTGAGCCTGTGGCTGTTCTGTACGCAAGCATCAATGTCTTGAACTTGATGCAAGCCACAACCGGCAGGAAGTGCAGAGAGATTGGGCTTGTTGATGACCAGTCGTCCTGCTGCATTCTGAATCAGTTGTAGAGGTTTGATTGTACATGATGGAAGTCCAGCCAGAATAGCGCTACAGTAGTCCAGCATAGAAATGACAAGGGCCTGGACAAGAAGTTGTGCAGCATGCTCCTTTAGGAAGGGCTCAGTCTTCAGTAGGTTGAGCTGTAGGTGATTCTGGTTGAAATGAAAGATAGAGCTGTGTGTCATCAGCATAGCAATGTTAGGACAAACCATGTGCCTGTATGATGGGTCTCAGTGATGTAGTGTATATGGAGAAGAGGAAGGGTCCAAGAACTGATCCCTGTTGATGTGCTTTGGATTGACAGTGCATTTCGGAGTGGCGGCTGGCTTGACCGCAGTGGATTGGAGGTGGTACATATGCTCTTACATATCCAGTAGGGCTCAAACGATTAGTTGACATTATCGACAACGCAGACAATAAAAAATTGTCAACAAATAACAAACTGACTCTGACTGATTAATTTTTTCCTAATCATGCTAAAGTTTTCAGACTATGAGCCATTCACACTTCCCATAAAGGACAGATTATTGAAATGGAATGGTTCTTTTGTATTGCAAACATGATACTTGACTCTGAACTGCTGCTAATCATTATTCTTTTGTCTATAATATTCTGACCATTAGGGCCTGTCTCACACCTAGATTGCGTACACTTCTTCATTTCATCGTTGTTGTTTTTAGCGGATATGCACGAGCATCAAGACACGTTTACATTAATCTCAACCTTTTCGAAGTTCTTTTTGCCCCCGAACGAAAACAAGCTTCGTTTGAAATATATCGGGGCCTTTAGCCTTCCCCTGGCCACGGGGACTCGGGGAAAAAAAAGCCACTTAATCGGACAAAAATGCCTCTGCATAAACAAATTAAATCTATTATGTCTGTTGCTAACAACGTGAAAATGAATAGACAGTGTCGATTGCTGCTCATGCACCGTATTTAAGTGTTCCGCATTTTAACCTATCACACACAATTCTGTTGAGATTAGGAATGCAATGGCCAATCAGACGTTCAGAGGAGTCATCACTGAAACTCATCAGCTTTGTTGAGTGTGCGCGCATTCTCTGACTGAATTCCGAACTCTTACGAATTCTCTCATCATAAACAACAAAGCGCAGATGTAGGCTATGTACAATGTAAGAGATTCATTTCACAATGTATACAGATTCAGTGATTATAATGATAGTCTTTTTTTGAGAGTGCTTAAATTCGCGTTCAAAGTTAGTGATAATGTCACTTTCTATATACAGGTCCTTCTCAAAAAATTAGCATATTGTGAAAAAGTTCATTATTTTCCATAATGTAATGATAAAAATTAAACTTTCATATATTTTAGATTCATTGCACACCAACTGAAATATTTCAGGTCTTTTATTGTTTTAATACTGATGATTTTGGCATACAGCTCATGAAAACCCAAAATCTCAAAAAATTAGCATATCATGAAAAGGTTCTCTGAACGAGATATTAACCTAATCATCTGAATCAACTAATTAACTCTAAACACCTGCAAAAGATTCCTGAGGCTTTTAAAACTCCCAGCCTGGTTCATTACTCAAAACCGCAATCATGGGTAAGACTGCCGACCTGACTGCTGTCCAGAAGGCCATCATTGACACCCTCAAGCGAGAGGGTAAGACACAGAAAGAAATTTGTGAACGAATAGGCTGTTCCCAGAGTGCTGTATCAAGGCACCTCAGTGGGAAGTCTGTGGGAAGGAAAAAGTGTGGCAAAAAAAAACGCTGCACAACGAGAAGAGGTGACCGGACCCTGAGGAAGATTGTGGAGAAGGACCGATTCCAGACCTTGGGGGACCTGCGGAAGCAGTGGACTGAGTCTGGAGTAGAAACATCCAGAGCCACCGTGCACAGGCGTGTGCTTTTGAACCAGAAACAGCGGCAGAAACGCCTGACCTGGGCTACAGAGAAGCAGCACTGGACTGTTGCTCAGTGGTCCAAAGTACTTTTTTCGGATGAAAGCAAATTTTGCATGTCATTCGGAAATCAAGGTGCCAGAGTCTGGAGGAAGACTGGGGAGAAGGAAATGCCAAAATGCCTGAAGTCCAGTGTCAAGTACCCACAGTCAGTGATGGTCTGGGGTGCCATGTCAGCTGCTGGTGTTGGTCCACTGTGTTTTATCAAGGGCAGGGTCAATGCAGCTAGCTATCAGGAGATTTTGGAGCACTTCATGCTTCCATCTGCTGAAAAGCTTTATGGAGATGAAGATTTCGTTTTTTCAGCACGACCTGGCACCTGCTCACAGTGCCAAAACCACTGGTAAATGGTTTACTGACCATGGTATTACTGTGCTCAATTGGCCTGCCAACTCTCCTGACCTGAACCCCATAGAGAATCTGTGGGATATTGTGAAGAGAAAGTTGAGAGACGCAAGACCCAACACTCTGGATGAGCTTAAGGCCTCTATCCAAGCATCCTGGGCCTCCATAACACCTCAGCAGTGCCACAGGCTGATTGCCTCCATACCACGCCGCATTGAAGCAGTCATTTCTGCAAAAGGATTCCCGACCAAGTATTGAGTGCATAACTGAACATAATTACTTGAAGGTTGACTTTTTTGTATTATTAAAAACACTTTTCTTTTATTGGTCGGATGAAATATGCTAATTTTTTTAGATAGGAATTTTGGGTTTTCATGAGCTGTATGCCAAAATCATCAGTATTAAAACAATAAAAGACCTGAAATATTTCAGTTGGTGTGCAATGAATCTAAAATATATGAAAGTTTAATTTTTATCATTACATTATGGAAAATAATGAACTTTTTCACAATATGCTAATTTTTTGAGAAGGACCTGTATAATTTATTAGTTGAATAACCGCTTTTTAATTCTCTCTCTCACACACACACACACACACACACACACACACACACACACACACACACACACGAATATGTAGTTTAGGCGTAACGGTTTTCTATACTGTACAAACTGTATATTCTATCCCCATACCTATATCCATCACGGAAAAATGCATGTTTAAAATTTCAATTAAACACCGTTTGGTATTTTTTTTAAGCCATTTGGTTTAAGAGGGCATAGGAAGTGAACTAAAAAACCAATAACACATACAAATACACAAGCCACGAAGGACATTTGGGGCCCATGAACCACATACCAGACAGACCAGCGCCGGCGCTGTGGTGGGGCATTCGAGGGCCGTGCCCCCCCTAGCGGTCATTGATGCCCCTCCTACAGGCCATGGCGTGGCCCCAAAAAATAAAACTAAAAAAAATAAAAATATTAAATGTTCAAACTGCAACTTAAATTAAATAAAATAAAAAGAATGGGGAAAATGCATAATTTTGGTTGTTCATGGCACGTTACTAGGCTTCGTCATGGTGAATGTTTATTGGTCGCCGAGTAAACTTGTTACATTTGATTTGCAGCACGCACAAAATCCATTTCAAGTTGAAAAACAGTTTGTCCGTCTATATTATAGACAGTTATTAGCAACTAATTAAAAAAAAAAAAAAAAAAAAAAAAAAAATGGATTTACGAAAATGGTTTAGACCGCCGCAGCCTCGTCAATCAGCAGACTTAGATACTCCGGCCACGACCACCAGTACTACGGTCTATGAGAGCCGAGCTGGCCCTTCTTCTGCGAATGCTAGCTCCGGACAACCGCCAAAAGATTTAATACGCAGACATTTGTGTGATGATGTCCTACTCGTTTTCTGAAGAAAAAAGTCTTAAGTTTTCAGAAACATCTATAAGAAAAAACTTTGTCTGATGGGGACATTTTTTATTTATTTTTTGGCGGTTTTTTAAAGCTTCAAACTGATTCAGTGTTTTATTTTTGTCGTCGTAATTTGTTAATTATTTAAGTATAAAAAATATATTGCTATTTATTGTAGGCCTATTTTAGGTTTTTTTATTTAGCCTATATTATATTTATATTATTATTTTCTGTCCTGTTCTGTTGTTTAGGCTATCTGTTCTGGGCCGGGTTTCCCGATAACGATGTAGCCTAGCCTATCTTAGCTCTTAAAAGCGCTCTCTACGTGCAAGGTTATAAACATTAGCCGCAATTCCTAGCGCTTTTCCCAAAAATGTAGGCTACTGAACTCGTAGAACGCGAGAATAGGCTACGAGTCGCTGTCCATTCGCAAAGTGCTAAACTAGGCTATACTAACCTTATATGGAATCGTATTCTGAACGTTTTAATTAACAGTCGTCATCTGTTGTGTATTAGGAATCAAGACAGGTAAAAATAAAATAAAAAAAATTATATAATGACATTCTTGTAAATAATAAAAAACTCCATAATCACGGGAAGAAGGAGGCGGCAACCGGCGAACATTCAAATAAAACTTTAATTACCAAATAAAGATAAAACAGCGCGACAGCCCCTCACGGTCGACTGCCGCGCACAAACAAAAACCAAACACAAAATAAAACTCAGGCCTGGTCCTCTCTCGTCCTTCACTGTCGTCGCTCCTCATTTGTATCCTTCCGATCTCCTCCGTGGGAATCGAGACAGGTGAGTGGAGCAGGTGTCGCTCATTTCCCAATCACTCCACCGGCCTCGCTCCGTTCCCACGGCTCTCGGCCCCGCCCCACTCGTCACAATTCTATATAGATAGATCATTGGAGCTAACATTCTAGGGTAGAATGTCATTCTATATAGATCATTGGAGCTAACTGACTCTTGCCGTATCCGGTCGGCAAAACAGCAAATTTCAGCGCTGTCTTCTGTTCCTCTTTTAGATAAAAACCCAAGTCTAAATCGTTCATTGTCATTCTATATAGATCTTTCAGATTTAGGTCTGGATTTCCATGCTACTATGATGTTGCCAATGCGTCAAAAAAATATTTATCAAACGACAGTGCCCCCCCCGCCGATGATCCAACAGTGTTTTCCAAAAATATCCCAAAAAAACCCACCCAAAAACACACACACTAGGGTGACCAGACGTCCCGGTTTCGCTGAAAAAGAACCTGTATGTGTAGGGAACAGTCACGGCTCGTATCAATATTTTATATGCAGTTATGAGAGAGGGAGAGCAGTTATATTAGGCGCCTTCGACTTGAAGCAGCGCTGCACAGAATGATCACTGTATGACATCAAAGTACCGCGAGAGCGATTCGAATGGATTGGATCCGTGTGCTCTCTTATCGCTCTCGCGGAACTTTGATGTCTTACAGTGATCAAACTGTGCAGCGCTGCTTCAAGTTGAACGCGCCTATGAACTTCGTGCGATTGCTTCGGAAATTGGCAGGTCGTAAAATCGTACGATTTTTAGATAAACTCACTCGTGACGTGTGCGTGGACATACGATCTTCCGACCATCCGAATTCGCACCGTGTAGGCCCGCCTTTAGGAAGATAATTATAATTTCATAATTATCGATCTTGGCGTGAAAGGGCTTTTGCTCAAAGTTATTTGAAGCAGAAAAAGATGCTGCGTTGGCCGGGAATCGAACCCGGGTCAACTGCTTGGAAGGCAGCTATGCTCACCACTATACCACCAACGCTTGCCTACTAGTGTGCACTACAGACGTCACATACTCAGCAAAAAAATCACATCAAAACCAATACATGACGTGAATCTTGTAGACTAGAATAAAATAAAACGCGTCGCTCTTTCTGGCGAAATTAGTTGTGTTGAATTCAATATGTGTTTTAGCCGGCGGATGTTTTACAGACGATTTATTTGTCAGGTTAATCAGTTAAATCTCTCAGTTCCAATGATTGATGCCTGATACACAGAACTGCAGCAATGTGTACAACATTCTTAAAACAATTCTCCAGCATTCACAATCTTTTTCGACGAGAAAAGAAACAAGTAGGCTACGGAGACAGATTAGTCTCAAATATAATTCACGCCAAAAACACTATTCACACATGCGTAAACAATTTCACATGCATGAAACCTAATTCACGTACACACAAAAAAAAAATTCACGTGCGTGAAAAAAAAAATATATTCACAAAAAGCAATTCACATGCGCAAAATAAAATTATATATTCATAAAATACATTTCACAAATGCAAAACACAATTCGTAGATATACAACTGTGCACAAAAACCTTTGAATGTTTAAAATGTACGAGTGTCTGAATGTACAAATCGTCATTTACTACGAATCCACTCGGATTTGTGTGTGTGTGTTTTTTGAGACTTTCCTGGCAGAGCTCTCTTCCCACGTGGGTCTGTCGTACTCTTTAGCCAATCAGATGCGAGCTTACCATTCAACCAATCAAATCATAAGCCACTGAGACTGCATTCAAGGAGCACGATTCTGCGCACCTTTTGCGCAATATGGATTAATTAGAACGGAAATTAAGCCTTTACATCAATAATCCCATAGACAGTAAAAGAAATGAACACAGCGACCCAATTGGAACTCAATTGAGACAAGTGAAGCCCATTTTTAACGATTTTTAGAACTTCCGTTTCTGACGCGCAGACTCAAACTAAGCTTGATGACGTCAGCAACCTGTCTGACAGATGTAAATCTTCTAGTAGCTGTGCGTGCAAACTGCCATCGTTAATCTTGCAGAGACGGCGAGCTTGAGCGGGGAGTTGGCGTGAGTGAGCAGGAGTAAGTATTCTGATTAATTATTTTGTATAGTATTTTAAAATGTAACGCCAGGGCTTCTATGGGCTTCTCTCTTGACGTCTCCCCGATTGCCTGCGAGCTTCTGAATACACTCTCGGTGGCTTATGATATGATTGGTTGAATGGTAAGCTCGCATCTGATTGGCTAAAGAGTACGACAGACCCACGTGGGAAGAGAGCTCTGCCAGGAAAGTCTCAAAAACACACACACAAATCCGAGTGGATTCGTAGTAAAATGACGATTTGTACATTCAGACACTCATACATTTTAAACATTCAAAGGTTTTTGTGCACAGTTGTATATCTACGAATTGTGTTTTGCATTTGTGAAATGTATTTTATGAATATATAATTTTATTTGCGCATGTGAATTGCTTTTTGTGAATATATTTTTTTTTCACGCACGTGAATTTTCTTGTGTGTACGTGAATTAGGTTTCATGCATGTGAAATTGTTTACGCATGTGTGAATCTCTTCATTACACCAAAATATATCAGAGAATCAAATTCATTCACAGTAGGCTACCATGTGATAAATTTGCGTAGCCGCGGAATTTTTCCAGACAGCATCTCGGGGTTCTTCATTACACCAGTAGGTGGCAGTGTTGCCAACTAATTTTCAGGGGATCGAGTTCATTGCGCGATGACGACATTGCGCGTTTTTTTAAAAAAACCACCACACAACAAATAGACTACTACACAACCATATTACTCAAATCTCATCGAAAAATCTTTTTTAAATGTTATTTGTTAAAAAAAAAATTTATAAACAAAATATTTTAATTTGTAAAAGTAAAATAAATAGCACTTTTTTTTACAACATTGAATTATTGAACAGTTACAAATTTTATGCATTTTCTTATTAACTAGTAAAACTGCACATTCTGAACAATTATAGTTTTAAGCAGTGTACTGGTAGCTAGTTAGTATGCTACACAAAAGTCTATAAAAATAGGTCACA
Source organism: Cyprinus carpio (assembly GCF_018340385.1). NCBI lineage: Eukaryota > Metazoa > Chordata > Actinopteri > Cypriniformes > Cyprinidae > Cyprinus > Cyprinus carpio. The sequence goes on from NC_056618.1 coordinate 23,076,727, forward strand.
ATCTACTGTTTATATGAAGGAACAGTCCATATTTATTTTTCACAGGTGTCTTACCTGTGTTTTCAATTCCACATTGTATTTTGTGTTTTCAGGTTACAGGTTACAACTTAAAAGATAACATCCTGGCAGAAAATGACCAGTACCTTTTCAGTTTTTCCACATATATTGTTCTTACACTGTACCTAACTGAACAACAATTATATATACAAGCTAATAACATGCTGTATCATAAATGTGCATTTATTATTGACCATTTGGAACTAGCAACTTAATGCACATTTGATGTTTGTACTGTTAAGCATCTTTCTCTAGCTCTCTCCAGGTTGATGTGCTTCTTTTTTATCATTTGAGTCACTTTACAAAAGTTGCTAAAAGTTGCCAAAAACTTTTAAAAAAATAGCTAAATTTGTTGCTAGAGGTGCTTTTTGAAAAAAAAGTTGCTAGGGTAGTCTGAAAAATTGTTAAAACTAGCAACAAAATTGCTAAGTTGGCAACACTGGTAGGTGGCGGCAAGTGACTTATGAGCGAGTCTGAATCATTCACTGAACCGATTCCTTCAAACATGTTGATCCATTCAGAAAATTAACTGACATTACCAAGGTTTACAAGAGCAAGCCATTCAGCAGGTCGTATGTCATGCTTGATTATAATGTTTATAGGAACTTTAAATTAGGTTGTTAAATATATTTTCTATGTAAAAGTAATTGTTTAGTCTTAGAAATGTGTTTAATAATTGTTAAATTTTTATTTAATTCAAATTTAAAAAAAAAAACCCAATCAATTCTAGTGTTATACTTTAAACCTTATCATGGAACAGGAATGTACTGTAACAAACAACTACAACAGCAACCATGCAACATATGTGAAAGTGACAAAAAAAATTGCATTTCCTTTTCTTGATTGGGTATGATTGTGAACTAAAATGTAGCACTGTTTAGATTAGTCTACTCAGTTAAAATACAACCCCAATTCCAGTGGAGCTGGGACGTTTCGTAAAAATGCAATAAAATCAAGAATCTATGATTTGTTCATTCTCTTTAACTTTTATTTACTTGAAGAAAAAAAAAAGATTTCCAAAGTTTTCACTGACCAGCGTAAATGTATTTCGTAAATCTGAACTAATTTTGATTTCGATGGCTGCAGCACATTCCAAAAAAGTTGGGACAGAGGCAAAATAAAAGTGAAAAGGTTATAGAATATCTACTTTAAACTGTTTTAAAACAGATCACAGTAAGCAGGTGAATTGGTAATATGTTAAGGTATCATGTTCGGGTATAAAAGGAGCATCTCAGTCTTTGCAATCAAAGCTGGATCATGGATCATGCGTGACCTTTGATCCCTCAGATGGCATTGCATAAGAAATCGTCATGCTGCTGTGTTAAATATAGCCACATGGGCTCCGGAGTACTTCAGAAAACCACTGTCATTTACCACAGTCTTCTGCTGCATCAAGAAATGCAACTTGAATATCTGTTACTCTAGCAGAGATCTATACATCAATTCTATGCAGTGATGCTGCTGGGTTCTCTGAGCCAGAGCTCATCTCAGATAGTCAAAAAGACAGTGGTAAGGTGTGCTGTACTCAGATGAGTCCACATTTCAAATTGTTTCTGGGAAAAATGGATTTCGAGTTCTCAGTCCCAAAGACCAAAGGGACCATCCGGACTTTCATCAGTGACAGAGGCAAAAGCAAACATCTGACATGATATAATAATTCAAAACAGCAAACATCACTGGCAAATGTCATAAGTTACAATTTACAATTAACAATGAGACATTACAGAGAAATATACAGAGATATATACGGCCATCAAGATGATGTCTTTCATAGGAAATAAATGGTTATTAGATCATAACAATGCCAGCTCTCAGTCTGCATGTGCTACAATAGACTGGCCTGCCTGCAGTCAAAATTTGTTCATATTAACAAAATACATTTATGTCGGTCAGTAAAAACTTTGGAAATGTTTTCTTTGTACTATTGTCAATTAAATAAAAGTTAAAGAGAATGAACAAATCACAGATTCTTGATTTTATTGCTTCTCTGAAACTGGGGTTGTATTTTAACTGAATTGACTAGTCTAAACAATCAGTGCTAAATTATTGTGTGTATATATATAAGACTATATATATATATATATATATATATACCAATAAAAGTGTTCAAAAAGTCAAGACATTACTACCAATAAAAGTGTTCAAAATAGTCCATCTTTATTAGTCCTCTTACTGAGCATAAAGTCACAGAAGCCCAAAAATCATAACAAAAGTGAAGAATTCACAATCCCTTAATAAACATCAGGCTATAGAAGAAAATTACACAAATTAAGTGAAAGTAAAAAAAAAAAAAAGTATACTCACGTAACTGTATACTCAATATTAAAAAATACATTTTGTTCAATGAAATGTTAGACCTTAAGTATAAAAGTACTAAATGCATAAAAGCAAATGACAGAAAATGACCAGTGTGAGATTTTCATTAAGTTCTGCAAATGATTCAAAGAGCTTTTTATTCCTTTTCTGAATCTAGCCTTAAACGCAAGAACTGCGAAAAAAAGATAATTATTTAGGGTTACCCTCCACAGAACGAATATCATCAAAATAGTCATCTGCAAAGCGAAGAATCTGCTGTAGAGCGGTGAGCAGCAGGACGTCACAGTTGAGCTCCAGCTCCAGCTCCTGACTGTAGTTCTTCACCGGTAACACACAAGACACCGGCACACCCAAAGCCACCGAGAGCTCACCTCCTGCACCTGCAGACACAAAACAACACCTCACTCTCTCTGAGTCCTGTAGCAACAGACATCTGATCATGTGACCGCGTCTTACCTTTGTCTTGATGTAGGAACTGACATAAAGGCTTTGAAGATCTTCCTCCACTAGAGGACATGCTTCATCTACTTTTGTCATCAAGACGATCTGAGAGATGCCTGAAATTGTTGAGGTACATTTTAAGGTACATAACGCTCTATGTACAATCTACTTTATATTAGTCACAAGATTGGTGTAAATATGTTCTCTTACCCAGTGAGTTCACTTTTCTGCGTATGGAAGCAAGTTTTTCCTGTAGTTTGTCAGACATGAGGGAGATTTTGGTGGCGTCTATCACATACACCACACAGTGGATCTTCTCCTGAAGAGATGCAGGTCTGGAGGACTTTTGCTTATCAGGTTGAAACGGTGCCATGGGATTGAACTGAATTTAGAACAAGTTTAATGATAAATATATATTTGCAAGCCAAAAACATGAACCTATGCTCTTACTTTATAGCGGTCTGGTACGTGACCTTGAAGAATGCTGCTGATGTCCTCAATATCCAGTCCTGCACCTGACTGCTCCTCGAGTCCCATGGTGTCACACAACACAAATGGCAATGGCTTTCCTTCACGACCATCATTCACTGGATAAGTGCGAAACTACCAACAAACAGGAATCTTTGCAGAAGAATTGTTGTTTTATTTTACAAACCAAGGCAGGTTCAGAAGTCCTGCTGAATCTGTACCTGTACAGTTAGACTAGTGCCTGCAGATCCTGACATGGCTTTGTTGGTCACATGACCAGTGAAGATGGAGTTGATGGAGTTGAAGAAACTTGATTTTCCAGCACCTACAGGACCGATCATTAGGATTCTGACACGACTCACAGATGTCATCAGGGGTTTATGGTTCTTAATCAATCCCATGAGCTCTGCTCTTCGCTCTACAACAAAGATCAGTTTTATTAGTTCAGATTAGCACAGGAAATTTGCAAAAGAGAGATAAACTAGAAACATACTCAGGTGTCCATAGAACATTCCTCCATGGTTTCTCCTCAGTGCTGACTTCAGGCTCTGGGAATCGTAGAACAAAGATAAATGTTTTTAATGACACTAAATAAGTTAATAATTTAAAAAAAAAAGGAAATTAATATGCACATAAAGTGGTAATAAAGTGGAGGATTGACTTACCCTGTTCCACTTTATACACCTCACATTCAGTCAGCTGAGTGTCATTGCCATACATTGATGAGGTATTAATATTGAATGCATTCCCTCCTTGATGATACACAACTGGTTGGTTGTTGTGGCAAAAGTACAGCTGTTGGCCAAAGTTTGGCCATTTAGCGTCATTATAACGTGCATTATATCCACTGTTAATTTTGATGTAGCTAGAGGTTCCACTTTTAAAACTGAACAGGAAAGCTTCCCTATCTGAAATTTCCCTCCCACTTTGAGCATAATCTACACTAGTGTATCCACCAAAGATGTAGCCTGAACGGTTGTAGGCTACAATTAGGGTGGGACCCTGATTGTCACATTTCTGGTGGAAGGCAGAAGCTTGATATCCATGAACTGAAGCTTTGTAGAGAAGAGACAGTTCCACATTCCCCAGCAAAGCACAGAGCTGCTTTCTTTTCTCTTCTGTTAAATCAGGAGTGATGCTGACTTTTCTAACTTTTGCTTTTTGCATCTGTGCCAAAAAAAGAGAGTAAAAGTAAAAAAAAAAAAAAAAAAAAAACCAAAACAAAACAAAAGAAAACTGAAACACACTTTCTTTTAAGGACAGTGTCCACAGCACCATTTCTGTGTAACACAGTGAGTAAATAATGACAAAATGTTCATTAATGGGTGAACTAACACTTTAAGCATTATTTTCATAACTCTGTTAAAAATTTAAATTAAAAATACAAATATGAATATTCAAATCCAAAAAACAAAACAAAAAAAAAACCAAATAAAGACTACGTTTTCTTTTTCTTACAGGGTGAATCCAACTGACATTTAATGTTTTATAGTTTTGACACCATACGCATTCACAAGAGAAATTGAAACTGAATTATATATATATATATATCCATACGCATTCACAAGAGAAATTGAAACTGAAACTAAAAACTGTATTTGTTCAAATAAAAAATTTAATGTTTTATAGTTTTGACACCATACGCATTCACAAGAGAAATTGAAACTGAAACTAAAAACTGTATTTGTTCAAATAAAAATACATAAAGTTCGATTCATTGCTATGCAATCAGTTCATTGAAAGATAAATACTAGTTTTGCATCAGATAAATAACTTTATCCTTTAAGCAGAAGAACTTTTGTGAACTCCTAGGATCACGTGCGAGTTGCTGTCTATAAAATAATTAGTAATGTTTAAGTATAGTACAGTAGCATAAGCATAATATTTAGCCTACTTATATGTTTTGTACATGCATAACAGTGCTTTTTAAATAGTCGCTTACGTTTCCCAGGTACGCTCCTTCTTTGCAGAAAAACGGAAACACTTTCTCTTGTGAACTTCGAACTTCTGTGCACTTTTCTAGTTACGTTCTCGTTTAACACCACTGCTATCATTGAACGTCTTGACTTAGTCACAGGCAGTGCAATATTTTTGGCTTGTCCAAATACCCACACTCGTGGTCTTTGGACTTGACTACTTCTATGACGTATTTGCTGTAATTGACCCAAGTGTTCAAGTGAGGATGAAGACCACAAGTGTGTGTCGAACTTTTCATTACCTGATGGGACACATAGTGTTGTAAAAATGTGTTTACAAAGCTTTGTTTTAATTTTATATAACCTAGTTTGCATTTTAAAATCAACTTCTGTTCAGCAGTCCCTAAAGCATGACATCATTTTGGTGCTTCTAATTAAGTGATAAAAAGCAGTTTCAAATGTTATACAAAATAAATATACTAATCTTTGTTAGTGTAGCACTTTGTTTTACTACCAAATTATATGTGTTATCTTTATTATTAATATTTAACTTATGTATTGTAAAGGTTTTCGTGACCTCTCACCATCTTGGTAAAAAGTCTCACGATTTATTTCCAGAACATGATGCATGATGGGATACACTAAGCCGAGATAGTGTGAGTTTAGTGTGTGTTAAGGGCACTGCGCATTGGCATTTTTAAGATCTGGACAGTCTTGCGCACATACTTGGCCAAGTAAGCTCTTCTGTGTCAGCCGCGCCACAAAATTACATTTTTATACGTGTATTTACACTTTGATTTGAAAGAAAACAGCACATCCTTCGTTCAGCTCATATTCTCCAAAATGGTGCTGCGGTGATGTGGAGTGACACAGAGGAGACAAATTGTTGAATAAAGTCATTATTTTTGTTTTATTCGTGTACAAAAAGTATTCTTGTTGCTTCATAACGCTATGGTTGAATCACTGATGGCAGATGGAGTATTCTGACGATGCTTTTCATACTTTCCTGGACCTTGACAGTGTTATTTATTTGGCAGTCTGTGGGACAGTCACAAGCCTCCCGGTTTTCATCCAAAATATCTTAAATTGTGTTCCAAAGATGAATGAAGCTTTTACGGGTTTGGAACGATATGGGAGTAAGTGATTAATGACAAAATTTTCATTTTGGGGTGGAATATCCCTTTAAGGTACGTCACATACAGCTCTATGTACAACCAGGGCCAGCCCTGGCCAATTTGAAAAGTGTTTGATTTCCAGTAGATGGCAGCAATGTTCTACTAGCCCATTCTATTGTTATCACAAGGAATTATACTGAGAAATGTACATCTTTAAAGTGAATTTTACATTACTTTTACATTTAATAAGCCCAGTCATATACAAACATTACTAAATTAGCCAATTCAAATTAAAAATACAATAAATCCCCAAAAACTACACAACTATAGTGTAAAAATATTATTAAAACATGTTGTCATGTTACACGAAAAATTACACTTATGTTACAAAATATCAGATCTCTGGAACTCCAGACATTGTTATTACCCTATTTTAAACTTTTAGACTATAGGCTTTCTAGAAGGCCAAAATAAAGCTTGTTCACAAACTTTTACCTTATCTAGAGCCCTTAAATGCATAGGCTGCCTCGTGTCTTTAGCGAACCGGGAGATCATACCTTCTCCCTCCTTCACTGTTTGAAGTTAGACATCAACTTTCATAGTAGGCCTATTCCTCAATATATTCATTTATAAACAATATAACAAGAGAAAAAAAAAAAAGATTTGATTCATAAGAACGATTGGTTCTGTCAGAGTGGTTTTAGGAAGGGAAGGAATACAATGGATTCAGTAGTAAGATTAGAGACTGAAATAAGGAAGGCACAAACTAATAGAGACCGTAGTTGCAGTATTCTTTGATATTGAAAAAGCCTACGATATGATGTGGAAGGAGGGGTTATTAATCAAGCTAAATAAAATAGGGATAGGTGGGAAATTGTTTAATTGGGTAAAAGGCTTTCTGTTTGGCAGGAAAATTCAAGTGAGAATTGGGGCAGAAATGTCAAGCCAATATGAGGTTGGGAATGGAACACCCCAAGGAAGTGTAATAAGTCCACTGTTATTTATTATTATGATAAATGATGTCTTTGTAAATGTTCCAGAAGACATTGGAACATCTTTGTTTGCAGACGATGGAGCAATGTGGAAAAGAGGAAGGAATACAGAGTACATAATTAGGAAGGTTCAGAAAGCAATTGATAAAGTGGTAGAATGGGCATATGAATGGGGATTTAGGTTCTCAATAGAAAAGACTCAGACAGTCTTTTTTACCAGAAAAAGAATTCAGGAAGATAGGAGGTTAAGGATGTATGGCAGAGAATTAGAGAGGATCCTTTAAATTTTTAGGCGTGGTATTTGATTCGAGGTTGACATTTGCAGAGCAAATAAAGAAAATTGAGGATAAATGTAAAAAGGTAATTAATATGATGAGATGTTTGACAGGAAGAGAGTGGGGAGCCAGTCGTTCATCTCTTAAAAGGATATATGTGGCCTTGATAAGATCAGTGTTGGATTATGGGAGTATAGTGGTTGGGTCTACAGCGAAGTCTCTTCTAAAGAGATTAGAGGTCATTCAGACTCAAGCACTAAGAATTTGTTGTGGTGCTTTTAAGACTTCTTCAGTACCTGCTATACAAGTGGAAATGGGCGAAATGCCACTGGAATTAAGGAGGATTCAACTGATGGCTAATTATTGGGCAGGACTGCAGGGACATGATGACTCTCATCCCACAAAAGCAGTATTGCAGGATTGCTGAGAAAATGGAAGAAATTTAAAGGAAAACTTTGGTCGAATTGGAAACAACATCGCAAAAGAGTTATAATAATAATAATAATAATAATTCCTTACATTTATATAGCGCTTTTCTGGGCACTCAAAGCGCTTTACATAGAAGGGGGTATCTCCTCAACCACCACCAGTGTGCAGCATCCACCTGGATGATGCGACGGCAGCCATATTCGCCAGAAATGCCCACCGCACACCGCACACCAGCTTATTGGTGGAGAGGAGACAGAGTGATGAAGCCAATCAGTAGATATGGGGATGGTTAGGAGGCCATGATGGTCAGAGGCCAATTGGCGAATTTTGCCAGGATGCCTTTTTCGAAGGACATCCTGGGATTTTTAATGACCACAGAGAGTCAGGACCTCAGTTTAACGTCTCATCCGAAAGACGGTGCTTTTTGTCAGCATAGTGTCCCCATCACTACACTGGGGCGCTAGGACCCACACAGACCACAGGGTGAGCACCCCCTGCTGGCCTCACTAACACCTCTTCCAGCAGCAACCTTATTTTTCCCAGGAGGTCTCCCATCCAGGTACTGACCAGGCTCAGCCCTGCTTAGCTTCAGTGGGCAACCAGTCTTGGGCTGAAGGGTGATATGGCTACTGGCCTAGAAGTGTTTAACTTGCGAATAAGCCCTACAGTAGTTTGTCCTGAGATTGCCCCTTGGAAGATTACATGGCCTGAGGTAGACTGGTTTGCGCTTGAGGAGAAAAAGAAAGCAAAGGATGAAATTAATTTGAAAAGTATATTTAACAACCGAGTAGGAGGTAATTATAGTGAATTCATACAAATTTATACAGATGGTGCAAAAAAAAAAACAGAAACAGGAAAAACAGGGTTTGGGGTGGCAATTCTAGGAAAAGAAATATAAATTAGTAAAAGAGCATCTAATAAATTAGGGGTATATACAGTAGAGATGATGGCAGTTTTAATTGCTTTGCAATGGGTGGAAAGGGAAGGGCAGGGAAAGGTATTGATATGCTCTGACTCTTTATCAGTTTTAGCGAGTTTAAAGTCATTCCATTCAAAAGCTCGGCAAGATATCCTGTATGAAGTGCTTCAATTAAACACAAAAATAGTTAATAAGGGAAATCAGGTAAGATATATGTTTGTCCCAGCACATGTTGGGATTAGGGGTAATGAGATGGCGGACAGGCTGGCTAAAAGGGCACTAACAAAAGAGAACATCGAGATGCAGGTTAATGAAAACTGAGGTCAAATGCATAGTATGAGAAAATCAATAAAAGGTGGCAAAAATCAATAAAAGATAGGCGGGAACGAGAGAAGAAAGGGAGGCATTTATATCAAGTTCAGATAAATGTAAAAGAGGAAAGGGTGGAAATTGGAAATAGGAGAGAAGATGCTGTGATGACTAGGTTAAGGTTGGGACATTGTTTACTGAATAAAACACTAAAGATGATAGGGAAGCACCAGACAGGATTGTGTGAGGGATGTCGAGAAGAGGAGTCAGTGGAGCACATAATCATGACTTGTAAGAGATATGAAACACAGAGACAGGTAATGAAGTATAAACTAAGGGAGATTGGGGTCCAGGAGATTACATTACAGGGGTTACTAAGCACAGTAAATAGGGCACAGAGTAGAATATTGATTACCTTTTTAAGGGAAGCAAGGGTTTTAGGCAGGATTTGATGCATGATGTGTGTGTGGTGTGGATATTAATGTTAGGCAACAATATTAATAATAATTATTAGTAAAAAAAACTATTATATCAACAACACTCAATAAAAGAAGGCGGCAATAAACCAACAATCTGGATGCCAACCGCCGTTAAACTGGAAAGAAGAAGAAAAAATAAAGCCTATAATCACCCCACTCACGTGTTAACTTTATTGAGAGTCATTCCATCAGCCATTAACTGTAAAAAGAGCATTTCATGGTGTATTATTAATAAGAAATCAGACTCAGTATGTTAATGATTTTATTATCCATTTGTTGAGGATGTAATGTTAAAATACAGAAACCGGTATTGGGTTAAAACTGTGATTAAAGTAATTCATAAAATGATAAAAGAGCAATAAGAAAAGTTTATACAATTATAAATGCTGGAGTAATGTAGCTATATACTGAATTGTAATTTTCAATGTTTGAGTTTAGAGTTTGCACATTACTCACCTGTATTTATGTTAACAGAGTGTAATGTGATACTTTAATGTTATTTACTATACTTGCCTCTGCACAGTGTAAGAGTGAGTATTGAACATGTTTAGATTTATTGTGTTATAGTGTTAATGGGTTTAGAAAAGGTAACTTTAAGGATAGTGTGATGGTGTGTTCAGTCAGTGTCATGAATATGCATAAATGCTTGCACTTTGAGACATTATTTTTGATACTGTTAAGAAAACTGATGCTAGTAGAGTGAAAGAGCGCTCAGTATGTAATGAGTGAGTTCGAGTGTACACGCTACAGAGAGTGTTCCCGATCTAACCTGTCTTTTTATACAGGAATAAATGTGTTGCACCACGGAAGAGCACCGACTCATTTTTGAAAAGTGTAACACATACAGCTTAAATGATATATATACTTTGTTTGGGTTTCCCATAATTTTCTTGAAATAACTAAAATGGACAAACAGAACAGGATAACAATCTTTTGACTTGTGTTATGCTGATCAAGGGGAATGCACTGATTAGCCACAACATTAAAAGCACCTACCTAATATCTTGTAGACCCCCCTTGTGTTGCCAAAACAACTCTGAAGCATCAAGGCATGGACTTCACAAGACCTCTGAATCCCATGTATCTGGCACCAAAACATTAGCAACAGATCTTTGAAGTTGTGAGGTGTGGCCTCCATGGATTGGATTTGTTCCTCAAAACACTCCTGAAAAATTTTGAACAACACACCCGGCCATCCAACTGATCTAAAAGAAAACAAGATGACTCAGAAAAGGCAACCTTCTATCATTGCTCCATGGTCTAGTTCTGATGCTCACATGTCCATAGGCCCTTTCGGCGCTGGACATGGGACATCATGGACACTCTGACCAGTGTATACCAGTCTATGACCTTATACCCACCAATCTGCCAAGTAGTGTGTGTTCTGAAACCTTTCTATCATGGTTAGCATTAAGTTTATCAGCAATTTTAACTACAGTAGCTCTTGTGTGTAGCGGACAAGATGCCTTTGCTTCCCACATGTATCCATGAACCTTGTGCACCCATGACCCTGATGCTGGTTCACCAGTTGTCATTTCTTGCACTACTTTTGGTAGGTACTAACCACTGCAGGTTTGCAATGCACAACTTTAGATTAGGCCCTTCTTAATGGAACATGCTGCACAGCTTCTTGTCCAGGCCCTTGTCCTTTCTAAGCTGGAGTGTTGCAACCTTCTTCTGGCTGAACTTCCAAAATGTGCAATCAACCCCAGATTAACCAGAACTAAGCAGCAAGACTTGTTTTCAATAAGCCTAAGAAAGCCTACACATCACACTTCTCTTTATCTCTCTATTGGCTGCGGATCGCATTTTCTAGACACTAATGCTTACATACAGAACAGCCACGGGCTCCACACCCTCCTACTTCCATTCACTCTTTCAAGTGTAAACCCCCTCCAGAAGCCTGTGGTCAGTACGTGAGTAGCGGCTCGTTCCATAACAGATGTGCACAAATCACTTTCCAGAATGTTTTTCTTTCACTGATCCTTGCTGGTGGAATCTTCCTGATTCCATCCAGACAGTCAAATGCCTGACAATATTCAAGAAACAGCTGAAAACTCATCTCTTCTGTGAGCACTTAATGGCATCCTGCTGATTTAAAAAAAAGAAGAAGAAAAAACAAAACTTATTTTTCTATGCTTTCACTATTCCTATACTCCTTTTCCTTGCTTGTACTACTGTTTGAATCTTTGTATTGCTAGCACTTCTTGTGGTATTGCCTCATAAATCACTTGTTATTCTATTGTAAAGATATAATCAATGTTATTCATTTCTCCTTTCAGAAGTTTTAATATTATGGCTGATCAGTGTAAACCCCTGTCTATGCAGCACACTATATGGCTTAAATGGGATCATCATCCAGATAGTCGTTTGCAAAGCGAAGCATCTGCTGTAGAGCGGTGAGCAGCAGGATGTCACAGTTGAGCTCCAGCTCCAGCTCCTGACTGTAGTTCTTCACCGGTAACACACAAGACACCGGCACACCCAACCAAGAGCTCATCTCCTGCACCTGCAGACACAAAACAACACCTCACTCTCTCTGAGTCCTGTAGCAACAGACATCTGATCATGTGACCGCGTCTCACCTTCGACTTGATGTAGGAACTTGCATAAGTGTTTTGAAGGTCCTTCTGCACATGAGGACATGCTTCATCTACTTTTGTCATCAAGGCGATCTGAGGAATGGCTAATAAATTTTTAACAAACTTTCAGCCCATCATGGAACATTGTGCATTGGCCAAGAGTTATAAAAAATGGTCTAAATATTTGGTTAGTTAGCTTACCCCAGTGAGTTTATTTGACTACGTATAGAATTAAGTTTTTCCTGTAGTTTGTCAGACATGAGGGAGATTTTGATGGTGTCTATCACATACACCACACAGTGGATCTTCTCCTGTAGAGATGCAGGTCTGGAGGCCTTTTGCTCATCAGGTTTAAACGGTGCCATGGGGTTGAACTGTATCAAGAAAATTTAACAGAAAGTATATTAAAGATCTTAAATACTTGAATTCATTTTGGGGTCCCACTTTATATTAGGTGGCCTTAACTACTACTTGGGGGCAGTCGTGGCCTAGTGGTTGCTTACATCAGCTGCGTTAATGGCTTGTTTGTTATTTTGTTTTGTTATTTTAGTTTATTGTTTTTGTGCTTTATCCTGGGCACAGGCACAGTCGTGGGGAGGCCTGCTTTAACGGCATTTTGTCATGGGGAGTTTAGGCGCTGCTGATATTGTGTAATAAAAATCTCTGTCCTTGGGGTTATGCATGAAGAGCTGTTTTTTTTTTTACATTAAAAAATCTCAGGGACAGTTCCGTTTGTCTTGTCTTGATTTTTTTGTAGCTCCATCTGTGGAGGTTTTGAATAGGATGACAAAGGATCAGTTATGCGTAAAGTTTCATGAACATTATAACTTTCCTTGACTTAGGGTTTACCCAGAACAGCCGAATTGGCCCAGATAAAAAGTGCGTCAGTTCAGGCGGAATTGGCTGTCAGGAATATTCTTTCATCACCTGCATCTCTAATTATGGAGGAGTTAGAGCTAGGAGAAGCAACGCATTACGACACCTCTTTTCGACAGAGTTTTCTAAATGTCACCTACGTTTGAGCAACAGAAAGTGTTAATAGAAATGCAACAGAAAGAAAGGAAGCTGAGCGCCGAGAGAGAAGCTCAGCGTGAGGCAGAGCGAACGAAAGGGGAAGCTGAGGCGATCAATTAGAAATGGAAAGAATAAAAAAGTGAACGTGATGTGGCTTTTAGAACAACTGAGACTGGTCAGCTGAAGGTAGGCTTTCATTTGATGGGGTGAGGGTACTGCTCCTAGGGGTTTGTCGTCCCCTGATATATCTAACATGGTTAGGTTGCTTCGAAGTTCAATGAGAGAGATCCAGATATTTTATTTTTCTTTCAATTGAGGAATGGCTGAGGACCGTGGCTGGTCTGACTCTGAGAGAGAACTTTGTTACTCCAAAGTGTTCTTGTAGGTAGAGCACAAAAAGAGCTTATTGGGCGCTGCCTGTGCCAGAAAGAAAAAAACTATGTAAAAGTAAAAGAGGCAGTGCTTAAAATTTACGAATTAGTTCCTGAAGCTTATCGCTTTCTGCGGTTTCAAGAGCTGGAGAAAATGGGAGACAAACAGATGTATACAGAGGTGTAGAGAGAGAGAGCTTTGAATAGCCACTTTAATCGTTGGTGCTCTGCAGTGGGGTGTCGCTACTTTTGAAGAAGTTGTTCTAACTTGATTGTTTTAGAACAGTTTAGAAAACATCCTTCCTGAGCATATCAGCTTCACATATATCTGAGCATAAGATGAAAACCGCAGTGGAAGCCCAAAGTAGTCATTGGCTGGACGATTTCGCTTTGACACAAAAAAGGACAGTTTAAAAGGAAAACAATACAGGTAAGGTTTTATGCAGGAACAAGGTTTTGGATGTTTCAATAGAGAGTTTTGGGGTCTCTTCATTAGGTTAATTTGGGGCCACCTTTTTTTACTCCAGAGTAGAATAGATTTACATGCTAATCAGTCAGTGCACAAGGGCTTCCTGTGAGTCTTCACAGAGATTCTAGGTTTTCTGCTTTTTACACCTACCAGTCAGGCTAAGAAGGATGCTGCTGTGTAATAGATACTGCTTGGACTAAGGGGCGTTGGGAAGGACTGTCCTGTTTTAAAGGGGAAAAGTCAGAGAAATGGTACTGATGTTGTTAGGGGGGCAAGCACTTGCTGTATCTGAGTCGGGTATACCAAAAACGGGTATAAGTTTTGGGTGGCTGGGACTGAGGCTAAACCTGAAGGGGTTATGACTTCATCTCAGCCATCAGGCCTGAGCTGTTGTTGCCAGCTTAGTGAGAGCAACGGTAGGGCTGATTCAGTTGAAACGGTGGAAGTGTCTACTTTCCTTTTTGTTTACAGATGGCAGTTTCACTGGTGGGTAGTTCCATCCAGGTGCCAGTTAAAATATACTTAGGGACACAGGGGGCATCTGAGTCTTTTATCTTGGAGTCTGTTTTGCCTTTTCTACTGACTCTGAGCACTGGGAAACAATGATGTTTTAGTCCGGGGGATTGGGTTACAGGTTTGTTCCATTGCACAGGATTTATCTGCAAAAGTCTGATTTCCAGTACAGGGGGAAGTAGTTTATAGCAGTCCGCCCTTCCTTACCTGTCAAGGGCATCCATCTCCTCTTAGGCAATAGCCTGGCTGGAGAGCATATAATTCCGCGTGATATACCGCCCCCTGTAATTAAGAATATTCCCTCTATTCCAGCTGACAGTATGTTAACATCAGAATTGCTGTCTTTCCCGGCAGGACCGGGGTAGACCAATGATAGTCTAAAAAAAAGAAAAATGTGAATATTTATTAATGAACCATGTTGAAAAAACTCAGCCTATTTGAAAAAATATTGTTGATGCTATGGCTAGTTAACTAGATAGCTGATGCTAATTTGAGGTAATTTTTAAATATAGGTCCAAATATTTGTATTCAACCACTGTACACTGTCTGAAATTAGTTATAAAGTCCTAAATGACCATAAAGAGTTGGGAGAAAATCAGATGCGTGTCAGATCCGCTTTAGGTGCATCAGATTTTAAAGAGACAGCATGCTTTTGAAGGGAAACCCCCAGTAGTCTGTCATTGATGTAAATAAAAAAAATAAAAAGAGAAATCACTCACTGCTCTGCTGGCTGGTTAACTTTTGTAACTAAAATAAAGATTAATCTATATAGTTAATGCATATACTGTACAATTAATAGTTTATGTGAAATAAATTGTTGTTATAGGCCTAGCCTATTGTTATATTTTTCAGATTCTATTAAATATTAAAAATAATGGCTTTCAATTATACTGTAATGTTGAATGGCTATAATTAATGGCTAAAATTGAGGGGAAATGCATTTAATAAAGACATCAGTAACATTTTTGGGTATCAATGATACGGGTTTATTAAAAAAGGGCTGCTTAGAAAAAAAGATGCCATTAAACACATTTTTAAAAAGAGACCATTTTTATGTTGTCTCTTTTAAATTTTGGGAGGTTCAATGTTAAATCATGACAGCTTTAAATTATTAATAAGAAATTTAAATCGGATTAATTACAGAAAATTTGATTATTTAAATTTTTTTTAATCGCTTTCCCCTTTTTTTTAAACCCTTTTTATAGATGTTACTGTTGGATTATTAGTTAATTTTACTGCTGAATATGCATTTCAGTATAATTTCTAATTTTAAAGGGCCCCAGGAAGAGACGGGGACAGCCCCTTGGCCCCCATTAAAAATATTCCATTTGATAATCCAGCCCCCAATTAACCTTATGAATAGCCCTGGCTTATACAGTTTCTAACATCTTGTTTTCTGTTTTCCTTAATTTGCAGTTCTAACACATCATTCTAGTATTATACTATTAATCCAGATTGTGGCACAACAATATAACAAGCAATTACAAAATTTAACATGCAGCTTAAATTACCCATAATTATGCTTCCATAATTTTCTTGGAAATAACTGTCGGACAAACAGGAACAGGATAACAATCTTTGACTTATCGTGTTATGCTGGATCAAGGGGAATGCACTGATTAGCCACAACATTAAAAGCATCCTACCTAATATCTTGTAGACCCCCCCCTTGTGTTGCCAAAACAACTCTGAAGCATCAAGGTATGGACTGATACAAGACCCCTCTGAATCCCATGTATCTGGCACCAAAACATTAGCAACAGATCTTTGAAGTTGTGAGGTGTGGCCTCCATGGATTGGATTTGTTCCTCAAAACACTCCTGAAAAATTTTGAACAACACACCCGGCCATCCAACTGATCTAAAAGAAAACATGATGACTCAGAAAAGGCAACCTTCTATCATTGCTCCATGGTCTAGTTCTGATGCTCACATGTCCATAGGCCCTTTCGGCGCTGGACATGGGACATCATGGACACTTTGACCAGTGTATACCAGTCTATGACCTTATACCCACCAATCTGCCAAGTAGTGTGTGTTCTGAAACCTTTCTATCATGGTTAGCATTAAGTTTATCAGCAATTTTAGCTACAGTAGCTCTTGTGTGTAGCGGACAAGATGCCTTTGCTTCCCACATGTATCCATGAACCTTGTGCACCCATGACCCTGATGCTGGTTCACCAGTTGTCATTTCTTGCACTACTTTTGGTAGGTACTAACCACTGCAGGTTTGCAATGCACAACTTTAGATTAGGCCCTTCTTAATGGAACATGCTGCACAGCTTCTTGTCCAGGCCCTTGTCCTTTCTAAGCTGGAGTGTTGCAACCTTCTTCTGGCTGAACTTCCAAAATGTGCAATCAACCCCAGATTAACCAGAACTAAGCAGCAAGACTTGTTTTCAAGCAAGCCTAAGAAAGCCTACACACATCACACTTCTCTTTATCTCTCTATTGGCTGCGGATCGCATTTTCTAGACACTAATGGTTACATACAGAACAGCCACGGGCTCCACACCCTCCTACTTCCATTCACTCTTTCAAGTGTAAAGCCCCTCCAGAAGCCTGTGGTCAGTACTGTGAGTAGCGCTCGATCATTCCATAACAGAGGTGCACAAATCACTTTCCAGAATGTTTTCATTCACTGATCCTTGCTGGTGGAATCTTCCTGATTCCATCCAGACAGTCAAATGCCTGACAATATTCAAGAAACAGCTGAAAACTCATCTCTTCTGTGAGCACTTAATGGCATCCTGCTGATTTAAAAAGAAGAAGAAAAAACAAAACTTATTTTTCTATGCTTTCACTATTCCTATACTCCTTTTCCTTGCTTGTACTACTGTTTGAATCTTTGTATTGCTAGCACTTCTTGTGGTATTGCCTCATAAATCACTTGTTATTCTAAAATAAATAATCAATGTTATTCATTTCTCCTTTCAGAAGTTTTAATATTATGGCTGATCAGTGTAAACCCCTGTCTATGCAGCACACTATATGGCTTAAATGGGATCATCATCCAGATAGTCGTTTGCAAAGCGAAGCAATCTGCTGTAGAGCGGTGAGCAGCAGGATGTCACAGTTGAGCTCCAGCTCCAGCTCCTGACTGTAGCTCTTCACCGGTAACACACAAGACACCGGCACACCCAACCGAGAGCTCACCTCCTGCACCTGCAGACACAAAACAACACCTCACCTCTCTCTGAGTCCTGTAGCAACAGACATCTGATCATGTGACCGCTGTCTCACCTTTCGACTTGATGTAGGAACTTGCATAAGTGTTTTGAAGGTCCTTCTGCACATGAGGACATGCTTCATCTACTTTTGTAGGCGGAAGCGATCTGAGGAATGGCTAATAAATTTTTAACAAACTTTCAGCCCATCATGGAACATTGTGCATTGGCCAAGAGTTATAAAAAATGGTCTAAATATTTGGTTAGTTAGCTTACCCAGTGAGTTTATTTGACTACGTATAGAATTAAGTTTTTCCTGTAGTTTGTCAGACATGAGGGAGATTTTGTTGGTGTCTATCACATACACCACACAGTGGATCTTCTCCTGTAGAGATGCAGGTCTGGAGGCCTTTTGCTCATCAGGTTTAAATGGTGCTGTGGGGTTGAACTGTATCAAGAAAATTTAACAGAAAGTATATTAAAGAATATCTTAAATCTGAATCTTCAATTTATACTTGAATTCATTTTGGGGTCCCACTTTATATTAGGTGGCCTTAACTACTACTTGGGGGAAGTCATGGCCTAGTGGTTAGAGAGTTTGACTCCTAACCCTAAGGTTGTGGATTCGAGTCTCAGGCCAGCAATACCTTGACTGACCCTTGAGCAAGGCATCGAACCAGTGTGTTCACTGCTGTGTGTTGTCATGGACCTGCCTGGCTCCTCCTATTTGCTTTTTCCTGTTCATTGCGTCTCCCCTACAGGTGAGGGAGCACAGGTGTGGCATGTTGCGTGTGATTGCTTCCAGGATCGCATGTGATTGCTTTTAGTATCTTGGGCTTTAAAAATCTCTCCAGACCTGGTTGAGGATGGCCGCCGCTTCCCCTTCTCTCCCGCACCGTTTTGATGTTTTTGTTTCCTTATGCACAACAGCTCATATCTCTTGTTACATACATTTTAATTTCTCAACCTAACATATATACTGACTTTATTTAATTTACGTTGTTCACTCTTTATCTTTAATAAATATATTTCTTTATATGAACAGTCCGGGTGGTCTTCCCTCTCTGTTTACATAGCCTAGAATAGGCAGGATGTAACAGATTGGGGGCTCGTCCGAGATCTGAAAGACATTGGTAAATATATTTTTTTTTTCTTTAATGCTTATCACTAGGTTTTGATTAGCCTAGGTGTTGAAAGCTTTAAATATAGTAAATCCGTTTTGTTTAGTTGCGTTTGATTTGGAAAGCGCTGTATACGGATCTTGTGAAGATCCGATACAGTTCATTGAACCGAGCGTGTTGTTTTGAATCATTGGGAAGACGCATGTGGATTCGTTTAAAAATTAATTGGGTTTAGAATTATTTTGTTGTTGTTGTTTTTTCGTTGTTGGTGCATGAGAGGAGAAGAATATTTTGTTAATTTGTGCCTGGGCTGTTTTTGAAGTGAGCCAGGTTGAAGAATCTTTTATTGTTTGGTAAGTGTGGGTTGTGCCTGGCGCTTAGTTTATTGATAAAGTTCTGGAACATAATAATATCAGGCTTATGCGAGTAAGCTGCTTAATGGCTTGTTTGTTATTTTGTTTTTTGTTATTTTAGTTTATTGTTTTGTGCTATCCTGGGTAGAGGGCACAGTCGTGGAGGCCTGCTTTAACGGCATTTTGTCGGGGGAGATTAGGCGCCGCTGATATTGTGTAATAAAAATCTCTGTCCTTGGGGTATGCATGAAGAGGATCGCTTTTTTTTTTTTTTTTTTACAGGGCAGTTCCGTTTGTCTTGTCTTGATTTTTTTGTAGCTCCATCTGTGGAGGTTTTGAATAGTATGACAAAGGATCAGTTGCATAAAGTTTGCGAACATTATAACTTTGACTTAGGTTTACCCAGAACAGCGACCTATGGCCCAGATAAAAGTGTCAGTTCAGGCGGAATTGGTTGTCAGGAATATTCTTTCATCACCTGCATCTCTAATTATGGAGGAGTTAGAGCTAGGAGAAGCAACGTCGACACCTCTTTCGACAGAGTTTTCTAAATGTCACCTACGTTTGAGCAACAGAAAGTGTTAATAGAAATGCAACAGAAAGAAAGGGAAGCTGAACGTCGAGAGAGAGAAGCTCAACGTGAGGCAGAGCGGAACGAAAGGGAAGCTGAGCGTCAATTAGAAATGGAAAGAATAAAAAGTGAACGTGATGTGGCTTTAGAACAACTGAGACTGGTCGCTGAAGGTAGGCTTTCATTTGATGGGGGTGAGGGTACTGCTCCTAGGGGGTTTGTGCGTCCCCCCTGATATATCTAACATGGTTAGGTTGCTTCCGAAGTTCAATGAGAGAGATCCAGATATTTTATTTTCTTTAATTGAGAGTGTGGCTGAGGACCGTGGCTGGTCTGACTCTGAGAGAACTTTGTTACTCCAAAGTGTTCTTGTAGGTAGAGCACAAGAAGCGTTTATTGCGTTGCCTGTGCCAGAAAGAAAAAACTATGTAAAAGTAAAAGAGGCAGTGCTTAAAATTTACGAATTAGTTCCTGAAGCTTATCGTTTGCGGTTTCGCAGCTGGAGAAAGGGAGACAAACAGATGTATACAGAGGTAGCGAGAGAGCTGAATAGCCACTTTAATCGTTGGTGCTCTGCAGTGGGGGTCGCTACTTTTGAAGAGTTGTCTAACTTGATTGTTTTAGAACAGTTTAGAAACATCCTTCCTGAGCATATCGCTTCACATATATCTGAGCATAAGATGAAAACCGCAGTGGAAGCCGCAGTCGTGGCTGACGATTTCGTTTTGACACAAAAGGACAGTTTAAAGGAAAACAATACAGGTAAGGTTTATCAGGAACAAGGTTTTGGATGTTTCAATAGAGTTTTGGGGTCTTCTTCATTAGGTTAATTTGGGTCACCTACTCAGAGTAGAATAGATTTACATGCTAATCAGTCACACAAGGGCTTTGTGAGTCTTCACAGAGATTCTAGGTTTTCTGCTTTTACACCTACCAGTCAGGCTAAGAAGGATGCTGATGTGTGTCGATACTGCTTGGACAAGGGGCATTGGAAGAAAGACTGTCCTGTTTTAAAGGGGAAAAGTCAGAGAAATGGTACTGATGTTGTTAGGGGGGTCACACTTGCTGTATCTGAGTCGGGTATACCAAAACGGGTATAAGTTTTGGTGGCTGGGACTGAGGCTAAACCTGAAGGGGTTATGACTTCATCTCAGCTATCAGGCCTGAGCTCTGTTGGGGCTAGTGAGAGCAACGGTAGGGCTGATTCAGTTGAAACGGGTGGAAGTGTCTACTTTCCTTTTGTTACAGATGGCTTAGTTTCACTGGTGGGTAGTTCCATCCAGGTGCCAGTTAAAATACTTAGGGACACAGGGGCATCTGAGTCTTTTATCTTGGAGTCTGTTTTGCCTTTTTCTACTGACTCGAGCACTGGGAACAATGTTTTAGTCCGGGGGATTGGGTTACAGGTTTGTTCCATTGCACAGGATTTATCTGCAGTCTGATTTGGTACAGGGGGAAGTAGCCATAGCAGTCCGCCCTTCCTTACCTGTCAAGGGCATCCATCTCCTCTTAGGCAATAACCTGGCTGGAGAGCATGTCTGGCGTGATATACCGCCCCCTGTAATTAAGAATATTCCCTCTATTCCAGCTGACAGTGATGTTAATCATCAGAATTTGTCTGTCTTTACAGCTTGTGCAGTGACACGGGCTATGACCCGAATGATGATGTTTCTCAGACTAGGGAGTTAAAGTCTGTTGTTTTGCCTAATCTACCACCTCCTCTCTCCCATAGTGATTTTGTTGCAGCTCAAAAGGAGGATGCGACATTAAAAGATCTGTTCGTTGGGGTGTTGCCACCTGAGGACTTGTGCAATGCAGCAAGGGGTTATTTTGTTCAGGAGGGCTTGTTGATCCGGAAGTGGTCTTCTCACACTGATGAAGGGGTCGAGGACCCAGTGTTTCAAGTGGTATTGCCATTTAAGTTTAGAGAATTGGTCCTACAGACAGCTCATGGGGATGTAGCTGGGCACTTGGGGTTAAGAAAGACCTATGACCGGCTTATGAAGTACTTCTATTGGCCTCGCCTAAAGAAGGAGGTGGCATGCTTCATTAAGACGTGTCATGTATGCCAGTTAACGGGGAAGCCTAATCAGGTGTTAAAGCCAGCTCCACTTTACCCTATTCCAGCTATAGAGAAACCATTTGAACATTTGTTAATTGATTGTGTAGGACCATTGCCTCCATCTAAGTCGGGGTGTGTTTACATGTTGATGGTCATGTGTCAGTCTACCCTGCTGCCTATGCTTTGCATACAATCTCTACTAGATCTGTGGTGAAAGCCCTTTCACAGTTTATTTCCATCTTTGGTATCCCTCACACTATACAGAGTGATAGAGGCCTTTAACTTTACGTCACGCATGTTCAGAGAGGTGCTTAAGCAGTTGCGTGTGAAACATCAGCGTAGTAGCGCTTTTCACGCCCAGAGCCAAGGTGCTCTGGAGCGTTTTCATCAGACATTGAAGTCGCTTCTCAGGGGTTATTGTGTTGAGCTTAACAGAGAATGGGAGGAAGGGCTCCCATGGCTAATGTTGGTGGCACGAGAGGTAACCCAGGAGAGCACGGGATTCTCACCTAATGATTTGGTCTTTGGCTATAGAGTTCGTGGGCCTCTAGCAGTTTTGCAGGGGGAGCTGAAGTGTCCTGAGTCTCCTGTTAACTTGTTGGACTATGTTAATGGTTTTCGTCGTAGGTTGTTTTTAGCCTGTGAGATGGCGACTGACAACCTGACTAAAGCCCAACAGAAAATGAAGAGTTGGTACAACCGTCCGGCTGAGCCAAGGGTGTTCAGTCCTGGTGATCAGGTTTTGGCATTATTGCCGATAGCCAATTCCCCTTTCCTGGCAAAATACACAGGTCCCTATAGCGTTGTTCGGCAGGTGTCAGACCTGAATTATTTACTTTCTACACCAAATCGTAGGCGTTCCACACAGCTCTGTCACATTAATCTTTTGAAGTCCTATTACAGCAGGTCTTCAGTCTCTGGGGCAGCAGAGTCTGATGACCTGGTTATGTCCGTTTCTTTAGCCGCAGCTGTTGAGACTCCTAGGGCCTCTCCCTACATGGTGGCAGCAAGTAGTGGTGAGGATGTGGTAGGTCCTGATAACTGTGTGTTGCAACCTCGTTTGAGGAACTCTGAGAAACTGGGGGAGTTGAATACTTTGTTTGGGCATTTGCCAGATGAACGGGCATCAGAAATGACATCTTTGTTGTCTGTTTTTCCCTTCTTGTTTTCAGATACACCATCATGTACTCATTTAATTGAGCATGATATTGATGTCGGTGATGCGGACCCAATAAGACAGCGGTTCTATCGGATGTCACCAGACAAACAGCGATATCTAGAGGCAGAGGTGAAGTACCTGTTAGATAATAGGTTGGCAAAGCCCTCCTATTCAAGTTGGGCTTCACCCTGTATATTGGTCAGTAAACCTGATGGGACATATAGATTCTGTACTGATTATCGTAAACTGAATAACATCACAAAATCAGATTCTTTTCCAATCCCAAAGGTTGAAGATTGTGTTGATCGGGTAGGATCTGCAAGGTTTGTAAGTAAATTTGACTTGCTCAAAGGTTATTACCAAGTCCCTTTGTCATCTCGGGCTCAGGAGGTTTCAGCCTTCATAACACCATCTGGTTTGTATTCCTACTCTGTTATGAGTTTTGGTTTATGAAACGCACCAGCCACATTTCAACGACTTATGAACCGTGTCGTTTCTGGTTTGCAGGGGTGCGCGGTGTAGCTCCATGATGTGGTTGTGTATAGCGATGAGTGGCCTGAAGATCTGGACCGTATTCAGGCTCTCTTTACTAGGCTTGTGGACGCTCGCCTCACTGTAAATCTAGCCAAGTGTAAGGTTGCCCAGGCCACAGTTGTATACTTGGGGAAGATCGTAGGACAGGGGCAAGTGAAGCCCTTCCATGCTAAGGTGGTGGCTATTGAAAATTTCCCTGTTCCCACCACCAAACCCGAGTTGCCGCGTTTTTTGGAGAGGGTAGGATATTATCGTAGCTTTTGTTCCAACTTCTCTACGGTAGTAGCCCCTTTGACTAACCTGTTAAAAGCTAAAGTGAAGTTTGAATGGACTGTGACCTCTCAGGCTGCTTTTGATAATGTTAAGTTGTTGTTGACCTCGGCCCCAGTTTTGATGGCACCCCGTTTAGATCAGCCTTTCCAGATGCAGGTTGATGCAAGCCATGTGGGTGCTGGTGCTGTGCTCCTGCAGAGTGATGAGCAGGGGGTGGACAGGCCAATATGGTTCTTCTCTAGAAAGTTTAATTGTCATCAGTTGAATTATTCAACTATTGAGAAGGAAACTTTGGCATTAGTATGGGGTTTGCAACAGTTTGATGTGTATTTAGCTGGGGGCGCTGTTCCTATTACTGTTTACTCTGATCACAATCCACTTACATTCCTCCACTCGTTAAAGAGTCCTAGCCAGCGCCTTATGCGCTGGGCCTTCCTGTTTCTCCACTCATTTTTTCTGCCTGGTCTCCTTAAATGTAGCTTTCCAGGTACCGGGATTAGCTAGAGCTTTTGGTATGGGGGAGGGCGATTGGAGCTGCTGGAGGGGAGAGGGATTGGGGCCTGTGGACAAGTGTTCTTCTGTCCAGTTCATGTATATGGGCTGTCAACACCCCTGGACCGAAGTTAAGTGCTCACTTTTAGTTTATGGAAATTATTTTTAAAAAATTCCAAGTTGCTTGTTTTGTTGTGTGTGTGTGTGTGTGTGGGGGGGGGGGTTCTGAAGGTTTTTACAGAGGCCTTTTGGGGGCCTCTGTCTTAAGGGAGGGGGTGTCACGGACCTGCCAGGCTCCTCCTCTTTGCTTTTTCCTGTTCATTGCGTCTCCCCTACAGGTGATGGAGCACAGGTGTGGCATGTTGTGTGTGATTGCTTCCAGGATCGCGTGTGATTGCTTCTAGTATCTTGGGCTTTAAAAATCTCTCCAGACCTGGTTGAGGACAGCTGCCGCTTACCCTTCTCTCCCGCACCGTTTTGACGTTTTTGGTTCCTTATGCACGACACCTCATATCTTTTGTTGCATACATTTTCATTTCTCAACCTAACATATATACTGACTTTATTTAATTTACGTTGTTCATTCTTTATCTTTAATAAATATATTTCTTTATATGAACAATCCGCGTGGTCTTCCCTCTGTTTACATAGCCTAGAATAGGCAGGATGTAACAGTGTGTGCACTTTGGATGGGTTAAATGCAGAGCATGAATTCTGAGTATGGGTCACCATACTTGGCTGTATGTCAAGTCACTGTCACTATCTACTATGTACTTATATTTAAATTAGTCATTTTGTACAATGCACTTATTGTATACATACATGTTTTTACATTGTACTTGTATTTTAAAAAATACCTGCAAGTAATTACATCTGTAATTAATTTCTGTAATTACATTTATAAATACACTGTTGACCCATCCCTTACACCTTAACCCACCCTTAAACCTACCCATACCACCAAACCTGTCCCTAACCTTACCTATATCTAGGGCCCTATGATTTCCGCGATGTGGAAAACACGGACAGAATCGTGGAATCGAGTCATAAAAATGGAATTCACAGTTTACCGCGGAATGTCACGGAATTTGTCAAATTTTGAATGAATTAAACAAAAGTAGGTCATTACACTTAAATCAAATCACGATATGGACTAATATCTGTAACCATTTAGCCGCAAAAGTCGATTTAAATATGAATCCTGCATGTTTTGCTTGTGTCTGTTAATGAATGGTGCAGACGCAGGTTTCATTTATTACACACATACTGAACAACAACAACATCTCTAGAACTGCTATGAAAGAGCCTTCATGAGCATATGACCGTTTGATTTGAGTAAAACTAGCGTCATATCACATACACAGAACAAAAAAAAAGTTTGCTTAATTTTCAGTAATTAAAAGATAAATTAAATTAATATTTCATGCCTTGATTTGATAACCAGAAAAATTTAAATACACAACACAGAATTTTTGAGGGGAAAAAATAACAATAAAAAAATATGGTGAGAAAAAATAAAACATTTCATAGGCCCCTAAACGTAATTTTTGTTAAACTTTTATTAAATTGATGTGAAAATGTATAAGTTTCATGGTTTTAATTAATTCGACTTGCTTTTTAACTATTAATTTAACTATTAAAAAAGGAGTGGAGAAAAAATTAAAAACGAAAAAAGAAAACAGAATCCAGAAAAATTGAAATGGAAATAACGGAATTTGGAAAAAAATTAAACGGAATTTAGGAAAAAATTAAACGGATTTCATAGGGCCCTATATATCCCACCACAATAGCAGCAAAAGTGTTTTGCAATACAATATAAACACAATAAATACATTGTACTTATTTTCTGATGGAAGTACATAGTAGTTAAGGCCACTTAATATAAAGTGGGACCCATTATGGAGATAAGTGAGCCTTCTTTATGCTCTTACTTTATAGCGGTCTGGTATGTGACCTTGAAGAATGTTGCTGATGTCCTCAATATCCAGTCCTGCACCTGACTGCTCCTCGAGTCCCATGGTGTCACACAACACAAATGGCAATGGCTTTCTCTCACAACCGTCTTTCACTGGATATGTGCGAAACTACCAACCAAGAAGAAAATCACATAAAGATCTGAAGTCATCAAGAGATGTTCTTCAAACTAATGAGAGACTTATGTTGGAAACATTGAATCCTATTGATTTTGTACCTGTGTGGTGACACTAGTGCCTGCAGATCCTGACATGGCTTTGCTGGTCACGTGACCCATAAATATGGAGTTGATGGAGTTGAAGAAACTGGATTTTCCAGCACCTACAGGACCGATCATTAGGATTCGGACACGACTCACAGACGACATCAGGGGTTTATAATTCCTGATCATATCTATGAGCTTTTCTTTTTGTCTACAAAACATCACAACTTCATTATTGACAACTGCTATATGAAATCAACCAAAATAAAATAACACTGAGTGGAAACATACTTTTCTGTCCAAAGAATATTCCTCCATGGCTTCTCTTTTACACTAACCTGAAGGACTGGAAAAGTTTGAACAAATATTATTGTAGAACGTACGTTAAGCAAATGTTAATAATAGAAACAGTATAAACTAATAAATAGAACAATAGAAACCAAATAATTTAAATGACTGGACTTAATATATGATACACATTTTTTTCTGATGATTGACTTACTCTGTTTGACTTTGTACACCTCACATTCAGTCAGGTTAGTGTTGCTCCCAAACAACTTTGCATCAGTAAAACTGAATGAATCACCCCACTGATTTTCCACAACTGGTTGATTTTCATAGCAAAAGTACAACTGCCCGCCAAAGTTGGGCCCTCCAGCATCATCATAACGTGCATATTGTCCACTGTTCACTTTGATGCAGAGAGGGGTTCCATATCTAATGCTGAACAGGAAAGCTTCATTATCAGTAATATGCTGCCCACTCTGAGCATAATCTACACTAGTATATCCACCAAAGATGTAGCCTGAACTGTTGTAGGCTACAATTATGGTGGGACCCTGACGGTCACATCTCTGATGAAAGTCAGAAGCTTTATATCCATGAACTGAAGCTTTGTAGAGAAGAGACAGTTCCACATTCCCCAACAGGTTACAGAGCTTCTTCCTTTGCTCTTCTGTTAAATCTGAAGCAATGGGAGCCATGTCTTCCCCAAATCTTTTTTTTTGCATTTTTAAGACAAAACAATTATTATTATTATTATTAATATATATATACACACACACACACATCCCGAGAGTGTGACGGACATCGCATGGACAACTACAGGTGTCACCAACATGCATCATCTCTCGGAGAAAGTGAAAAAACACAAAACAGCAAAGATGCATATGGACAGTTGGGAACAGTGTAGTGTAAGGGAGCAGTGTGATATAAGAGAGTAATGTGATATAAGTGAACAGTGTAATACAAATGAGCAGTGTAAAAAAGTGAAAAAGAAAGTGATAGTGAAAAATTTAATATAATATAAGTGAGTTGTGTAAACAGTGATTTATGGGACTTCAATTATTTCTTATTAAACGGAAATTGAAGTAAAACTTTTTTGGAAAAACCACATCCTGGCTTCATTTGCTGCTGATTTGTGTTAACGCGCATATGTAATTACATAGAATATGTAATACCTTTATGAAATTTATGTTGACCATGATGCTTACCTTTTTGAAGCTTTAGGTGCGTCCTAAATCGCCTACTTATGCACAATTCTCTGCCGTTCTGTAGTATAAATAGTATGAGTAGTGCCCACACTGAAAATTCCAAAAAGAAAAAGTTCAAATAAAATAACCATACAATGCACTTAAAAAAAAGAGAAAAAAAAACGAAAGGCGTTTCTCAGTGTCAAGGATACTTCCTTGGCAGCTGGTCCTTCCAAGTCACTGCCTTCAGAGGCTAGGCGGGGCTCCTCTAAGCATTCGGAGAACACGTAAATGGAACAGGCTAGCAAGTGCACGTCATTGCGTCATTACGTCAGTGAAAAGGTCCGCTTTCGGCGCTGAAAAATGGAAGTGCAAACGTCACTGGTTTGGTTGCTTGTTTTCTACACGGAGACGTATGAACGCCTTCGTTTGTTCCTTGGTCCCTGTTAAAAAGACGAGAAAGCTATGAATAATGCTGTGAATGGTATAATGGTATAATATTAACGTTAAATTACTTTGGACAACTTAACTTGTTATTTATAAAAGAAATGCCGGTGACGGCAACCAAGCTAAAAAAAAAATGACAGGTCCGGTTCAGTTAGCCATCAATAACGTAATTTGTATTTGTATAATTTATAACATCAATACGGTAGTAGTTTGTACTGGCATTTAAACGTTAAACTTTACTTATATTCAGGGGCGTTGCACAAGATCCCAGGCACTATGCATAGGCAGTCCTGATGGGCCCCCATGAAAATATCCAGGTAAAATAAAATATATTCCAGACTTTTCAAGGGCACTCTCTTCCTTTGGGGCCCTGGTAATCAGTACTGGTTTTACCCCCAGTCCGACACCCCTGCTTATATTTACTACAATTATAACAAATGTTTGGTAACGTAAATACATATTAAAAGCATATTGCCCAGCTTAACGCTAATGTCCGACATTTTTGACTTTTTTGAACAAGATAGCAAAGCTGCGCGCATAGGATTGTGGGTGATTTGAGAGCGCGAAGAGCTTCTGTTCTTAATTGGCCAGCAAACTCGCCTGACCTTAACCCCATAGAAAATCTATAGGGTATTGTGAAGAGGAAGATGCGATATGCCAGACGCAAGAATGCAGAAGAGCTGAAGGCCACTATCAGAGCAACCTGCGCTCTCATAACACCTGAGCAGTGCCACAGACTGATCGACTCCATGCCACGCCACATTGCTGCAGTAATTCAGGCAAAAGGAGCCCCAACTGAGTATTGAGTGCTGTACATGCTCATACTTTTCATTTTTATACTTTTTAGTTGGCCAAGTTTTCTAAAAATCCTTTCTTTGTATTGGTCTTTAATAATATTCTAATTTTCTGAGATACTGAATTTGGGATTTTCCTTAGTTGTCAGTTATAATCATCAAAATTAAAATAAATAAACATTTGAAGTATATCAGTGAGTGTGTAATGAATGAATATAATATACAAGTTTCACTTTTTGAATGGAATTAGTGAAATAAATTACCTTTTTGATGATATTCTAATTATATGACCAGCACCTGTATATCTATGGTTAAAACACGGAAAGTTAGGTCAAATGCTTCACTGATCCCAACTCCAAACGTTCAATTTGATGAAACCTTATGGATTTTCCCGTAGATGGCAGTATAAACTCATAAATGTAATTCATTGCATTTTAAACCTAATCGTAAACGAGACTGGCAAATGTCCGTGGCATCTATTTTGATGACGCGTCTATGGCGTTTCTCTCGTTATTAATTTTTATTTTGTCGTTGTCTTTGTTTGCATCGATACAAGCCCACTATGTATTGCTTTTACTCTGAAGTGTTATGCTTGACGAAATAAATGTAATTTATCAACACAAACCTTCTTTTGTAATGATGTAAAAGTTTTACAGTAAAACTGTACACATTATTGTATATATGTATGATTATTTTCTTAGTTCTCACATTAGTTACATTTGTACATACAATGTTCTGTAACTTTCTTTATCGCAATGTTAATGGACATTAAAATGATATCAGAGTAAAATAATATTATGTTCCAAAGTAGAATCCAATAATGGGCAGTGAAACGTGTATGATATTCCAGTAAACATATTCACTAAAATAATAACAAAAATATTGCATGAAAATCCTTGATCCTGTTGCATTAGATTTAGAGGGTTTATTAAGACAATGCCATTTTCATCCACCTTTCTGGATTATAACCCCCAAAGAGTCACTAAAATGGGTCTGATTTATACTAACAATTCGGTATGTAAAATGCTACGTTTCATTCTACCAGCTCAGACAGATTTAGTATTTAGGTTTTTTTTTTATTTTGGTAGGCCTGTTTTCATCCACTGCCTGGATTCTATCCCCCTATTTCTTCTGTTTGAATACCCAAAGAGTCACTAAAATGGGTCTGATACATCTGCACCAGCAATACTGTTCAGTGCAACATTTTATTCTACTATAGTTTACTTTGATTCACACAGACAGCTCTGTTTTTCATGAGGGTAATTCTTGAGCTTATGCAAGTATGAACTTTATCTGTTTAACACAGAAAAGAAAACACTTATAAATATCCCCAAATACAATAATGTTTATGTACAGTACCATCCATTGTGTGAGTAACGTTAAATAAAAAAATAAATAAAAAAACAATAACAAGGGTATACAAACATCTTTGTCTGATTAACTTTGAGAGGCATGACACAGAAAGTGCACTTTTAATGTCCCCTGGACACATGATTGGTGGAACCACCGGCTGCAGCAGGCACAGGCAATCTGAAATTTAGCAAAAATGTAATAACATTCTGCAAGGCACTAGACGGACACTTTAACCACTGATGGAATTGTTGCTAATTAGATTAGATTAGATTAGATTAGATTCAACCTTATTGTCAGTGCTTTATCGTCACTTCATAACGTTACGGTTGAATCACTGATGGCAGATGGACTATTCCGAAGATGTCTTTCATACTTTTCTGGACCTTGACAGTGTAACTTATTTGGCAGTCTATGGGACAGTCACAAGCCTCCCGGTTTTCATGCAAAATATCTTAAATTGTGTTCCGAATATGAACAAAGCTTTTACGGGTTTGGAACGACATGGTGTATGTGATTAATGACAAAATTTTCATTTTGGGGTGGAGTATCCCTTTAACAAACACAACTTTTGATTTTAATAAGGCATTAGTAAATGTTAAAATTAACATTAATAAATGCTGCAGAAGTATTGTTCATTCTTGTGACATACTCCTATGCCACAATATACAGGCCCTGTACATGATACTGATTTTTGTTGCCAAATAGGTTTGGAACAGTTGTTGAATAAGCAGCTAAACTGAACTATTATGCCTGTCTATCTGCTTGATTGACAGTTTTATTGATCACTGAGAGAGCATTGACTTATGATGTTGGTTCAATATAAAAATTGAATTTTTAAAAAAATAGCTTGGATGTAGTTCAAACAACTACACTAAACACCTTACTTCATTTCACAGGGCTGTAGCTTTAGTGTAATGAAGCTTCATTTAATGAAGAGTAACTGTTAGCTTAGTTCACTACATTTTCCAAATAGCTTGCCCAACAATGATACTAACCACAAGCTCTAGTCCTCTGCACAATGGTGACCCCACAAACTTACACATACCAGAAATCCTTTTACATTTCAATATAATACAACATTAAATGCTAATAGATCTCCCCCTATATTAATATTGAGCAAAAACACATTAAATAACAATTACTTTTTAACAGTTTTACTTTCCTTTAACAGTCCGAAGCAAAGCATGCTGGGAATTAAAAAACTGCTGTAACTCATTCAGTGAATGTGTGTATATATATGTGTATATGTGTGTACATACATATTACATACATATACACATTTATATGGGAGCATTTATGTGCAATATATACTCAAAGTATCAAACAATGAATATTTATTTTTGTCTTAATTTCTAAATATATTTGTATGTATCAATATATAGCCATATATTGTCAATGCATATATTGCTGAATATTGAAAAACATAAGCCTTAGTTTCCAATATATGGAAATGTATTATGTAATATATTGCATTATATGTTGCAGTATATTCCAGTTTTGTTTTGTGAAGGTTAGTCATGTACAAGAAGTTTAAATGTCTATAAATATCCTACTTTATTATTTTTTTTATATCAATATATTTATTATTTTCACATCAGTAATTTACAGGATCAGTTCAACCTACTTTATTCTTTATTGTTAACATTTTATTTAATATTTTGTTGGCTCTCAAGTCAGTACTGAGAAGAAATCATGAACACCAATGAATAAACTCCAAAATATGACACAGCCAGGTTATTAAAAATAAAGGTGCTTCACGATGCCATAGAAGCTAAATGATTCCATTTTTTTTTTTTTTAATGGTTCTATAAAGTAGCTTTAACATCTGAAGAACCTTTCTGTTTGACAAAAGGTTCTTTGTGGCGAAAGAAGGTTCTTCAGATTACAAAAAGGTAAGAAAGAGATGGTTCTTTAAAGAAGCTTTGACTGAATGGTCCTTTGTGGAACCAAAAAGAATTAAAGCAGTTAAAGCAGTTTTTCTATGGCACTACTTGAAGAACCTTTTGAAGCACCTTTATTTTTAAGAGTGTATTCCATAACACAAACTGTAGTCAGAGTTAAAAAATAAACTCCAAAAATCTAACTTTTCACACAACACCTATTTTAACACTTTCAACTCCAGAAATTTGCTGTGAGCTTTTTTTTTTTTTTTTTTTTTTTTTTTGCTGAAAGGCACATACAGCTTATGACTCAATCTTGATCATTAACTGAGTGATTTGATTATTATAACATATTATATGGATAAAATGTTTGGGCTCCTATTGAGACATTTGACTTGGTGCACACTTTGTAAAGTTATTGAGATCCCTTCTGAAATTTAGAGGAGAGAAATGTGAGAGCTTCTGACTCTTTAGTATAGGAGAAAAGACTGAGCACAGTGTGTATTATTGTTGAGATCTCTTCTAAAACTTTAAAGGAGACACATGTGAGACCACCAGAGTCATTTTAAGAGAAAAATCTGAGCATAATGTGTGGAGGAAACATTGGAGGAGACTATGAGACTACAGGTCCTTCTCAAAAAATTAGCATATTGTGATAAAAGTTCATTATTTTCCATAATGTAATGATAAAAATTAAACTTTCATATATTTTAGATTCATTGCACACCAACTGAAATATTTCAGGTCTTTTATTGTTTTAATACTGATGATTTTGGCATACAGCTCATGAAAACCCAAAATTCCTATCTCAAAAAATTAGCATATTTCATCCGACCAATATAAAGAAAAGTGTTTTTAATACAAAAAAAGTCAACCTTCAAATAATTATGTTCAGTTATGCACTCAATACTTGGTCGGGAATCCTTTTGCAGAAATGACTGCTTCAATGCGGCGTGGCATGGAGGCAATCAGCCTGTGGCACTGCTGAGGTGTTATGGAGGCCCAGGATGCTTCGATAGCGGCCTTAAGCTCATCCAGAGTGTTGGGTCTTGCGTCTCTCAACTTTCTCTTCACAATATCCCACAGATTCTCTATGGGGATGAGGTCAGGAGAGTTGGCAGGCCAATTGAGCACAGTAATACCATGGTCAGTAAACCATTTACCAGTGGTTTTGGCACTGTGAGCAGGTGCCAGGTCGTGCTGAAAAACGAAATCTTCATCTCCATAAAGCTTTTCAGCAGATGGAAGCATGAAGTGCTCCAAAATCTCCTGATAGCTAGCTGCATTGACCCTGCCCTTGATAAAACACAGTGGACCAACACCAGCAGCTG
Organism: Cyprinus carpio; assembly: GCF_018340385.1. Taxonomy (NCBI): domain Eukaryota; kingdom Metazoa; phylum Chordata; class Actinopteri; order Cypriniformes; family Cyprinidae; genus Cyprinus; species Cyprinus carpio. Next base: position 23,110,576 of record NC_056618.1, read on the forward strand.
ACATGGCACCCCAGACCATCACTGACTGTGGGTACTTGACACTGGACTTCAGGCATTTTGGCATTTCCTTCTCCCCAGTCTTCCTCCAGACTCTGGCACCTTGATTTCTGAATGACATGCAAAATTTGCTTTCATCCGAAAAAAGGGCTTTGGACCACTGAGCAACAGTCCAGTGCTGCTTCTCTGTAGCCCAGGTCAGGCGCTTCTGCCGCTGTTTCTGGTTCAAAAGCACACGCCTGTGCACGGTGGCTCTGGATGTTTCTACTCCAGACTCAGTCCACTGCTTCCGCAGGTCCCCCAAGGTCTGGAATCGGTCCTTCTCCACAATCTTCCTCAGGGTCCGGTCACCTCTTCTCGTTGTGCAGCGTTTTTTGCCACACTTTTTCCTTCCCACAGACTTCCCACTGAGGTGCCTTGATACAGCACTCTGGGAACAGCCTATTCGTTCAGAAATTTCTTTCTGTGTCTTACCCTCTCGCTTGAGGGTGTCACTGATGGCCTTCTGGACAGCAGTCAGGTCGGCAGTCTTACCCATGATTGCGGTTTTGAGTAATGAACCAGGCTGGGAGTTTTAAAAAAAGCCTCAGGAATCTTTTGCAGGTGTTTAGAGTTAATTAGTTGATTCAGATGATTAGGTTAATAGCTCGTTTAGAGAACCTTTTCATGATATGCTAATTTTTTGAGATAGGAATTTTGGGTTTTCATGAGCTGTATGCCAAAATCATCAGTATTAAAACACTTAAAAGACCTGAAATATTTCAGTTGGTGTGCAATGAATCTAAAATATATGACAAAGGTGCCTTCCAAACTCCATTTGAATGTTTGTTTGTTTATTCACACTAAAATCATATAATCAAAACAATAAAAATACAAGAGTCTAGCACAGTGTTTGATGTTGTTGAGATCTCTTCTAAAACCTTAAAGGAGACCATTGTGAGAGTGTTAGAGTTTTTGCCTCAGGAGACAAGTTTGAGAAGCAGCAGACTCAAGCAAAATCTTAATTCAATCTTAAAGTAAGATGTTAAAGAGATATCACTTTAGATTTTTCTTTATGGGTCCTACTACTATTACTAGTAGCTTACTAATAATAATACTGAAAAACCCATGCACACAGACTGAAGTAGTTTAAGTCTTTGGTTCTTTTAATTGTGATGATTTTGGCTAACATTTAACAAAAACCCACCAATTCACTCAACAAATTAGAATATGGTGACATGCCAATCAGCTAATGAACCCAAAACACCTGCAAAGGTTTCCTGAGCCTTCAAAATGGTCTCTCAGTTTGGTTCACTAGGCTATACAACCATGGGGAAGACTGTTGATCTGCTTGATCTGACATTTGTCCAGAAGACAATCATTGACACCCTTCACAAGGAGGGTAAGCCACAAACATTCATTGCCAAAGAAGCTGGCTGTTCACAGAGTGCTGTATCCAAGCATTTAAACAGAAAATTGAGTGGAAGGAAAAAGTGTGGAAGAAAAAGATGCACAACCAACGAGAGAACCGCAGCCTTTTGAGGATTGTCAAGCAAAATCTATTCAAGAATTTGAGTGAACTTCACAAGGAATGGACTGAAGCTGGGGTCAAGGCATCAAGAGCCACCACACACAGACGTGTCAAGGAGTTTGGCTACAGTTGTCGTATTACTCTTGTTAAGCCACTCCTGAACCACAGACAATGTCAGAGGCATCTTACCTGGGCTAAGGGGAAGAAGAACTGGACTGTTGCCCAGTGGTCCAAAGTCCTCTTTTCAGATGAGAGCAAGTTTTGTATTTCATTTGGAAACCAAGGTCCTAGAGTCTGGAGGAAGAGTGGAGAAGCTCATAGTCCAAGTTGCTTGAAGTCCAGTGTTAAGTTTCCACAGTCTGTGATGATTTGGGGTGCAATGTCATCTGCTTGTGTGGGTCCATTATGTTTTTTGAAAACCAAAGTCACTGCACCCGTTTACCAAGAAATTTTGGAGCACTTCATGCTTCCTTCTGCTGACCAGCTTTTTGAAGATGCTGATTTCATTTTCCAGCAGGATTTGGCACCTGCCTATGACAAGGAATTTGGTTTGTTTTGGAAGTTATTATCTGTTTGTCTGTACTTGTTATTGTTTGTTACCTATTAAGCTTATATTGTTAATTTATTGGGAATGTGTTAGTAGAGAGGTGGGTGCCATTTTCTTTATCATGTTTTTCTCCTGTTTATGCTAGTTAGGGAGTTAATTTATTTTTATTTTATTTTTCTTTTCTTTTCTTTGTTCGCTTGGTTAGTTTCTCCCAAATAGTTAGAGGGTTTTTGTTGGCCTTGCCCCCTCTCGAAGTTTTGACATCCTCCCATATCTGTAAAATGAGCTTGTTTTTGATATTGAGTTGATTGTTTGCCTTCGTTTAAGCTCTGGGGTTGGGAATTGAACCTTGCTGCCTCCACACATCACCTTTTTATTATGTTACTTGTTCCTCTAACCCTAGACTAACTGGGAACGTAACATAGTCTTTGCATAAAACCTGTCTTTTTAAACTTGTACTAGTTATGGGTGTCATGTCATAGAATATTTTTAACATGACTGACTTTGTATTTAACGTAAAATTAATACAAACATTGTAAGTTACTAATTATAACACTTTCATTGTAGATAAAGAGAGCAAAGAATATTTGCATTATCAAAGAATATTAACTTCAGTCTAGACAGAGTTCAAGCACTGTCAACAACTCCCATTATAATCACTGAAGCTGTTTATACTGTGAAATGAATATCTTACATCGTACACACATGTGCACTTTGTTTATGATGAGAGTATTCGCCAGAGAACAGAATTCAGTCAGCGAACGCGCGCACTGGACAAAACCTGTTTTTATACAGTCTATGGACAAAACACGCGCTTTTAGCGATGACTCATCTGAATGAATAAAAAAAAAAAAGAAGCCATTTTTGGTCTTTTGGAAGCTAAATTCAAAATCCACTTTGCTTAAAATCATGAGGGGGCACGGTTGAAACCGCGTTCCTGGAGGAGCAATATTTCGGCTGGGCCCCCCTCTGGTCTAGTGCCGTACCTGCTGCACCTTATCTGTCTCATGTAGCCTAAACCCTTGTATTCTGATTATGCACTGGGAAATTCAAAAGATTTATTTAAAGAATATGTATAAAAAAAAAAATATTGCATATAATGCTTAATTTGCATTTAGAACAAATCTCAGATGTTTTCATCTATTTATATTAATACCAACTCTCTCCGAAACATACGGTTCTTGGGTCATGAACGAGTCATTCGGTGTGGTTCATGGACCGGCTCAACCGATCACTAAAAGATCCGACTCATAAGAACGATTCGTTCACGAATCGCACATCGCCAATTAGGAGAGGTCTGTCGCCCAACAACAGCATTTCAGCGCGGTAAACCAACAATGGGGACCCGTGACGACGAATACGATTATTTATTTAAAGGTACGTTTTTTATGCATCAAAAATAAGAATAGACGTGTTTAGTTTTTCTTTATTATCCACGAAAACAGCAAGTTTCCTGATGACTGTGGCTAGCTGGGTTAGCTGGAATGCTAGTTTACTGGCGTTAGCTATCGAAATATTACCCGGTGGCTTTCAAAGAATCAAGAGTTGTATGCAGATTGATACATTTGAATATTGAGTTTAATGATTTGCATCTTCCTTCGACAGTATGAAAACGATAATGCAATTCGCTTATGTAAGTTAGTTAGCATTATGTTAGCTAAGCAGCTATATAGCGTCCAAACTAAAGTGAGATAACGTTACATAAATAAATAGCTGTTTCAATGCAATCGGTTCATACCTAAGCCACAGACAAAATATATTCAGCTCACTTCAGGAGTTTTGCTTCTATATAAAAAAACGTCGAACAACGTGTAAACTTAATTAGTCGTTTAGTAGCTCTGTGTTGGTTAATATTTTGTGTGGTTGCTAGGCCTTGGGAAACTTTTTTGTCGTTTATTATTACACAAGAGTCGCTTCTTGATGTTCAAACAGGCCAAATTTGGCCATAAACCTGCAATCGTAAGCATTTCTGTAGCTTTCACAGCGGGTAATTTAGTTAAATCATTAATCTGACACAAACTCTGTGATGTCAAGCTGACAACTGTAGATGACCGTGACGTCATTGTAAAACATATTTTTGGATGCATCAGATTGCTTCATGTATGTGTGTATATATATATATATATATATATATATATATACACAAGTTGCATTGTTTAATTTATAAGTTACATATCTTAAAGTTGCTTCCCACATCGGGTTCCTGTTTTTACAGTGTATTTAAAAAGAGTTTCAGTGTGTGACGAAACCACAGAGTTCTGCTGAGGTTTTACAGATGTGCCACTTTGGTCATTTTTGAGATTTCTTGTTGAAGGCTTTGACCGATTTTTAGATGTTCTCCAGTTCATCAACAACCGTTTTGTGAATCCCTTCAGGTTTCCTCTAGAGAGAATGAATGCCGACCACATTGCAACGGACACAGTATGAGCTGATTGATATTTTCTATGCCTTTCTCGTTCCTTATGTAATTTGTCTAGGCCTGTATTACAGTTTTTATGGTGTCAGGTTGATGGAGCGAAGGGAAAGTGACAGTGGAACCGGGATGGCTCACTAATCTAGAGTGTTTCTGCTTTACAAATGATGACATTGTATATGCGCTCTGGGTGCACACTTTGGTTTCAAGGACTCACATGGTAGACTGTTTCTGTCCTGTGGCCTTTATCTCATGCGGTGATGGCTATGATGTCTTCCCTGTGGATATGGTTTTGTATAAGAGCAGCTGTGAAGCTGTCTTGTTCAAACGGTCTGATGTTTTCTAGTGGTTCTCATTGGAGACTCTGGTGTGGGGAAGAGTAACCTGTTGTCCCGTTTCACTCGGAATGAGTTCAACCTGGAGAGCAAGAGCACCATTGGTGTGGAGTTCGCAACCCGCAGCATCCAAGTGGATGGCAAGACCATAAAGGCCCAGATCTGGGATACAGCGGGACAGGAACGCTACAGAGCCATCACATCAGCGTGAGTACATGAAGAAGTAATTAAGTCCTTTTTTTTTAAATTTGGGAAATATATAGAGTACAGATAAGCTTAACAGAATAGTTAAATCTTAACCCAGAGTTCTGTGTGTGGGACGAAATTACATACCAGAGTATGGCACTGTCCCATGTGGGGTCTTCAAAATGCAAGACTGAATGTGCTTTGCTTTGTGTGGCTCACAGCCATCATCTCTATGGGCCAATTAATTCACACTCATCAGTCTGTACGGGCCATTGGGTTCACATATCTTCATGATTTATCATAATTCTATAATTTTTAAGTTATTGATCAAATTAAGTTAATTATGTGTAGTATATTTGTAGTAGATCTATTGAAAAATAAAATTATTTATTTACTTTTTTAGAAATAATATGGAAAATATTATAGTCTGACTAAAAGGTATACAAAAAATGAAATTATTTTAAAACAAATTATGTAAAAGTAATTTTATAGAATTGTTATTGTTCAAATTAATTTAAATCTCATATTTTTTAATAATTTATCAATGATAATTAAATACATTAATTTTAGCATTATTGGTAAATTATTTTTAATTAATATATATTTAATATGGAGTATAATTTAAATTCTGTTTAATAATAGGACGATTTTTTTAGAGGTATATCTTATACTATAACTATACTAGTATATAGTAGTATAATAATACAATAAATTAAAAATAAAATAGTTTATAATTTATAATTCTATAAGTGATTTTATAGAGTAATTATTGATAATTGATTTGATGTATGGCCCATAATAGTATATTAGTTAATGATAAAATAATTATATTATTGTATAATTACAGTATAATTAATAATAATACTTAATGTAAAAAATGTAAAATATCAAAATTGATTACATTTTTTTTTTTTTTTTTTTAAACACACTGCATCATTTAGTAAAGAATCATGGTTAAATCATTGTCAGAAAAAAGTTATTAATCTCCTTTGTATGAATATGTTATTGTACTATATACTAGTGTTGCCAAAAGTACAGACCGTGATACCATTCGGTACTGAAATTTTAAAAACGTTGCGTCTATCAGCTGATCCATCACCGTCAGCGGATCCCTAATATATCTGCACATAGACGATCCGCTGATAGACGCGGCTTTCAAGCGGTCCCGTGTGTTTGTGTGTGAGTGTTCGGTGAACAGTGTGAAGCGATGGCTTCAGTGATCAATCACAGTCATGTCTGTTGAGCACGTGAACACTGTGGCCAATCAGTGCTCTTTGAGAATCTACTCAACAGTGCTTAAATCTTAGTGAGAGATTGACGTTTTTCAAATTTCATTACTAAATGATATCACAGTCGGTACTTTTGACAACACTAGTATATACATTTTTAGCATATATTTTACATGGGTCTCTTTCACAGATACTACCGGGGTGCAGTTGGCGCTCTTCTGGTTTATGACATCGCAAAGCATCTGACTTATGAGAATGTGGAGCGCTGGCTAAAGGAGCTGCGGGATCACGCGGATAACAACATTGTCATCATGCTGGTGGGCAACAAGAGCGATTTGAGGCACCTCAGGGCCGTTCCCACTGATGAGGCCAGAGCTTTTGCAGGTAAGCATTTCCTCCAGCATTTTCATGTTTAGTGAGAATAGATCTACCTGAGGTGTTAAATTATCTCTCATCTTGTGTTATACAGAGAAGAACAGTCTCTCCTTCATCGAAACATCGGCTTTGGACTCCACAAATGTGGAGGAGGCATTTAAAAACATACTAACAGGTAGGTCCTGATCGTAATTAAAGTTACTGTCACATTACGGTACGTTCACGCGGGGTGTCGAAGCTTGACCGAGGGTGTGTCTGAAGCTTGGTGCTGACGCAACCATCATAGTGACATTATTTTCTGGTGTTGCATGAACACAATTGGCTAGCGACTGCGCTAGGGTATTTGCGTAACGCAATCTGATTGGCTGACGCCTGTGCTGGAGCTTAAAAAGTTGAAAGTTTTTCAATTTCTGCCGTGAGCAACAGCAATGCCGCGATGCAACAGATCCACAATTCAGTTTGGCAACACGTAACGTCACCCATTTAAAGTAATTAAATAAAGTGCTACTTAAAGTAATCATTAGCGCATTTTCAGCAAAATTTAGTGGCCAAAAATCTGCTAAATTTACATTACGTGGATTTCTATTGAAAGTACTGGATTTTGTCAAAAGTCACTTTTAAACCAAGCAGATGAATGCGGTGATTCCATGTGGCCAACTCAAAATCATTGCAAAATATTAGTGTATGAAATTGTTGAAATAACTGGATTTTGGCCACAAAAATCCACTTTCAAACTAATCCAGAAAAATTGCAGTATGACCAGTATGAAACAGTTGCGAAATATTTAAAGGGATATATTTCGCCATGATGCAATATTCCTGTTTGCATGAATTCCTATTAAAATTGCTGGATTTTGCCAGTAGATTTTGCCTGTAAAAAGTCCATTTCAATCCAAGTTGATGTATTCTGCGAATCCATGTGACCAACGTGTGAACCTGTTGCAAAATATGCTCGGGGAAATCGGGGAATTGTCAAAATACCTCTCAAATTGCTTGCTACGGATGCGAAAAATGCAGAAAATTGAACCCGATCCAATTTTTTAAATTTTTTTTTTATGATGGACAAAAGTTTCGGAGGCAGTGTGTAAACGTGATTGACACAACGTGAGGTCGTATTAATATTTCAATGTGCGAAAATTTCGGACTCAGTGTGCAATGACCTTAACTCTACGAATGCGCTGAATCCATGTGACCAACCTGTTGCGAAATCTGCATGGGGAAATACTTCGCCCTTTACACGAAACTCCTGATCACATGCATTCCTGTTGAAATTACTGAATTTTTCTGCCAGCCAAAGAATTCGTCCCGTGACCGATGTGAACTCTATGCAAAATCTTTGAGGGGAAATATTTCGTCCTTTTGCGAAATTACTGATCGTGTGGATTCCTATAGAAATTATTTTCAATAATTGATGTGACCGCACCTTACTACATTCCCATTGTGCGTCTCAAACTAAAAGTCTCTTAACATGTCACGACTTTTTTCTTACAGAAATCTATCGGATCGTGTCACAGAAGCAGATCGCCGACAGGTCCATGCACGACGAGTCTCCCGGCAACAACGTAGTGGACATCAGCGTGCCGCCCACTACCGATGGTTTAAAGGGCAACAAATTTCAGTGCTGTCAGAACCTGTGACCCCACTTCCCCCAGCTCTACCCCCACCCTTGGGCTTCAGTTCCCCTCTATTTATCTCGGCTTTGCTCCTGTGTGTTGTGCTATGGCTACGGCTCTTTCCTCTTTTTACCTCCTTGTGATTTCCACGCTAATTCTAGACGTCCCTTAGAAGCGTGAATCTCTAGGTAACATTCCTTATCCTTGTTTTTTTTTTGGGGTTCATGTTTGTTTGTCCCTCTTTCTTTTCTTTACTATTATCCACTGTCTGAATTCACGTTTTCCTCTGAAGTGATTATTTGGGCGCTGATCGTGTGATCCGCTCCTGTGGAAAAGGGATGGTGAGGGATCAGTGTGTCTTCGGCTTCCTCTGAAGGCTATTCTTTGGGATCCACACTAAACGCCTGCGGTCTGTTGAGCCAGATCCCTGACTTGAGATAAAAGGGCAAGTTTTTTTTGACAAAAAACAAAACAAAACAAAAACTCTGATTCGCCTTGGATCGTGCGGATACCAAAGGAGGGCTGCTGTCATCTTTATTTCAATTCGTAAACATTTCATGCATCACACCTCTAGTCCTATGCTGCAATATTTTACGCCAGGGCTGACAGGTGTGAAGTTGTGCAATTTGATCAACGCGTTCAGATAGCCGTATATATAGCAGTTATGTGAATGCATCTATTAAGCGTTTCATGAATTGAGAAATTATTCAAATAATGGTTATATATAATATGTATGTAAACTATTCATTGCATTGCTGAGGTATTATAGCTCTTCAGTGGGAGAATGCAATGGTGCGCAGTGTTTTAGATGGTCAGTTGTTTCACCGGTCTGTGAAAGTCCATATATATATATAGGATTGTTTGACTGTCATACGGCTAGTTTGGAAATGCCTTATGTTTTCCCATACTGTGATTAAGATGCCTTTTTCGAGTGTGGTTATGTGACATCTACACATCCATGAAGTCACAACAGCTGTTTTGCCTTTTATCAGGTTACATTAAAATGGAAAATAAACTAAATTACTGTCAAAATCACAGTTGTGATTTTTGTTTTTGGACTCCATATTGCACAATATGATCTGTATGTCTGAATCTGTACCTAGAATAAGTGTCATGTGCCACACGGTTGGTAAGACTCGAGCGATCTATTCAGTTTCCATGTCACAAGCTCTTTGTTGGTCAGGAAAAAAAACAGGATTCAGTATTTTGATCTAGGACTTGGTAAAATTACTTAAAATTATTATTTTTATTTTTAAAGATGACTTTTCTTAATATAGTTAAAAATAAAAGACAAATAAAGTATTTAAGCGCAAAAGTGAACATGAAATTTTAATAAATTAATAGCTTTAATTATTAGCATAATCTTTTTTTATTTGTTTGCTTTAAAAAAAGACAAAAAAATTATTCTAAATATTTAGTGACATTCTTAGTCTAAAATAAACTAGAAAAAAGGGGAGAAATTTATACAAAATTAAAAAAAAAATATTAAGACATTCAAAAACAGTAATTTTGTTCACAGTTGCAAAACATGTCATATCAGAAAAATTACAATCTAAACAATTTGGTCAAAATGACAAAAGATGGGGAATAAAAGTGCAATTGATTAATATGCACAAAAGTGAAAAATGAAATATTAAACTAAGTGACATTCTTAATCTGGTAAAGGGGATAAATTTAAAACTAAAATCCTTTTTTTATTATTATTTTTATTAAAGACATTATTTAAAAAGTAGATATTTTCAGATTACACTTCTAAAACAATTTACTAGGAGGAAATAACGCGAAAAAAGTGTATTTTAGGCTACGCACAAAACTGAAAAACGAAACTTTACATTACGTTACGCATAAATATGCACATTTTGTTCAGTATCGTTAAAAATAAAGACTAAACAGGCAAGTATTTAGTTTAAACAATTATTAAAACATCAAACCATATTAACATCACAACGCATAAAGCCTCACATGAGCAATGAACAGTCCTTAGAAATAACAACAATAGGCACTTCTCGGATGACGGCTATTCACGAAAGCTGTCTAGGAACATTCCGAAGCAGCGCTGCGTAGAGAAGCGCCTCCCCCTGCGCTCTTATCGTACACGGCGCTAATCAGAGGCCGAGCCGAGTGCGTCTGCTGAAGGGATCAACCCAAAACAAGGCTTGTACTTTTATCTTATCGTTTGCAAACAAGCGCCACGTTTAAAAGGAATTCACCCTTAAGGCACCAGCTCAGCATGGGAAGCCAGAAGGTAAGATTAGACGACAAGAAGTGATGTTTTAATCTCTAATCCCAGGCTTTGATGGCATATTTTGCTACACGGCTAATGTTACTAGCAGTCTAATGCAGCTGCATTATTCCACATTCACTCTGACTTTGTCTTAATACGTATCGAATCCGGTTGATTTCGGTTTAAATGGATATCTAAGAAACATTTAGCGCTATATTGGAGGAAACTGATGTTTAATTGGCAGTTTGTGCTGTGTGCCAAAGGCCCACCCTAGATTAGTGTCTAAAGACAGCTTGATAGATCAGATCAGACCAAACCAGATGCTTTAAATGTGGACTGATGTTATGGCTGCACAGGGTTTCATGTAAAATGGTAGTGCAGTTACGCTGGTTATTCTCTCATCTCTGTTTCTGTCCGCACATCCCTATGCTAGTACAGGTTATATGTTGTTGGTTTGGTCACTAGATCATATCTAGATTTAATAATGCAGCGACTTGCCATTCATCAAAAGATGTGGAAAATAAGGTTTTGAAACATACAGTGCCAAAAAATGCTGTGTGCAAACGGCAGCTCACTGGGTTTTCATTTGTGTATTGTTCAGTTAATAGACTCAGTTGACGTCAATGTGCTTATTTTTGTATTATAATGATATATCGTGTTAATCGAATCCTCGTCTTGTTTCAAACCTTCTGTGGAACACAAAAGGAGACGTTCTTTAGAATGTCCACGATGCTCTTTTTTTTATTCATTGCAAGCTGGTAGTAATTACAGTTGCCAAGCTCGGAAATGAGACAAAATCAAGTTTTGGATTTTAAATAGTTACAAACCTTGGAATATAATGCACAGTTCTTTTCTTTCTGTCTTTATTATTTTTATGTCTTTATTATCAGATTGCTTTGCGCTTGTCTTTGTTGCTAGACAGCATCTGTTTACATTTACTTTTAATGTCATGATTTTTAAAATTATCATTATTTAAAATACCACATTTTTTTGTGTTCCAAGGAAGCTAGATCAGAAATGTACAGGGCCTCAACACACACAGAAAAAATTCCCAAATAGTTAAATAGTAGTGTCTGTGTGTTTATATATAATTAATTGTTTAAACACACACACGCACTAATTTTGTATTTGACATAAATGTGTGCCACATTGTATTTTATATTTGGAAAGAAGTAAAAGTAAAACATTGCCGAAAATTAGCTCTAGATGGCAAATATTTTTTTTAAGTACAAATTAAGCTCTAATGCATTTGTGGCACACTGTTGATTTTCACACAAAAAGAGATTTTGACTTGAAAAATAATAATAATTGAAAAAGACAAAGCAAAAATCCTGCTTATAGTAAGAAATTTACAATGATAGAAAATGGGATGGTTTTTGGATGATTTAAAAGCAGACATTTTAAATCTTATTATAATAAAAGCACTTAAATACTTTATTTTTAGTTTAAAAACTGTAAAGCTATTTAAATCCTTATTTTTACAGCGATTTTAGGGTTTACAATGATGTCTCTGCAGCGAAGTTGTAAAATTGGATGCAACTTTACACACATTTGTGTTTTTTTTACGCTTTTTATATAATTAAAATGGTGAGTCTTAGATTAGTTTTTCTTGGTTTAGAAAGTGGCCACATGCACTTACATTTTAAGTGTCTCACTATAACTCTTTTTAAGAAAATGAGGAGAAAGTTGAAAATAGGCCAAAAAATTATTATTATTTTTTTTTTTGGTAATCAACATTATGCCACTAATGCTGTCGATTGAACTTGTGTTGAACAAATAATATTCCTCTCACAGAAAAAAATAAAAATAAAATAATTTACATTTTGACACGTTTACCCTTGTTCTGTGAATCCACGTTATCTGAAAGATTTCCTGAACAGAATTTGCATCTGGTTGAGTTGGTCACATGAGTTTGTAGTTTGACAGTGTCTTCTGTGTGGTGCGTTGCTTCATTGCCAATTGACAGTTGACCATTTTCGCTGTGGAAATTTCCCTAATGTAACCATTGTAAATGTTCCTCTTCTCTGCAGTGGTAGGGTCTTTGTGACTTGAGGTGTGGCAGCGAGGCTGCTCCCTGATTCCTCCCGGTGCTCCCCTGCCCCCCGCCCTCCTGGACAGCCCCGAAATGACCACAGGGGAGTGTTGCCACCTCCCAGGCTCCCTGTGCGACTGCACTGGCAACGCTGCCCTGTCCAAAACCGTGGAGGAAGCTGACACCCGCCGAGCCCAGTACGTCACCCAGGTCACGGCCAAAGACGGACGTCTACTATCTACTGTTATCAAAGCCCTGGGCACCCAGAGGTAGACAAATCTGAACAATATTTTCAATGTCAAACAATATATATTCCAGTTGCCTAAAGGCAAAGCTATTAACTTCCTTCTCTGTTAGCGATCGGCCGATTTGCCGGATCTGCCACGAAGGTCAAGACGTGTGCAATAGCGAGGGGCTTCTCTCCCCGTGCGACTGCACTGGCACGTTAGGCACGGTCCACAAGAGCTGCCTGGAGAAGTGGCTGTCCTCTTCTAACACCAGCTACTGTGAGCTGTGCCACACTGAGTTTACCATAGAGCGCCGGCCCCGGCCCCTCACAGAGGTAACAAAGGTTAATGCCTTTAGCCTCATCTGCATGGCTCGGCTATTAGACATTTACTTGCTTGTGTGCTTACATGGCATACTTTATAATATTTGGGTCAAAGACGAGACATCAGCATCAAAAGAAATTTATACAAGTGATTTCATATTCATAGAAAGCAAAGTAAATGCAAGTGTCAGCTTAATTGCTTTTAAATAACTTTTGTGAAACTAATATGTCAAAAATGTGGGTGGTATAATGTTCCATTGTCATTCAGCGAAACATATTTATGTAAAAATTCAACACAATAAAATAATATATATTAATTAGTCTGTACTTATTAAAATATATATAAAGAAAAAGCGATCATACAAACTTTTATAATATTTTAAATGCTGAAAAACTTCTGGCTGACAATTGGGAAAAACCTAGTAGTTTGAAGGATGGTGGCAAATAGGCATGGGCTGATTACAGTTTCAAGGTATACCGCGATTTGAAAATGTCACGGTTTCAAAACCACTAATATTTTCCATTATACCATTCCTGCGGTATGTGCTCTTTTCCATTTCTCCTCAAAGACTGAAAGAGTAGGAATCCCTCAGACTGAGTGCAGTGTAGAGAGTAACTGACCCCTCCTCCTCCTGTTGGTGCGAGCGATCGGTCAGTCACGTGTGTGTAGGATGGCCCGGGTACACTTCACATTCAGCGTTCCTTTCTGTCTCGCGCACAGCCATGACGCACAGCTTTCAAAAGTATACACAACCGCAGATGAGCGAGGACGGATGAACTCGACACATGCGCAGTACCACGGGGTGCGCGGCTGTCCGCGAGCCCTCTTGATGACGATAATAACGTAATGCCGACGGTGCATGGACGGCCGAAGTATACTTTGGCCTTTACGCGATCGGCAACCGGACGTTTTTTGCCTTATTGCAACTCTCTGTTCTGGACTTGCACAAACTGCGTTGCAATGCAATAATTTTCCAAAATGTCATTTATGTGAAAATATATAGTCTGTTAACGCCTGTTAACACAGGCCAGAGAGGCTGAAGACGGACGCACAGAGAAAAATACTGTAGCAGGCAGATCACTCACTGTTCATGATGTACGAACTATTGGAAGAAAATCCTCTATATTGATTTGGGGGTTTATATGAATGAGTATATGATTATTATTATATAACTAAATTATATAAATGATATGTATATGAAATATTTTTTTATTTTTAGGAAACATATCAAATAAAAAATAAACAAATTCTACTGTTTCTAATATTCTGTATGTTGCTTAAAAACAAAATGTATTGTGTTTCAGCTGAATTTTTTTTTTGTACCCAGTCATTTAAAAATAACACATTTCAGAGCTGTAACAACAATACCGTGATATTTTTGCTTAAGGTTATCAGATCGTCAAAATCTCATACCGGCCCATGCCTAGTGGCAAAGATTGGTAAAAATGTAAAATTATTATTAATTAGTTTTAATTAATAATAGAGTCTTAATGTCATCTAATGATAAATATGCCTGACAAGATTTTTTTGGTATATAAACTATTGTTACACTGAATTACATTTTAGTAGGAATCTTCTGTAAATTGTGGAAATAATATAAAATAGTTATTATTTTTTGATCCGGAAAAAAATAAAGTTATGCAGGACAAATATTCTATTACATAAAATATAATTATATGTATTAAACTTTGTATTGTTTGGATGCTTGAAAACCAGTTTTTGACCTTTTGTTTTTTTTTGATAATATGTATTAAGTTATATAATGTTTGATAATACAATTTTTTTTTCTTTCTAAAGTAATACAATTTTTAATATAAATATTTTATTAACTATTACACATCCCTGCATCTGATTTCCTAAATGCACTTATCAGAATCAGAAGCAGTCAAAGTTTGGTTTAGTGGTGATAAGTATTCAAAATGTATTCTTTGACAGTTTGCAAATAAGTGAGAAAATATTTTCAAAGACTCAATATACACAATATACTCAAATGTACAAGTTTAGACATAAAGACGTTTTTTTTTTATTTTTTCACAAAATCTGTTATTGCTGTTTGGATGCCGTAAAACATCCACAGATGCAGCAGAAAACATCTAGGTCATGTTTCCAAGAATAACTTTATCCTTGAAATCAGAATTAGTCATAAAATAATGTCTTCAGAATCGTTCATAAAATTGTCTGAGAATTGGCCAAAGAGTTGTAACCTGGCTCAGGAAGGTAGAAATCATGTCTTTAAGGCAGTTTTTTTTTTTTTTATTAAGGGAAAGTACAAGATTTACTCACCTTACAAATTGTTGTTAAAAGCAAAAATGCTATGCTTTCATATTTTCTATCATAATAATTATAAGAAACAAATATTGGATTACATATTCAGCATATATGATGGAGGGCATTTTTATCATTACCGCTGTTATTATCTATGCAATGTTTTTGTCTTTTAATTAATACATTTTCATCCTTGTTTTGTAATGACTAATTGATTAGGTACACATTTCTCTTTTAAGAAATTATCCAAACATTAGATTTAAATAAGTCAAACTTACCATTGTACATTACCATAGTACTCTTATATTTAGACTCAATATTGATAACAAATTAAGCTGAAGTGGTAAAAATATTGTTCAAACAGATCTTTACTAAAAATGTTGACTGTGAAATTGATTATTGATCATAACATGTAATGGCAAATTGTCAAATTGTCTATCTATTCTTCATCACTAATCCTAACATAATCTTTCAATAGTGGCTCAGGGACCCAGGCCCCCGGAATGAGAAGCGCACCCTCTTCTGTGACATGGTGTGCTTCCTGTTTATAACGCCCCTGGCAGCCATCTCAGGCTGGCTGTGTCTACGGGGTGCACAGGACCACCTGCACTTCAACAGTCGCCTGGAGGCAGTCGGCCTCATCGCTCTGACCATCGCACTCTTCACCATCTACGTCCTCTGGACACTGGTACTGTATTACAATCCATTAAATGCAGATTTCAATTTTAATTCTGAAACAGAATGCTTAAATTCATTTTGGGCAATCATACAAAGACTTGTCTGAACATGCCTGGGTCATATTTCACCCCAAAATTCAAAAGGAAAAAAATAAATAATGCTTTGTGTTAAATATGTTTAATAATCTCATCACCTTAATGCAAAGAAATCTTGTTTTACTGCAGTGCCATAAATATCTTGTTCTCTTTAAAAAAAAAACAAAAAAACAACCTAATTCTCATTACCGTAATATCATAATAATTGCACATTTGCCACTCTTATAATGGACCTTATGCACTTTCTGTGGAAGATCTTGGTATTGTTTGCAATTTTTGCAAATAAGGTGGTAAGGTTTACTAAAGGAATCGTTTGCCTGACAATGAGCATGCCATTATTTACTTACCTATGTCACTCCAAACTTGAGTAATGATATTTTAATCATAGAACAATTGACTATACAATAGTTTTGTGCAAGAACGAAATGAAAGTGGTAGTCTTTCCAGAAACTCTGAAATCTCATTTACATTCAGATAATGGCTGAAAGCCCCCCTCCCCAATAAAAATAATGCTTTATGTTAATTGTGCTAAACGTGTTTAATAATGTCGGCAGTGATAGCCTAGTGAGTGAGCAGTGTGCTGTTGCATTGCAGGCATCCCTAGTTCGAATCCTGGCTCAAGCACCTTTCCCGATCCCACCCCCTTCTCTCTCCCAGTTCACTTCCTGTCTTACTCTACATTATCCTATATCAATAAAGACAAAATTTCAAAAATAAATCTAAATGTAATTAAATTAAATTTAAAAAAAAGTTTAATAATCTCATCACCATCATTGGCAAAAACTCTTGCTCAGTCATTCAAAGACAAGTCGCCTGCGATTATGAACGCTGTTTTTCATAGTTCAACGAACTATGGCTGTGTATTAAATGCTGCTTCATCTAAGAGCATGTGACGGAGATTTACTACTTTACTGACTTTTACTACTTTACTTTACTGACGAGATGCATATGACAATCGCATGCGATTAATTGCATAGCCCTAACGGTAACCGCTTTTTTTAAAGTGTAAACTGTCCTCCTCGCTGCAGTGGTGAAAAACTTTTGCAAAAAAAATGTTTGGTAATGCAAAAATCTCCTTCTCAATACTGCAATGCAAAAAATCTGGTTCTCATTACTGTGATGCAAAAAATATATTATTCTCATAACGTAATGACAGAAAAATCTAATTTTCATTGCCGTAATGTAAATAAATCCCATACTCATTACCACAATGCAAAAAATACACCTGATTCTCATTACCATAATGCAAAAAATTCATAAAGTATTTATATAGCACTTTTAACAAATACAGATTGTGTCAAAGCAGCTTTACAGTATCAAAAAGGAAATTTAGTTAATCATTGAATTCAGTGATGTCATCATCCATCTCAGTTCAGTTCAAATAGTATTTCTGCAATCAAGTCAATGATATGGCTGGAAAATAATTACTTGTTCCCCAACAAAGTAAGCCAGAGGCGACCGCGGCAAGAAACCAAAACTCCATTGGTGACAGAATGGACAAAATAGCCTTGATAGCCGATAGCCTCGTGGTTAGTGCGCCGACATATACAGCGCAACTGCGCTTACATCGACCCGAGTTCGATTCCTGTCTCGAGGTCATATGCCGGTCCCGCTCCCCTCTCTCTACCCAATACTTTCCTGTCATCTCCCCACTGTCCTGTCTAAATGATAAAGAAATAAAATGCTCAAAAAAAAAGAGAAACCAGGCTCAGCCCAGTTAACTGGCCAGATGAACCAGCAGGTTGTTCCATGCTGCAGCAAAGTCAGATTGTGCAGAGGTCTCATCTGGTTCCTGTGGTCTTGTCCCGATGGCCGTCTAGGAGACAAGGTCTTCACTGGGGATCTGTCTCTGGGGCTCAACTAGTTGTCCTGGTCTCCGCTGACATTCAGGGCTGTTGAGGTCATCTCTAGGTGCTGATCCACCATCTAGGCTGAATACAGACTGGATCTGGTGGCTACGGTGACCTCGGGATAAGAGAGAAACAGACTAATATTAGCGTAGATGCCATTCTTCTTACACTGTAACAAGAACAAAGGGTGTTATGGGAAGTGTTCCCAGTTCCGTTTGACTTAATTAATAATAATTAAAAAATTACTAATTAATGCAGCCTAACAACCCTTTAACAGATTTGAGTAAAAGAAATGTGTGTGTATTATGTGTAAGCCAGGTTAAAGAGATGGGTCTTTAATCTAGATTTAAACTGACAATGTGTGTCTGCCTCCCGAACAATGTTAGGTAGATTGTTCCAGAGTTTGGGTGCTACATAGGAAAAAAATATTTATATTTATATATATTTTTAATATAATATTAAAAAAAAAATCCTATGTTATTAAATTTTGTAAAAAATATTACATAGTAATATATGCCGGTATACTACATAGTAGTAATTACTACTACTATATTACGTCGTAATATTTTTTGCACCACCTTAAGTTTACACTGAATTTAAAAGAAAAATGTGTTATATTCTGGTAATGAGAATTGGAGAGTGGAGGGAATCTTCTTATAATATAATTTCTTATTTCATAGTTTTTCTTCTCATTCTGGTGGGAAATGTCACCCAGACAATTTTTTTTTTTTTATAAAAATTTACCATTTTAATTTGTAGGACCTGGTGCTCAAACCAAAAGTGTGAAAAATTGTCCCTGTTTTGCAGGTCTCATTCCGCTACCACTGTCACCTGTACTCAGAGTGGAGACGAACCAATCAGAAAGTCCGCTTGCTCATTCCTGACACCAAGGGTGCACACTCTACCCAGCATTCCTTGCTTTCCACAAAGCTGCTGAAAAAGACGGCAGACGAGACCATTGTATGAGAGACGTGGTGCAGGGGAGTGGGGCCCGATCGCGGTGGTATTAGCGTATTGACACAGTGTCATAAACTAGAGCCGCGGCATTTTGGATGCATTCTTTTCTATTTAATCCTTTTTATCTAAATATGTGAGCACTTCATTTATTTTATTTTTTTCACAAGTCTCTTTTAATGTGTTTTTTTCGAGCCTTTATAAGTGTGTTGTTTTTATTTATTTGGTTCTTGAACAGCCAGGCTGAGGCCCCATACTGTTCAGTATGCATTGTATTTGAAACAATCGGAAATCTAACTTATGTGTATAGACGATTCCTTTGAGCACAGCGGCGAGGGATTATGACTCAAATACATACGGCTGCTGAAGCTTAAAACCAAACCTTTCTTTCGTTTTCGATGTATCGTTTTTCTACTCATCTACCTTCAAGTACTTTCCATCTTAACCCGACGGAGTTGCGCCTAAGCAAACTTATCTTGTGGCTCCTATACGATTTAGTCAAGATATAAATATATAAATATATACACACTTAGTGAACAAGTAAGCTCTAAGCTTCGATCGACATGGGTATTACAGGGCCATTTGCCCAGGCAATGAATGTGGAGGCTGATGTATATCTGCGGACGCTCAAGCCCAGCCGGAGGTTAACGAAAAAAAGAGAGTGCAATAACACGCCACCATTGGCATGATTCTGCTGTGAACACACGCAGGTTTTCATGCATGCCTAGTTCATTTCGCAAATCTCATCAAATTGGTGACTGTTCGTGAGTTAAAATTTTGCGTACAGATCAAAGGCTGTTTTTCCAAATCGAACGGTCTCCGAACAACGTAAAACAGCATGCAGTGGTTTTAAAGTCGTAGCACTTTCTGACAACGTAGCCTAGATATGAGCTGAACAAATGTAGATATGTGTACGCTTTTGGGATGCAAATATGTGGCAACTTTATATGTTGTTGTTGAGTTGTGATAAGTGCAGATGCAAACAGACCTCTACAGTTCATTGTTGAATCATTTTTTCCTTCGTTTTTTTAGGTGAGTGTTTAAAGTTGAATGTGTATGTGTGTTTACAGTATGCATTTTGTAGGCTCTGGCTCTTTGTGCTGTTTAGTTAGCATCAAATGCCTGAGGTTGAGGATAGCATACTTGGGATTTTGTAGCAGTTCACTTTGTGAAAGATGCAGGTCAAGCCACAGAGGAAGAAGTAATTGTAAAGCTAAACATCATTGCCAGACCAGTAACGAAACCATCGTCCATGAATGACACTACAGTATTTAAGCAAAGGTGTTTTAGCTGTGTGTCATATTGGTGCAAGAAAATTCTGCAGAACACCAACCATAAGATCTTTTCGATCCCTACAGTTATGTATCGTCTGAAAGTGTGGGAATAGGATAGGCAGTATCGTAATTATTGCACATTTGCCACTCTTAATGTGGACCCTTTTGCGCCTTATGCACTCGCTGTGGAAGATCTAGGTCTAGAAAAGATTTGCGCAAAATTTTGGCGGTAAAGTTCACTGAGGGCATTGTTCACCTGATGATGAAAATGTCGTTATTTATTCACCCTAATGTCACTTCAAACTTTACTGCTGTTATTTTAATCGTAGAACAATTTTCGTGAATCATTTCCGAACGCGTACAATGACAATTTGTAGTGACGTTGTCTGTCAAGCTTCAAGATCGCAATGAAAGCGGTTCATATGAAACATGCGCCCTTTTACAAGTTTATACAATGGTTTTGTGCAAGAACCAGAAAGAAATAAAAGTGGTAATTTTCTCCAAAGCTCTAAAATCTCAATTACGTTGAGATTCTGTAATAGTTGATTTGCCACGCCTAGTTTTATTAAAACAGACTTTAAGTGAATCGCTACTTAAAATTTGGCTTCGTATGACTTCAGTTGGAATATAGTGCGCAAGCCGTATAGACTACTTTTTTTTTTTTTTTTTTTTTACTTTCTAGAAAAGATCTTTGTGAAAATTCTTCAGATGCTAATGGAAGCTTGGTTACAGGATGGGATACAAAAATTGTAAAAAAAATTAAAAAAAATGGTAAAATTTAAAAAAAAAAAATAATAATAATAAATGTATATCTCACAATTAACTTTTGGACACTACCAGCAGTACTTAATAAACAGTATTACTTTTTCCAGTTCAGTTCAATTCAGTTCAATTCTCTGGTATGTTAAAAAAATGTTTATAAATATGTTATATACCTTGTTCATTTTGTTTACCATATATCACTTTCTCACCAGAAAATCTGAATTGTGAGATATGAGCAATTCTGAGAAGAAAGGTCTGACTTGTGAGGCATTAACACAAAAAGAGGCTAAAATTGTAAAAAGTTGCAGTCACTTTTTTTTTTTTTTTTTTATATATTCTGTAGCAGAAAATAAAACAGATTTGCAAGACTCTAAATTCAGAATTCTGAGGGAAATAATTTAAATTGCGAGAATTCTGAGAATAGTCAAAATTGTGAGATGTAAACTCACCATTGTTAGAAATAAGTCAGAATTGTGAGATTTTGTTTTAATCACATAATGTGTAAAAAAAACAACAACAAAAAAAACCAGCATGTGAGTTTGTAACAACATGAGGTTGAATAAATAATGACAGAATGTTGGCTGAACTGTTCTATTAAGGCTAATAAAATGAGCTACCTAAGATATATAGGTCCATGAATTCTTTTATTGTAAATTCTGATGCGTCTCAATTGTAAATGTGTAGATAAATTGATGTCTCTGTTATTAAGAAGCGTTGTGTGCTTTAGGTCCAGGGTTCTGTATGTGTGTGTGTGTGTGTGTGTGTGTGTGTGTGTGTGTGTGTGTGTGTATGGAGCAGACAGTCCCACGAATGTCTGGATTATTTGCTGACCACTTGTTTTAAAGGACGCAGCTGATCGGCCTGCGCTTAGACGCACGCGCGAAGTTCACGCGCCACAAACAAGTGAGTCTGAAACCAAAAGGTGCTTCTGTAGTTGGATATTCAAACATGCAAAAGGTTTTTCCTTCAAATTCATCGCACCACCCATCTCCTGTCAGCTAATTTCGCATTGGGAGGATGGGAGAAAAAAAAAAGGTTTTCCTCTTTAAATGGATTCTTTATTTTAAAGGGAGAAAATTGTGCAATAGAAACACAAAATATGATGGCATTATTTAACAATAATTATTTTGATATTTTTGTAGTGTTTAAGGAATAATCCATCATCACAATCACCGTCTTTCCCATTGCTCTAAGTGTTTTTCCGGAAAGAAGTTGCCGATTTGAACCATTATTTCAAACCACTAGTGGTGTCGGATCACCAGCGACTTTACCATCTTAATGCTAACTTGAGGAATGCTGTCTCGTCGTTGCGCTTCCACCTGCTTTCTTCACTTTTTGGCCCATTCCTTGGTTATTTTGCAACGTAGGGTAATACATCGAGAGTGCAATTTCAAAAATATTACAATGCAATTCTTACCTATAACCTTAACAATACATGTATGATATACATAGATGTAGATGATGTTGCATATGAAGGACTTTAGGAGAGGGACGATGTTGAACTCATGGTTTTATTGTTTATTGAGTGTTTTTAACTTGCAGTGGATGCCAGTGAGCTGGCCACAATATGCAACAACGCAAGAGCAGCTCAAATGATGATGTTAATAAAACCGAAACCTCTCTGTTCCTCCAGTGCATGCTTTCTTATTTAACTACAACGGCACTTTCTCTAATTTAGAATATATCCTGATTAACTGTAAAATTAACTTTTCTTGCCGTTTCAAAAAAGAAGGCATTTCCAAATCTGAACTGAATTGTACTCAGTCTGTTGATTCAGTTGAAATAGCTCTAATTTTGCCCGTGTGTGTTTTAATGTATTCATCTATGTATTATTTTGCTTCTGTTTAGTTTTCATTTATTCACCGAGCACAGGATTTTTATCACACTGAACTTTTGAAATACTACAATGTCTATGTTGTGCAGTGGCTGAGAGAAAGATGTCTGTTACGTCCTCACCGAAATATGTTGGTGCTTGAAATCAGCCAAGAAAAGTGTGCAAAGCAAATTAAAAACGATGCTCTGGACCTGGTAACTGTGCTGTTGTTCTTTCCAGAGATTTCTGAGAGGTTGCACAATTTCAGAAATAGCTTAAACTCACTCTTTTGGGCAGCAAGCCATTTGTTATGAGCTGAAGCTCTGCATTTTATGGAAGTGTGTTTTCAACACAGAATCATGGGACAAAATTGAAATAAATGAAAATTCTGACTGAGATCTGAGATATAAACCCACAATTCAGAGAAGTCAGAAAGTTGTGAGATATAAACAAAGAAATGCAAGGGAAAATGTCTCAGAATTGAGAGGAACAAAGTCTGAATTGTGAGATAAGAAGTCACAATTGTATGTATGTATATATGTATATATATTAAAATCAGCTGAACTGGAATTCAAATGAACACAACAATGTGCAAAAGTGTGTTTACATGTATTTAATAGTCAAGAAATTTCCCACCAAAGTGTAGTTTCCACTACATATTAAATGATATGTTGTGTTTTATAGCATTATGTGATGGAAATGACATTTTTTAAACATTTTTAGAAAAACCTGGCAACACTTTTCATGCTTATAAATAATTAGCATTACGTACAGAGAACACTGAATACAATTTCTCACATGGTTTGTGTAATTTTATCAAAATTACAGTTTGAATGGGAAAACTGATCTGTTCGCAAGTGATATTTACTTTGATTTTTCTGTTTTCTTCACACACATTTCACCTCAGACTCACTGACACTGTCTCTAATAACACAGATATTATAATAATGAAATAATAATAATAATTAGGAGTTAAATTGTTCATTGTTGTGGAACTGAGGGAACAGCCACGTCTTTGTTTTCTGAATATTTAGCTCTTTGTTTAGAATGTAAAACACGTCATTTGAAGGCTGAAATCTGTTAGGTTTGTAATGAAAATCAACCTAGTAAAGTAATGATGCGATGGTTTTAACCACTACTACGGTGGACCTCAGAGATGCAGCTTATGTTGACTGTGCACCTGAGGGTTTTAAACCAGCACGCGTCACACGTTGTTTCCCGTGATGCCTCTCGTCGCCTCCAATATCAGCTTCGTGTTTTCTGCGCCGCCGCCATTTCGCCAGGCGAAGGATCGAAGCAGCGACTGAACGCGTTCAGCGACGCAACGGGACAACAACACGACCCTCGGTGTTTTTACGACTTTAAACTGGTTTTAATCTGTTTCTAGACCTAGTCTGCGTGGTTTAGAACAGTTTAATCTGAAAGCGGAGGAGGACAGCGAACATCTGAAGGCAAAATGTCGTCTGAGGTTAAATCAGAGAAACAAGAGCAAGGGTAACACGACAACTGCATGCTTTCTATTCCATGTTTTGCTTTTTATTCCATGTTTTGCTTTTTTTTAATATATATATATATATATGGTTAAAACAATATCAGTTACGGAATGTTTTGGGTGCATAATGCATTTTTACTAAGAATAGTTAGGTTTCAGTTAAATGTGAGCGTTGAAGGACAAACTCGTTTATTTGGTGCGTGTCCTGATGAGACAAAGAGATTCACAATGGGAGGAAACAAGCTAGGGAAACATGCATGAAATGTGCGTAATACACAAACTAAAGCACGTAGACGAGATTTAAACGACCTTTTTTTGTTACGCAACAAACAAGATTGAGTGTCCTTTGTTTGCTGAGGCCTAGTTTGTTGCATGCCCGTTTCTTGGCCATTAGAAACGACGAATTGCTTGTTTTAGATGTTTGTTTGTCGTTACGAAAGCTTATTTGTTAAATGGAATTTATTGTGTTTAAAAACAAATGCACGAGTAAAAATAGAACATTTAACGGTTTGGAACGGGTTCCAAGTTTCGTTAGCTGCAAACTCAACCCTGTTACCCGAGTTATTGTTAGAGGGAAAACCCTTTTTTAATGTAAAGTTGTTGGGTTTTTACCTCTCAGTAACTACAAAAACATTTGTTCTCAGATTGGCTAGGGTGACTGTCTAATTTGTTAATTTTCAACCCCGTTATACGTTATTTTAAAATGCATTTTATTGCTAAGAAACGTCAAATCAGGGGGTTAAACTGCGTTTAGACCAATTTTGGTAACAGGTTTGAAGAAAATTCAAAGCCTGTAGAGCAAATGGAAAATCAAATGGAATAATGCATGAGTTTTTTTTATTATTATTACTTTTAAATAATAATAATAAAAAAAAACAATTATTTGTTAATCTTAGATTTTATGATGCATGGCTGAAAATGAAAAAAAATTTCAAAATACTATAACTCAAACCTTCGGCAAGTGTGAATTAATTTATTCAGTTGACATAGCTAAGGAAAACTACAGTGTATTTGAAAAGAAAAGAAAAATCAAACATAATAACTAAATTTTGGTAACGGGGTTTAGGAAATGTACACTCCATTGTACATGAATAGAAAACTTAGAACAAGTAGCCTACATGTAGTTTTATCTCAAACTTGATTGCATGGTTTTCTTGTTGGGTTGGAAAACATTTATCAAATTGCATGTTGTTTTTTTTCTCCGTACAGAAATGCTGTGAACGGCAAGTCCAACCATGAGTCTAGAAAGGAGAGGCCCCAGAAGCGCGGTGGCGGGGGCCGGTTTGAACCTTACGGGAAGCCCAACAAGCGATACCGCGTGTTTGTCAGCAACATCCCCTATGATGTTAAATGGCAAACTCTGAAAGATCTCATGAAGGAAATAGGTACGTTTTCGTAATATTTAATTGGACATTCAGGTTAGCTTAGAGCCATGGAGCTTTATTCTTATAGTTTTGGGGGTTTTGAAGGTGGCCACCTACTCAGTTGCTTTAGGTCAGAGGATAAACATCCCATCATGGGGAAGTGGTCTGTTGGAAAAGTGTCTTGTCTGTTGTGGAAAACGATTAATAATTCAAGCTAGCTAATGTAGGTGGATGGCACTTTAAAAAATTGTGCGAATTGCACGTACACAGAACCGAGTCTAATCCATTCATATGAATCTGATGCCATCATTTGGTCTCTTTGGCTTTGGAGAAAGTGTGTAGTTTTCACCCTAAACTGTTGGTTAGTATTTCAGAACAATCTATGAGTGGTCACATTTTTCCCTATCCATGTGTAGTAGCCCCTCCATGCTTAATGATTCGTACGCATGGGGAATTTCATGTGGAAATTGTTGCCTGTAGAATTAAATTGCATTTTCTTTTTTTAGGTGAATGCCAGAGTGAATGTTTTTGCAGCTGATCTTCATTATTGTGCCCTTAAAAAATGGATGTGATTGATTTCTGGGGGTACAGGTCTACAGAGTAAAGCAGCTTCTTAAGCTGGTCCTTGTCTTATCTTATGGACAGACGTTCTTGCTGAAGAAAAGCCAGGTGGTTCTTCGAGGTAGTTTTTGACAAACAGACTAGACCTGGTTTGGGTTTGCGGTCTCATCTAATTCTATTCTTGAGTGTTCATCCAACTGGACGTGTTGGAGCTGGTTTGGCTAATCGATTAAATTCAAGAGTCCAATTGTTTAGTTGAAAACAAAATTTTTCCACATGTCGCAGAATATATGATTCTACAACAACAAAAAACCAATTATATAATAACATATTAACTATTTTTATTCAGTAACATTTTTTATTTTTTTTTGCACTAACGATATGGTTTAGGTGTGTCGAATGTTTCGGAGGTAGCCGAAGACTTGTTAACCTCACCAGAAATGGTTCTTTGACTTCCAACAAAGGCCATAGTTGACAATCCATCCAATTTCGATGGCTCGGGAGGTCAAATCCTTTTGGTCAGTCTTGGATGTTGAGGTTCCCAGCAAGGACAGCTTAAGAAGTTTTCCTCAATGCACTTTACAGCTTGCTTCTTGTAGACCTGTACCAGAATTTGTGCTGCTGAGGTGCTGGGGGAGGAGGCTCTGGACTCGCAGGCCGAGCTCACTCTCACCGTCCCCCGGTTTGTGTCTGCTCTAAACCCCAATTGTTCTCTCGGCTTCTCTCCCCTTGGTGTGTGTCGTCTGGAATCTGATTTGTAGTGGGTGAGGTAACGTACGTGGAACACTTAATGGACGGAGAAGGCAAATCAAGGGTAAGTGCAAGAGACGAACCTCCATTTGTCCGCTTGAGTTCTTACATGTACTCTTTGATTTTAATGTGGGATGTTCAGGACTGGGTTGAGAGTTCAAAATGTGTCGTCTTGGGTGGCATTTGAACAAAAACGGACGCCGACTGCGGTTCTGAGTGGAACCGCAGGGATCGCTTCCCAGCTATATAGTAATTCTGGTTCTTGTGTGTTTAAGAGGTAGCATTTTTTTTGCACTGCGAGTCTCATTATTGGACTTCAGGTGGTGTTCAGTAACTAAACATGGCGTCAATGATTTGTTGAGCGACTCAACTAGTGGGATAACAACAGAAATGGAGCCTGAACGAGTAATTGGAACTGAAGGCCGCTTGTGTATTCTGGTCGTCAATTTATCCTGTCAGTTATTTTGAGTTTGAATGTAATTATGTAACTGTTGAACACCACAGAGAAGTATTATATGAATATTATTTATCAATTTAGTGTGTCTGATGTATTTTTCCTGAGTCAGTTGTCGGTGATTTCTTGTGGCGCTTGTCTAATTGTCTCTTTCTTTCCTGTTTTGTTTGTCCGTTCATCCTGGCTGGTTTGCTGACTGAATAAAGGGTTGTGCGTAAGTATCATTCAGACTATCGATCATTTATCATTTGTGGCTTTTGCACAACTCTTGCTAACTTTTTTACTTTTTTTTTTTTTTTTTTTTAAATAGGGTGGTTGAGTTCAGAACTGAAGAGCTCATGAAAAAGGCTGTAGAGAAAGTCAACAAACATGTCATGAACGGTCGTCCTCTCAAGGTCAAAGAGGTCTGTGCATCTTGCAGATGAATAACACTCGGTGCATATAGAGTAAATCTGTTTCCAATTTTTTTGCCAATTTCTATACAATTTTAGCCATTTCAACTCATTCCAACCAAAAAAATCATTGTATTCTTCCGTGTTTGTAATATTATATGAATATTAGCTAATTGAATATTAATTATTTTCTGAAAGAACGTTAATTTAATTATTTGTGTATTACATTTTTCAAATTTACGAATATATATTTTTAAGACTATTGGAAACACTGATAAGATTGTAAAAATAGCTTTTAAAAAGATGTGTTAAAGTAACAAGGCATGATTGTAAAAATAGTGTCTTCAAAAAAACAATAAAATCATAGTGGTATATTATACTGATAGCAACATCAACTTGTCAATATTTGATGTTGGATGTATTTAACGTGGGAATGGGAGGAGGCATGGGTGGTGCTTCTCGAAGGATCCGGATGGAGTGATTGCCCAGCGTGAAGCTAATCGGGCTCACGGTGGTGGGGGTGGTGGCGGCGGAGGACCCCCAGGCATGGGTGGAGGAATGGGAGGAGGCATGGGTGGAGGCATGGGGATGGGCCCAGGCCCTGGCGGTCCTTCCATGGTCAACATCCCTCCCAGTCTCATGAACAACCCCAACATCCCCAACGAGGTCATCCACGGACTCCAGGCTGGAAAAATCGGAAGCTCCATTTTTGTGGCCAATGTAAGTCTTTGAATCCATTCTGAAACCATATTGTCCCATATTTTGAAACTTGACCCCTGACTTTCCATATGGCATCTCTCTGCACAGCTGGACTACAAGGTTGGATGGAAGAAGCTCAAGGAGGTGTTTGGAATGGCTGGAGTGGTTGTGCGTGCAGATATCCTGGAGGATAAAGACGGGAAGAGCAGGGGAATGGGAACTGTCACGTTTGAGATGCCCATTGAGGCCGTTCAAGCAGTCTGTATCCTTCACAGTAGCTTTTGATGTGTGGCGTTGATTGGAATAAGGTTGTTTAATGCTGTTTAAAATGTGCAATGCTTGAAGTTTTCCTTAATGGATGTTAGCGATGTTCAACGGACAGCTCCTCTTCAACAGGGTCATGCACGTCAAGCTGGTAAGTAATCACATGGGGTTAACATGGAAGCTTGTTTCTGGCTTCTCAAAATTCACTTCTTTAAAACCTGTCATTGTCTTTTCAGGATGAGAAATCCCTTCCCAAAGGGGACTTTGCACCCCCAGAACGTCCTCCAGCGCTTCCTCGTAAGTGATGACTTGATATTAACATTTGCTGTATGGACCATTAGCCATAAAACTTTGTTGTAGTTGGCTAGTTTCTTCTCTAAACCAGTTCCACTGTCTCATGCAGGTGGTCTGAGTGGTATCGGTCTCGGTCTGGGACCCGGCGGTCAACCCATTGACGCTACCCAGCTCAACCGGGGTGGGATGGGCAACATGGGACCAGGAGGTAACAGCGTGTTGCATGTTGGTTTCTTGGGAATGTTTCCTCTTGTATGCCCTCACTGAACATCACTCCCCTCCCCTCTCCATGAAATCATTTTCTCCATAGGAATGGATGGAATGGGATTTGGTGGCATGGGTAGAATGGGAGGTATGTGGTTCATCTCATCAGCCATTCTTTTATTTTGGCCGGTTTTGATCCCATCTGGAAAGGACCTGCAGGTGTTACTGGTCTGATTTTATGCTGTAGTTCAAGGGTGCTCAGTCCATTTGAATGGGCGCTATCCAAACATCACTGATCTCCATAAAACTGGTGTAATTTTTAGCAGCACAATGTTGTTTTTTTTTCTATATTTTGTGTGCTATGAATTGTGAAGTTATTTGTGTAGTACTGTTTACAGTGAATTATCTTAATTTTTTTTCTTGTCACTGAACTAAAAATTTAGTTGGTTTTATTATTTTCTAAGTTGATGCTTATTTTATCCGCTATGAACTATCTACAAGATTTTATTCTCAATTTTAAAAGCACTGCATGTTTTATCTGTGAAATTATCGTCAAGGTTTTTTTTTTTTAATAGTGCTTATTTTTTCCTCATGAATTATCAAGGTTTTGTTTTTGTTTTTTTTTACGTTAAAAATGCTAATTAATGCTAAAAATGCTACTTTGTACACTAGGACTCTTAGTGGGTTTTTTTTATTATAAATTGCTGATTATTTTATCTATTAAATGTTTTACTTTTGTCCTGCTTTTTATCCACCAAAAAAAAAAAAAAAAAGCTTCAAGGTAACTATTCATCACCTTGCTATTTTTGTATTGAATTGTGAACTATCTTCTGTGTGGTGTTTTTCCTTTTTTTTTTTTTTTTTTTTTTTTTTTTTTTCTCCCCAATATGAATTGAATTGAAATGTTATTGATCTTCAGGGATGGATAACTTTGGAGGTGGCATGAACAACATGGATCGTTTCGGCCCCTCTGGAATGGGAAGAATGAATGGTAAATGGTGTTTTTTTTTTTTTTTTTTTTTTTGCTAGTAGTTTGTGTTTTTATGTTTTAAATAAAAATGTTTTTATTTATATATATTTTTTTAAATTGCAGATATGGATCGTGGAATCGGCGGCGGCTTTGATAGAGATTTCAGTGGCCGTAATGACATGGGTATGTCCCGTAGCAACTTTGGAGACACATTTGACCGAGGAATGGGTTAGTAACCTTAACCTTTGCTCCTATAAATTTCTTAGATGGTTACATAATGTTAACCTTTTAAATAATTTTTTTTTTTTTTTAATTGATTTCCAGGGAACTCCATGGGAATGGATCGCATGAACGCTGGCATGGACCGGATTGGCGGCGGTATGGACCGCATGGGAGGACTGGACCGAATGGGAATGGATCGCATGGACCGCATGGCTGATCTGGACCGGTTGGGATCCGGCTTCGACCGAATGGGTTCAGGGCTTGACCGTCTGGGGCCCAGTATGGATCGGCTGGGATCAGGCCTCGACCGCATGAGCTCCAGCGTGGACCGCATGGGCCCTGGTGGGTTCGACCGCTTGGGCCCGTCCGGCATGGATCGCATGAGTGGCGGGATGGACTTTGCCTCTCCTATGGGCATGGACAGGATGAACACAGGCCTCGACCGAATGGGTTCAAACTTCGACCGCATGGGCTCCGGTGGCATGGACCGGTTCCCCGCCTCAGGTCTTGACCGGATGGGTTCCGGCATGGACCGGATGGGTTCTGGTGGTGTCGGTGGGCAGTTTGACAGACCTGCTGATATGGATCGTGGCAATTTTGGGACTCCTTTCAGTGGGTCTGGACAAGGAGGGCCAGGGACTGGTGGAGCCAATGCCAGGAAGGGCTGCCAGATTTTTGTCAGAAATGTAAGCATTTCATCTTAACTTGCTTTATTTTTATTTTATTTTTTTTAATAAATGTTTATTCATTTTTCCCCTCTCATTCACAAAGTAATTGTCTATTTTTGCAGCTGCCCTTTGACTTCACTTGGAAGATGTTGAAGGACACTTTCAATTCATGTGGTAAGACACTTTTCCATAAGACTTTTCTTTCAGCATTTCTTGCTCTGTTTGTTAATCGATATGGCTTGTTTGCATTTTCTAACAGGCATTGTGCAGTATGCAGACATAAAGATGGAGAACGGCAAGTCCAAGGGCTGCGGTGTGGTGCGCTTTGACAGTCCTGAGACCGCCGAGCGAGCCTGTCGCACCATGAACGGCTACCGGCTCAGCGGCCGAGAGATTGATGTCAGGATCGACAGAAATGCATAATCGTCATCTTTGCCTACTGATTCCTTCCACCCCCCACTAAGCTTTCCAAATTAGTTGTCAGTTCCATATTTGTATTTGTGCCAGATGGTACACTTTTAGTTTTGCCTATGACTTTTAGAGACCAAATGTTTTTTTTTTTTTCTCCGCAATTTTTATTGTGATGCTTTCCAAGAAATTGCCTTTGTTAAAGGTTTGCTAATAAATCTCAACATTGAGAACTTAGTGGTGTTGTGTGGTGCTTTTCAGTCATGTTTGGCATTATCTCTGCAATTTGGTGCTGCTAGTTTTAAGCCCATATATAAAAATAAAGTGTGTGTGAGAATTATAAAGGATTGCGGTTTAAGGTATTACAAAATTTTTTTTTTTTTTTTTTTTTTTTCTTTAAGCTTTGACCGTATAGACTTTACACTTTTGCTATTTATGGGGGCACACAGCTTTTAGACCACACACACGTACACACACACACGCAAACACAGCTCAACTGTTGGAAGAGTAAGCGATTGATACAGTTGTATGTCGTTGACCGTATAGACTTTACAATCCCAACTGTAAAGTGTACACATTTGATACAAAGACTGAAACAAGAAAACGTCATCGACGCTGGAAGAATGGGTGGGTTCGTGTGGACCTATAGGACACCTTTCACAGGCCACTTGTGCAAAATAAAATACAAAAGAAAACTTCAAATAACATTTAAAATAGATTTTATATGTATTTAAAGATCTATATACAAATTCTCTAAGACACTATCATTGGTGAACCAGAACGAAAGACTGAATTAGTGAATAGTTTATAACTACAATAGGATTTAGGTTGGCAAAAAATAATTAAGGCAACCAAAATATGCTTGTGCTACACTTTACAAATGCATTGCTGCAGTAGTCCCTTTATTTTGGATACAACAGCAATATCAATAACAACTGGCCACTGCACATTATAAGAATCAGTGTTGCACACTTCCGTTGTAAAATGAGACACTCGCTTACCTAGAACCACAAACACACTCAATGCATAGGCACACACACAAACTCTATACATGTGGATTTACAGTTTAATGTTTTAACTGAAATATTTCTGATTACGATTATGGTAACAAGTTGTTTTACATATTTGGCCTCCCACATAATAAGTTTGGTCCCATCTTTCAGTTAAACATGTCTTAATAACCAGGCCCTGAAGACTTTGTACTGGATTTTGGCGGGAAAATCTGCGGAACAAATTTGAATTACCAGAATGTTTAAAAATGAGGCAAAACAAGAATATGTGGAAAATTATCAGTCCTAATTTTTACATTAAAATTAAATTAAAAAAAAGAAGAGAAAATTACGGGACTTTGGTTATTGCCAAATTTCACACATCAAACAGCCACTTGTTGGAAATTCATAACTCTGAAACTTTGAACACTATTGCTGGCTTAATAATTTTTTTTTTTGAAGAAACAATAAAAATAAAGCAAACCATGTTTGTGTATATATAAGGACTGTGACAGAACATTAATTTTTCAACAGTTACGAAACAAACAATGCTACCTGATAACAAAGGCGCATTAACAAGTTAAGTTTTTAAAAACTTAAAATTAAAAATAATAACCTAAAACCCACTCTTGGGAAAAGTCTCGAGTCCCAGAGCTCAAATTGGAAAACACATTCACAGTATGTAAATTAGACAATAAATGAAACACAAAACAATCAAAAAATAATTAAACATAAATATTTTCATTATTACTCATAAATAAGTCTGGACATTGGCATTACTACTTGCTTGGTGTTGTTTATGGAATGGGTGAAAGGATGATGAAAATGATGCTTAAGTTGTGAAAAAGTCCGACCAGTAGAGCTTCCGGACGTCTGAAGGGTCTGAACCTTGTAGCTGCCCCTCTTTCCTGAGGTCTGATTACTGTTGGGACACATTGAATTTTATGCAATTAATATGCAAGGAATAACAGACAATGGATCGTCAACGTCAAGAATCGCGAACCCAAGACAACTACAGCAAACCGCGCACTTACTGTTTCACTCTCCCCTTCATCCTCTGGCAGGGTTTTAGGCCCTGAGCTGAAGTGCAGAGGAGAATATACCCAGCTTTTGTCTTCTGGAGGCTGGTTTTACAAAAGCCAGACAGCAGAGGGCACCAGAAAGGGTGGAGACAGATACAGAGACAGCCAAAGGAAATATGCAGAGAGGAAGACAAGAGTGAGGAATATCAGAAATGCAGTGGTAAGAAAGACAGACATTAGTAAAAAAGAGTAAATTCAAAATTTAATAAATAAACAAAATATTAAATCTATAAACAAAACAAAGAAAAAGAGTTTTTTTTTTTTTTTCATTTTTTATTTCACTACATCGAGTTAAAGGGTTAGTTCACCCAAAAATTTCACTCAGTCAAAACATCCTAGGTGTATATGACTTTCTTGTTATATTTCTTGTTTAACTATAGAAAATGTAGTTTTTAATCAGCTGAACAAATACTTAAACTCAAATGGATACCTGGACCATTTTCAATCTGGTTTCCGAACACATCACAGCACAGAGACAGCACTCATTAAGATAATAAATGATATTCGCTAAAATTCTGATTCTGGATACTGATTCAAAATATCAGTGCTGCGTTTGACACTGTCGATCATAACATATTTCTAGAGAGACTGGAAAACTGGGACAGGCTTTATGGGGCGGTACTCAGATGGTTCAGGTCCTACTTAGATGGGAGAGGTTATTATGTGAGTATATGAGAGCATAAGTCTAAGTGAATGTCCATGACATGCGGAGTCCCACAAGGCTCAATTCTTGCACCACTCTTGTTTAGCCTGTATATGCTCCCACTAAGTCAAATAATGAGAAAGAACCAAATTGCCCAGATTTACCTAGCCTTATCGCCAAATGACTACAGCCCCATTGACTCCCTCTGCCAATGCATTGATGAAATTAACAGTTGGATGTGCCAGAACTTTCTCCAGTTAAACAAGGAAAAAACTGTCATTGCATTTGGAAACAAAAATTAAGTTCACAACATGAATCCATACCACAAACAAATAAAACAAAAAACAAAAACAACTAAAAATCAAGTCAGGAATCTTGGTGTGATTCTGGAGACAGACCTTAGTTTCAGTGGTCATGTCAAAGCAGTAAATAAATCAGCATACTATCATCTTAAAAACATTGGAAGAATCAGATGTTTTGTTTCCAGTCAAGACTTGGAGAAACTTGTTCATGCCTTTATCACCAGCAGGGTGGACTATTGTAATAGTCTCCTCACCGGCCTTCCCAAGAAGACCATTAGACAGCTGCAGCTCATCCAGAACGCTGCTGCCAGGATTCTGACTAAAACCAGAAAATCTGAGCATATCACGCCAGTCCTCAGGTCCTTACACTGGCTTCCAGTTACATTTAGGATTCCAGATACATTAGGATTAAAGAACTTTTACTTGTTTATAAATCACTCAATGATCTAGGACCGAAATACATTGCAGATATGTTCACTGAATATAAACCTAACAGACAACTCAGATCATTAGGATCGAGTCAGTTAGAAATACCAAGGGTTCACACAAAACAAGGGGAGTCCGCCTTCAGTTACTATGCCACCCGTAGTTGGAATCAGCTTCCAGAAGAGATCAGATGTGCTAAAACATTAGCCACTTTTAAATCTAGACTCAAAACTCATCTGTTTAGCTGTGCATTTATTGAATGAGCACTGTGGGATGTCCGAACTGATTGGCACTGTATTTTATGTAAAAATCATTTTCTATTTTAACTGTCTTAAATTCATTTTAAATCAATTTTTTAAATCATTTTCAACGTCACTTTGAATTACTGTTTTATTTTTGTGATTATCTTTTCATGATTATTTTACTTTCTTTTATGTAAAGCACTTTGAATTACCATTGTGTACGAAATGTGCTTTATAAATAAACTTGCCTTGCCTTGTTTCAGACAAATCCAATCGGAATTATATTAAAAATTGTCCTGGCTTTTCCAAGCTTTAGAATGGGAGTAGGTGGGTGTTTTGTTCAACAGTCCAAAAGTAGTCAAATAAAGCATGTGCATATGTTATAAAACGTGCCTCACACAGCTCCAGGGGGTGAATAAAGGCCTCCTGTAGTGAATCGATGCATTTTTGTAAGAAATATATCCATATTTAAACCTTAAAGGGTTTATATGATGCAATTTCAAGTTTTCCTTTCTCTTTGGAGTGTTACAAGCTGTTCGTGCATAGATAAGATCCCTAAAGTTGCAAAGACTAAAGTCTCAAACCCAAAGAGATATTCTTTATGAAAGTTAAGACTTGTCTACGCCCTCCTAAAACACCTTGTTTAAACACGCCCCCACATGTCTACGTCACTGTGTGGGGTGATTTGCATAACACCGCCCAAATGTTCACGCAAAGAAAGACGTAACTTTATTGTTGCTGCCACTGCAGCAATCATGTTGTGAAGACGCTGTGTGTTTCTTTGTGAAAGCGAAAATACTTTGTTTGGCCTTCCAAAAGAGGACACGATTAGAAATCAGTGGTTAAGTTGTATTTACAACACTGTTCCAGAACAGTTCAACACAAATATTCAGATGTGTGCAACGCATTTTATGGAAGACTGTTTCCTGATCCTGGGATAGAAGGCTACAATGCCGGCTGTTCTGACTCACAGCCTGTAAGTACGTTTACATATTTAAAGGATTTGCCACTGATGATTCAAACACAAGTTTTGAGCAGTGTAGAGCAGTGCTTGTTGTTTGTCTTTTTTCCGATCACAAATGCAGACATAGTTTATGCGGCGCGATGCAATGCACTGTGTAAAAAGACAGTATAAGTCATTATTATCTGTAATTATATCCCCACTGGATGCAACAAATGCCGCATTTATAATGTGTTTTAATGTTTTTGTCTTGTCTCGCCAGTTTTCTGACCGGGACACGCATCACAGTATAGTAAGGGGCGTAACATTTCTGTCACACACTTGAGGCATTCGGCCAATCACAATGCATTGGATAGCTGGCCAATCAGAGCACACCTCGCTTTTCAGAACGATGAGCTTTGTATAAATCCTTGTGTTTCAGAAAGGCAGGGCATAGAGGAGCAACAATAATGTACAGTATGTGGAAAATAAAGTGTTTTTTAACCTTAAACCACATAAACACATTTTATTACACCAAATTCACAACATGATGTTCTTTTTAGCAACATCATATGACCCCTTTAATAAACAATTTTTTCTCACTTCTGCTAACTGTCGTAGGTGGAAGCCATTCCGGCGGATGACGTAGGACATATGCGCAGCACTCGTGCCGGTGATTCATGATGAACGCGGAAACGCGACGGAGAGAGAACAAAACAAAACGCTGGTCACAAATAAGAAGCACAAAATTAGGATTCGTAAAGAAAAATGTCGGAGGATTTCAATATAAGTCAAGAGGAGACTGGTTTTCCTTTGCTAAAGTAAGAAAACTTTGCTTCCTTTGCTCCTTTGAACAAACTCGCACCTTTTTTATTCCTCCCTCTTTTCCCTTCTTCCTGTTAATGCTTCACACTCCAGTCCAGTTGGTGGCGGTAATACACCATAAGTTGGCCTGTCAACCACCATTAAATCTTACAAGAAAAAGAAGAAGAAACAAATTGCAATGCACACGTCCTACATAATCCGCCAGGAACGGCTTTCACGTACGACAGTCAGCGGAAGTGAGATAAAAATGTTTATAACATTTTAAATACTGATATTTTTATTACAAAAACATATCGATTTGCTACAGGAGGCCTTTATTCCCCCCCCCCCCCCCCACCTGGGCCGTGTGAGGTATGTTTAATTATGGATGCACGCGCTTTATTTGACTACTTATGGACTGTTGAACAAAAACACCCACTTACTCCCACTCTAACACTTGGAAGAGCCAGGATAATTTTTAATATTACTCTGATTGTATTCGACTAAAAGAAGAAAGTCATAGAACGCTTTGAGGGTGAGTAAAATGTGGACTAATTTTCATTTTTGGGTGAACTAACCCTTTAAACTAAATGAAAAGGAGAAATGTTGCCTTGGAAACTAGCTAAATATATATTCACCTCAAATTTTCAAAACAATTTCACACTTGTTATGTTGGCTCATTTACATACAGAAGTCTTAAAGGTACAGTAACAACAACATCCTGTTTATCAGTCAAGGGTTACAAAAAGTTAAACTAGTCGGAACTTCAGGGGCCAACTTGTTTTGATTATTTCTAAAACTACCTCTACAACTAGTTTAAAGTGTTTCAGCTATAAAACTTACAGCGTGCCGCCTTCTGTGTGTGACGAGCTGACAAACACAGATGCTGCCATCAGAGAACTTACAAAAGAGATATGGACAAACAGAGACGGCAGTCAATGAAAGATGGCAGAAAGGTAATGAAAAAGTCAAGGAGATGGAGTGCTGTTTAGCTCGATAA
This sequence comes from Cyprinus carpio, assembly GCF_018340385.1. NCBI lineage: Eukaryota > Metazoa > Chordata > Actinopteri > Cypriniformes > Cyprinidae > Cyprinus > Cyprinus carpio. Next base: position 23,148,448 of record NC_056618.1, read on the forward strand.
ATAAAAAAAACTGACAGCTCCATTAATAAGAGAAAAGAGAGACGGAGCAGCTGGTGTAGGGTGTTAATAGATGAATAATTCAAGAGGTGGTGCTTGGCGTCTCTAGGCCTCTAGGTTTAAGAGCCTCTTTGGGACTAACAACTGATAATGAAGGCCATTTCTCAGTTTGTCCTTGGAGACATCCCTGTGGATGCATTGGCACGTCCGTGTGTTTTGTCATTCATGGGTCAGAATGTGTCTATTGTACTTGTGTTCAAAATTAACACATACAATGATATCCTCAGCATTTAGCAATAACAAGAGGACTGGAACTTCATTTCAGTGGGTCTTACACTGTCATACAGAAGATGAAAATAAAGACCCAGCGGAGCTCCTATCACCTCGGCACACAAACACCCACCCACAGGCCAACAGAGACCCTCTGTGAGATTCTGTCTAGTATTGGAGATGTTTCCTTTAGTTACCAGTAATCCAACAATGGTTGCATTAGCACTGTTTACTACTGGATGAATCTCACAGTCTATCAAGAACATGGTCGTATTTAACCCCAAAAGGAAATTATATATTTTACATGAATAAAATGTAAAAGTCTTATTTTTATTACTGCTGTGACATTACTTTCATTACAGTTAAGCATAAAACCCCTTAAAGTTTTATTAAATGTTTAAACATTTTTCTATAAAATTTTTATATATTTGACATACTTGTAACTGTAATTACATTAACAAAAAAATCGAACCGGCATAAATTAAAATATATATATATATAGCAAATACTACCATGATGAATACATTATTTACAATTAAATAATATATTATTTTTGCATGACTGTAATAAGCATGTAAATGTGAATTAGAGGGAAAATATTCTGAAAATATTGTCATAAAAATAATGCAAAAATGTATCTGGATCTAAAACAGGCTTCATTTTTTCAAGCAATATACAGTTTCTTATGGGATTTTTTTGAGTAAAAATTTATAAACATCCTTTAATCAAGATACATATAAGTGAATTGTAAAGTTATGGCATTGGATTTTTATAAAACATATTTTAACTATAAACCTCACTAAATATCGTTAGAGTTTAAAAACTACTTTAAAAAAGTAGAAAAAATATTTGACCTTGGTAGGTTCTTACAATGCATCATAACATTATTAAAAACACATATTTTAAGTTCAGAGGAGTGGAGGGCTTACAAAATAAATGTCTGTGATTGGCACATCATCATCCTCATCCACAGAGGCACGGCTCGTACAGCCTGAGGCCTGACTGCAGCTGTCAGATTCTACCACTATCCTGGGGCTCCCCGGGATGGAGGAGGACGAGGCTTCTAGAAACGTCTCTGCAGCTTCACTATACACGTGGAAGAGAAAAATAAAAGACAATTTAGAGATTTTTAGTGAATTAACCATAAAATTCACTCTTCAGAAAAGTTGGAATATAAAGTCTAAATTGTATGGGCCACTTTTTTGGTGCTTTTTCTTATCCATTTGTCAGCCCATGGTTATTAGTATTATTTATAGACATTTAAATTTTTTATTATTATTTTGGATTATCTTTTATTTTTATATTTTCAGTTATCATTTTGATTCAATTGTTGTTTACATTTTAGTAAATTTGTTATGCACCTTTGTAATTTTTATTATTATTATTATTATTACTATTATTATTATTATTATTATTATTATATATTTCTATACAGCTTTATTTCTTTTTTTTGTGTAATTTTAGTACTTTTTTATTTCTGTTTCTCATTTTTACAAAACTTTTTTTAAGTTTAAGCTTTTTAACTAATATACAAATTTTTATTTATTTATTTTTAGCTCAATCAGTCCCCAAAAACTATTTTTTTAATAGTTTTAGTTTTATTTAATGCTACGCTATTTGTCCGGAAGTGTGCAGCATGAACTTTCTTCAAAATATCTTCAAAGGCTCAAAATTCACATTGATTTGCTGTAAAACGAGGACGAATAAATAATAAATATATTCTAAAAAATAAATACTATTTTAAGTAAAGAAGGAATAAATTTAATTATACTTTCATGTTATATTACTATTTATTATAGAAATTAAATTTTTGGGTATATTGCCACTGGTCCTGACTAACACAAAAACATTTGGGTACTTATTGCCAATGTGATGAAGTGCTTCCTATTTGGTTATGTTCCTCTGTGGCAGTTGTCATGGTGTCATTTTCCCATCGCTATGAGGAGCTACAGCAGGTGAGCCCAGCTGAATGAAGCACATCTAATTCTTCATTCCCATGATACCCCTGATCTTACATCCACACTGCTTTTGATTTAGCGGCAATGCATTTGCATGTAAAATCAACTTTTTTAAAAAAAATTCTATTACACTTCATCAAGACCTATTTTTCAATATGCCCAACAATATCTGGCTTTCATAAGTAAATATTAAATATTACGTGAAAGCAGATTCTCAGTTTTGAGTGCGTACCTGATCTCCGGCGATAACTGGGGAGCCGCGAGGGTGAGTTCACTGTCATACAGTCCCTCCACCTCCACCTCCACTGTGATGGTTTGCTGGTCCTCATCCTGCATTCTACAACAAGACCAGCAGAGGGCTCAACTAAACCACATGAACTACATAACTAACCATTCTCCTTTCATTAAGGAGATCAAACCCAGGAGAGAAATAAACATTGTTAAGTCTGCTAATGAAACAAACTCGTTAATTTCAGTCACAAAACTATCATACGGCTTCAGAAGATCTAGTAGACCAGTGTGTTTTACTTACATTTCTTCATGGCTGGACTGGGTGTATCTCCTGTATTGAAGAAAACAGAGTTTATTGTACCTGCTACGGCCGAGATGTGGAAATATTACATAGTGACAGACGGGTGTTACCTGTAGCGCGGGTGTTCAGAGGTGTCTGACGGGGAGCGTTCTGGGATGGAAAGGGAAGTGGTGGAGGAGAGCGAGGTGGCGATGGAGGCTGTGGTGGCCTCCTCGAATGAGGGAGGGGTGCAGGGAAGTACATCTGCCCGACCTGAAACCGAATTTAAGCGTGACTAAAGCCATTAAGTTCTTATGGTTGATAATGAAGAATGTACTTCGTCTATTGTTTACCATCGTCTTCCAGAGTGGGGAAGCTACGGGTTCCTCTCAGGTCGTAGATGTTTTCGTCTCTTACAAACGGCAGCTGGCTGGCCGACCAGGCCGCCCCGGGACCGCTGTATTTGGCTGCAGCCAGACCCCCACGACCCCTCTTTGACGGAGAGGATTTCAGTGCTGAAAGAATGAGGTTTTAATGTATAATTTGTTTGTCAGTTTGACAGCCCATGCTCACATTATGCTTTTGTTGTATGCAATGCTATTTTATTATTATTTCTATACTATAATAATATTTGTTAAGATTTTGAATTAGGTTTATCTTTATATTTTCAGTTTAAATTTAGTTAATTTTTGTAATTTTTTTTAAATATTTCTATAGTTTTTTATATTTCTATATAGCTTTTATTATTCTTTTTTCAGTTTTAGAAATTTTTGCATTTCATAATATAATTTAATAACAGTGTTAAATGTAATCTTTAGCAAATCATACAGTATGACTATCTATTGAATATTCATTGATGGATATCCATTTTCCTGCTGTACATTAAAATGCTGTGAAGCATAAATTAATTTGAATCTTTAAATTATTAGTTTTATTTATTAATTTATTTAGACCAAATACTGTAGAATTTTATCAAGAACCATTTATCAGTTATTGGTTATTAAAATAAATATTTATTGGTGTCAGCCAAAGCGTCATTGTTATTACTATGAAACTGAACAGTGCAAGTACAACTAAGATGCAGTTCACTCACAGGAACTCTTTCTGAATACAGTGGTGCTCATGAATCTGAAGAACCTGTCTGCATAGAAAGACGGTCTGTGAACAGATACTGTGTCCTGAAGAGTGAAAAAAAGAATAAGTGAACAATCTCAATCAATGTGAAAAGTTACAGCACATTCTGACTTATTCCAGATGACAAAAAAAATAGAAAACAACAGTTTGTTCAGAACTAATATCAAATTGTGACTCAAATCTTTGGTAATTTGTGCCAGAACTTCTGTCAGAGAGTTTAACTAGCACTGAACCTGTCACATTTGTTTATTTCACACATATAAATCACACAAAAACATGCATTCATTTACATTATATAGTATACACATGCTCAACTGAACAGGTGAAGTACAAATTAAAATCATATTTACACATTTCTCATGTCAGTTTCCAGTTTAACATTCATTATTCCTGGAGTCAACCAGTCAGCCTTTAGGTAATATATACTGTCACCTCCAGCTGACGCAATCAAGATATACCAACTCTAGGTCTATAAATAACCTAATTAGCATGCAAATGACCCGTCAGCCATTGGCAGTATGGCATAGACTGTTGCGTCAAAGGCAGGGTTGGAGAAATCTCCTTTATTCACAGCTGAGCCGGAGAGAAAAATGAGTGTGTGCTTGTGTGTGGTATATGCATATGCAGCAATAGCACAATTAGCACATCCTCTGAGAAAACAGCCCCAAATTAGTGCACATTTCACAAGCATTTCCTCCAAAACCCTGTAATTCTCACTAAACCCCATTCATGCTAATATACTGCAGTTGTTCATGCTTTATTAATACGAAAATGAAGGAAGTATGAGGAATTATATTGAAGGTCGGAGACCACAGAGTCTGAAAACACAGCTGGATGTTAACTTGGCCAAAGCTTTTCATCCAAAGTGATGAAATGGAGCGTCTGGCAAGGGACAGTGATGTATTTCAGACGGTCTTTTCTAGATAATAGTCAATGAAATCCAATGTATTTCTTACCCCATCATGGACTAGAGCCTTCCACGTATGCTCCAGTTTCTTTATTAACCTAAACAGAAAATGAATAAAGTTATTCCCTAGTGCTTCCAAATCATACCGGCAGAAATGAATCACACACTTCTTGATGTAAATAGTAAGTGGCATGAGTCGGAGAGATTGACGCAAGCACCTGTAAGACTGCAAGATGTCGATTATTCCAATGTAGAGTAACAGACGCTCTCCTTTTCCATTGACTGCAGGAATACCGCCCATCCTGACAAGCAAAAAAAAAACACACACACACACACACACACAAAAAAAAACATGAAAATAAATATGAAAGCTTAAAAAAAAAAGGTCTAAACCTTGCTAAATACTGAAATTAAATGTGTAACTATACATTTGGGAACAAAATTGCAACAGTGCTGAAAAGTCTTTCCAAAAGTTGGCTAAATTAAATAAAAAAATACTTTAAGAAGAAAAATAGCTAATAAACATAAAATGAAAAAAGGATTAAGATAAAACACAAAACAAAAAAACAAACACAAAAAATAATCTGTTTGTTCACTTCTGAAAATCCGTTTATATGAATATTAAATAAAACCAAACAAAATTAAATGAAAATAAGATCAAAACAAAACAGAAAACACAAACGGAAACACAAAACAAAACTGTCTTTGTTCACCTTTTGGTTAGTAAACAAGAATTTGTTGTTTGCAGGTTATTTATATCTATAATGTTAGATATTTCAAGATTAAACAAGATCTCTAACTGAAAACTTAATTTTATCAAAATTTTATAAAGATTGCAAACACGTTTTTTAAAGAAAAAAAAAAACACATTTTACTTATTTAGGCAAAATAAAAACAGAAACACACTCAAAAAAGTTTCCCAAAAATATATAAAAATAAAAAAAAACATATTAAAAAAAAAAGACTTATAAAGTCTAAATAGAAAAAAATACATAAATAGAAAAAAAAGAAAGTAAACAGAATAAAAAAATAAATAAATAAATAAATAAATAACTTTTTTATTCACTTTTTATTCACTAACAAAATTGTATTTTTTTGGTTAGTCAATATGAATATGTTGTTTGCATGTTATTTACTTCCATAACGTGATATTTCCAGATGAAACAGGATCTCTAACAGGACAATTTATTTTATCCAAATTTTATAAAGATTAGAAACACAAATTCTTCTTTTTTTTTTTGAAGGAAAAACATTTTAAATGTATTTAGGCAAAATAAAAATAGAAATATTCTGAAAAGCATTTCCCAAATCTTACTGACAAAGTATAAAAAAACCTACTGATAAAAGTATAAATATATATATATATATATATATATATATATATATATATATATATATATATATATATATATATATATATATAAATATTTTGACTTCTAAAAAAAGTCAGCATGAATTTTTTTTGTTTGCAATCCTTTAGCTTCCATAAATGCACTTGCAGATGAAACAGCATATCTAACATGATGGGACTTCGATTTTTTCGATAGCCAGATTTTCTAAAGATTACAAACACAACTTCAGAGTTTTTAAAAAGAAAATAAATAAAGTATTACAATTTTGTAATTGCATCCCTGTTACTTCATCATATTTTTTGATACATCTGAAAATGCATCACATACCTTTTTAAATATCCTTTATAGGTGTCAAAACATGGACTAATTTCAGCAACTCACGTGTCGTCGGTGTCGATGTCCTCTCCACAGGCCGACGCTCCCTGTATGGACTCCATGGCAGTGGTGTAGAGCGCTTTCTGTGCCAGCGGCCTCTTTTCTCACTGTGCCAGCGGCCTCTTTTCATCACTGCTGCCCTGAGATCCCTCCATCTGCTGCTCTTTCTCCGCCTGATCGATGTTGTGAACTCCCAGCAGCAAACTATAATCCATAATCTTAAAGCTTTCCAAGACCTATACACCAAAAACACATCAATTAATCCTGAATGGCTTGTCTGCTCTAGACAGCAGCACACTATGAAGAACTTACCAAACAGTCTCTCTGTAACGTCTTGACCAGGGCGCTGTACGTGTCTGTATCCAGCATGAGACCCTCTGGTACGTCCTGCATGAAATCAAGGTCTTTGAAAGTGGGCTTTGCCTTTTTCCGCTCTCTTTTAGAGGCCCGTCGCTTGTACGTGGACCCCTTCAGGTCGTATTTGAGGTGCATGCGCACCACCCTGGGCAGAACGTTGTTCATGACCACCATCCGAATGTTCTTCCCGCCCGATTGTACGCAGTACAGCCCGAAGAACTTGGGCAATAAGGTGCGAGGATTCTGATTCAAGTTCTGAAGGAAACAAACATTTGAAAAATCAAACACGATTTAGTCAGAGCGAACAAAGATTCAAACGTAAGTGCTAAACATCTGTCGAAGAATGGGTACATTTGTTTTTGTTGGTTACATGCTTTGTATAATGCTTTTATTTATTCCTTAAAGGAACAGTTCACTCCAAAATTACAATTCTGTCACCATTTTATTTTGTGCGCCAAAATGTATTGCGAAAAGTTGCAATTTAAGTATAAATGTGTGAAAATACAAATGACAGGGTTTCTGAAGGTAAATTTAAGACATTTTAAGATGTTTTAAGGTGAAGAAAATGTATTAAATTAAATTGAATGTCAACATGTCTAAAAGTAAATGTCTTGTATTAGCAACGCTTCAAAATTTTTTAAAATAGTTTTGAACTGTTGTTGTTTTTTTTGCAGTGTATACAAAATTAAATGCCGTGACTATGAATTTAAGACTTTCAACTCTGATTTAAGACCTTTTTAGGGCTTAATTTGTAGAAGGTTGAATTAATACTTTTTAAGACCACTTTAAGACCCACAGAAAGATATTCAGCAAGGAACAACTTTTCGGCCTTTTCCAATCAATTTATGAATTCTTTAAATAAATATTTCACACCAAAATTACAGTTTTGTCATTATTTCTACATTTTTATTCCAATTTTGCATGCCAAAATGTACTGAGACAAGTTTTACAAACTTGCAACTCGAGTTTGAATATGGTAAAATAAAAATTAGATATTCATCAAATAATTTTTTTTCCTCACACAAAAAGAACATTTATGATACTTTTATTTAGCTTTTTTGACATTTCTTGATGGCACCACAATTTGGAAAAGAGCATCGCGAATATTCATCAAAGCATCTTTTGTGTTCTACAGGGGAAAAAAAGTCACAGATTTGGTATGTATAAATGATACATACTACAATGATACATAATAATAATTTTTTTTTTCGATTAACTGTTTTTAAAAATCATGTGAATATTGCAAGGCACATCTGATTATCGTAACAAAAAAAACAAAAAAAATATATTTTTATATGGCATGCAAATAACACTTTTGTTAATCCAAGTTTATTAAAAGCATTTATGCATTAAATTAAGGTAAAGGTTATTAGTTTTTTTCCGCATTCCAGACACAAAAAAACTCTTCCAGACACAAAACACATTTCAACCCCAAAAACACCTTTCACAAGTCAATGACATTCATTTTGCCAGTTAATGTTCCAGAGCATAGTAAAACCACCTGATTCCAATTAGTTTGGAGTTTAAATCCTCTTAAAAATCACCACACAAAAGCAAAGCAATGAAGCGGATATCCAACCTAGAAAAGCTTTGTGACACCCATCACCTTCGCATAGGTTACATGTCCTACAAGATATGATCAAAGAAGAGAAACAGAATGAGGAAAAGAGCCAGACAGTAATAAAGACAGGTTTCTGTAGACCACGAACTGGCCAAAGTCGGCATTGTTGCTAAACAACAACTGATCCGTCACCATTCATGGGCTCATTAGCTCCAGATGAATGGATGGAACAAGCCAAGCCAGTCGCTGGTTAGACTCTGCTGACACTGGGAACCCATTTAGGCATCATCTACTCAAAAAAACCTCATGTTCTCTCGGAAACCAAACCCTTTTGTACTTATATTGTGGAATGAAATGGTCCACTGGAGACAGAAAACTGGAACGTGCATGGCTTACATGCTAATTGTGTCATTTGTTTTGTCATTCAGGTAAAGAGTAGGCACATAGCCTCGGGGGAGAAATGAGTTCAAAATAACTTGTTGGGTAATCAGCAGTGTTGTTGTTTAACCAGGCGGCTGATTTGTGACAGCGTGTGATAATGGGCTAAAAAGCTAGAGAGCATGTTTCTCAAAAAATACAGAACATTTAACAATGCAACACAAACAGTATTTTTTCCTAGCTTAAACTGCAGCTGAAAAATGTATAAAGGTCTGCATCAGATGCTGACAAGCCGATAATTATTTTCAGGTTAATTTTTGGCCATAAATATTAGCTCACCATTATGGATTACTCTCTAAAATAAGCATTTCACTAATTTTATGTAGGCAACACATCATTTTCTATTATTAGACTGTACTATATCATGTGATATATATGTGTTGTATAATATATGCACCCTGCTTTCGAGATATCGGCATCTGACTTACTGGTTGACCACTACTTTGAAAAGTATCAGTCAAAGTACAGCAACTCACCATGTAATATCCAGGAAGAAGCTTCTGCAAAAACTCTGCTTCCTTGTGCATGACTGTCTTAATGATGAACTCATCGTCCTTCGTGAGGTAAAAGACTGAGCCACTGGCTCCAGGATTGGACAACTCGATCAGTGGTTCGTTACAGAGCGAATACTAAAGGCAATCACAGATTGAGAAACGCATAAACAAATGACAATGAATTTTGCTTGAGTGATTCTTCAATAATCCTAAATAAGTACAAGCATTTATTATAAAATCCAGTCTTTAGCTTATATTTCTCACCAAATAGTCATCTGGCCGTATCCCGAAGAGCTCTCTGAAGTAACGGAAGGCGACAGGAGCATAGGTTTTGAAACGGAAGTCTGGGAAATGATGGGCTGGCGTCAAGTTGCTCCCTTCACTGGAAGAACAAAGAGATGATCATTTTTTTATGTGAAATTCCACATCCACCCTCAACTTCAGACAGACAGCGCACCTGGGGAAGAAGATGCTCTCCACCACATAGAAATCCTGCATGAGGACGTCCCGCTCAGGCTTGGAACTTAAGTTGCCAACCGTGTAGCCAATCCCTAGCTGAATGGCCCCCTTGAGTGCTGAAGATGTGGTCTGAAGAGGATAAAGATGATGTGAGTCTCATAAATATTAACCCTAAACCCAGAGATTTATCTTCTGCATTTTCCGTTTAGATGTCACCTGGTGCCTTATTTCTGTTGAGCTTATTAGCAATATTACAATTCTGGTCGCAACAGATAAACAAATAAACAATTGGCATGTTATTATTATACATGCAGTTATTTTCTATACAATATGCCAAATAACTGATGAACAGTCAATATTACAATTAAACACTATTTTGTCTAAAAAAAAAATTTAAAAATTAAACTTTAAACTAAAATCAATTATGTTAAATACAAGAGTAATTTAGGCATTACAAAATTCTAATTTACATTCTGAAAATATTTTTTATTAATTTTGAGATTTGCTAAAGAATATTATTAATAATGTTATTAAAGTAAATTATTGGTTTAAAGATACATTTTAGGTTAACATTAGTTGATGGCAAATTAACATGGACAATTAAATACACAACATCAATCGATATAAAACACAGAATTTTTTTTTTTTTAAATTTACACTAAAAATTTCCTAATATCGGCTGATATGGTACCGATATATTATGCATCCCTAGAAGTAAATAAAATAATCTGAATGTACAATTTAATATACAATATCAACCAGTTTAAATTTAATGGTTTTTTTCCCCACATTTTTTAAAATAGAAAATATAAGAAAAAAACTAATATTAGCTGATATGGTACCGATATATTGTCCATCTCTAGAAGTAACTAAAATAATCTGAATGGAATCAGTATCGGATCTAGAAAAAGTGATTAATTTTAGGACAACATCAGATGATGGCAAAGGTAATTCAAATATAAAAAGAGAGGAAACTGGCATGTACAATTAAATATACAATGTGAACCGATATTTAAAAAAAAATAAATAAATGGTAAGATTAAAAAAATACTAATATCGGCTGATATTGTACAGATATACTGTCCATCCCTAGAAGTAACTAAAATAATCTGAACGGAATCAATATCAAATCAAGAAAAAGTTGCTGAAATTTTGTAGGACCAATGCACCTTTTTATACGTGGTTTCTCCAGACGCATCCACTCCTCTGTGTCCGATCTTCTTCCCATGGGCTGGCTGGCCTGACGATGAAGGCATCTGGAATAAAGAGTGTAAATATGAGATACCACCAACCTGCAATCCCTGCATAAACAGGTTCATCTTACAGTCTAACAATAGATATTGTTGATATGTGAGAAAAGGAATGTACCTCTGTTATGAAAGCCTTTTTTGATGTAGAGTCTAGGAAAGAAAAAGAAAAGTGATTGACCAGATATTCACAACAATATCTGAATAAAAATATCAGATTTCATCATTTGCAATATGAAAGCACTGAAAGTCAGCCCTAAAGATTATGATTTGAAACCAAATCAGATTTGTGTGAAATATAAACAAAACCTATGGAAGACATATTCATCTGCAATTATAATCAGACTTCAAGAGTCAGCGGGTCAGACAGCATCAGCCAACTTCATTATTCACCTCCATTTATATTCTGTCGCCGCCCCTCAAGCATCAGCAGCAGCTGTCAACAGCGACTGGGATGTTTGTTGACAAAGATGGTTTGATAAAAATACACCATGTGAAGATGACGGCTGGATTTCTTGAGCTGTGCTTCTCACACCACTGTTGTCCTAGATGCATCTGCACACGCTCCCATTCAGCCGTGTTCCTCGGTTTCCATGGCATCCCAATCAAGGTCAACAAGCTTTCTTGGAGATTGCATATGCATGTGGCATCAACAGACACATGCTGCTCTAAATAGGGCTTTGGCCGCTAGACAGAGCAGCTCATAGCCATGCAGTGAGAAAGCAACAGCAAAACTAAGATGACGGGCCTGCTGGAAAATCCAGCTAAAAACAGCTTTAACCCAAAAATTAACATTCTGTTTACTCACCCTCATGTCATTTAGGGGTGCACGATAAATATCGGCCAATAATTAATGCGCATCTCGTCAGTAAAGCCGGTTTTCTAATCAGCGGTAAATTCCATCAGGTGCGTGATTTCACATAGAGCAGCTGTTACTACACGGAGCCGTTGTTAACTGACAAGCTGCACAAATCCATGTTCATTATCAGCTTTACTGATGAGATGCACATTAATTATCGGCCGATATTTATTGTGCACCCCAAATGTTGTTTCTAACTTTTGCTCATAGAACAGAAAAGGAGAAATTCTGAGAAATATTCTGGTTGCTCTTTTCCTTTACAAAGAATGAATCTGGAGATTTTAAGCTTTAAAAAAAGAATCTTAAAAGTGGATTATATGACTTACATTGAACTTATTTGACAACTTCGTGTAACAAACAGACCATAATTTGAGTAATTCCTACTGAACATTTTGACATCTGCCCTAACTACCTTACTTTGCCAATGAATCATTCTTTTGAGTCAGATCTTCAATTAATCATTCTAAATGGTTCATAAAATAAAATGGATTCCTTCCAAATTCTAATGAATCAGTTCTTGACTTAATGACTCAATCATCTGACTGCAACAAGTAGAAGGTCACTGGAGGGGAAAGTCTTAACATCTATCCTGTCTACATTAGTTTGTCTTTCGAGTCAGATCTTCTAAGAATCATTTGAAATAATTCAGAAAATCTGAACAATTCATTCACAAATAAAAATGAATAAGTTCTTAACTTATTGACTTAATGGTCCAGTCGCAACGATTAATAGCTAAGCGGAGGGGAAAATCAAATCATCTGCCTTAACTAAGTTTGTGATTGTGACCAAGTTATTAATTTGAGTCAGATTTTCAAAAAATCATTTGAAATGCTTCACAAATTTAGATCAATTTGTTCACAAATCAGTCCCTGACTTACTGAATCAATAAAATCTTAACATCTGCCCTAAATGCATTAATTTGTGACTGCAAACATATAATAATTTTGAGTCAGATCTTCAATGAATCATTTCAATGGTTCACAAAATCAGAATGATTCATTTACAAATCAGAACGAACCAGTCTCTGACTTACTGACTCTGGTCACTACAATTAGTTATTAATAACAGGGGAAAATCTTAACATCTGACCTATATTATATTGTGATTGTGAACAAATAATTAGTTTGAGTCAGATCTTTAATGAATCATTTGAAACGTCCTTGAATGATCTGTTAACATATTAGACTCAATCAGTTCTTGTCTCACTGTAGTTTTGGGTGAACTACAACTTTAGGATGGTAACTGTGTTTTGGAACATGGTACCTGGTTTCCAGCTGGTCAACCATCTGGACCACAAGCTGGTAGACCAGCTAAGATGGCATAACCAACTGGAAGCTGGTTTGTTGAGTCAAAGATGTTCTATCAGCAGTAATGGCTAGCTTGGACTAGCTAATATCCAGCCATAAATTCATTACCAGCTGGATTTTCCACCAGCAAGCTTCAAATCTTTGGTAAATTTGTTGTTGTACCGTAAATGGAAAAAAGTTGGACACACAAAGTTAGGAAAAACATGATGCGTGCAATGTCCCAAACAAACCAATTTTCCATTTTCACCTCTGAAATAGCACATCCACACCAACAAGCCTCATGACCAAGTTAGTTGTCCTGTTATTTCTGGATCCAGCAGTCATGGGATCTTGAAGCTGTTTGGGCAACATTGTGGTTCTCCTTAAAAGAGCTTTTTCCTAGACCTTGTTCACCAGTGATAGGTTTGGCCTCAGTTCAAGCTCAAGCACAAACATGCAGCAGGATTTCTGCTATACTCCGCTAGCCAGGGTCGACCACGCATCTAATAAAGAGCATTAGACCAGCAAAAATCTGCTTTTTAATTCTACATGAACAGAAGGATTTTAATTGGGATTTAAACTGACCGCACGTGCAGGCTAAGCCACATCTTTACAGCAACAAAATGTTTACTGTATTAAAGTTTAAAAGTCAAGGTTCAAAAACTGATTTTGAAGGGAAATATGTTTAAATCATCTAGTCAACTGGGTTAAACAGAGCTGATGGTAATATCATTCATTGCTAAAGGATCATAAAATTCACTGAGTTACTTAAACAACAGCATTCTTATTCTATTATGAGATAGTGTTCAACTTACGTCAAGCCATTTTGAACTTGACAAACTTCTAAAACACAGGTTACAGCTCATAACATCTCTAGTGCTAATGAATTAACAAAACACCTCCTGAAATCACTATGGACAGGTGTGATCACAGCCAGCTCAAAATGGATTGAAATGAAGAACTCGACGACAGAACCTTGGAGGTGTCACTTGACACCTCACGCTAACATTCATTATATAGGACTAAATTTACCAAAGATTTAGCATATATATGCTACTTGGAGTAAAGGTTATCATGTGGTATGACTGCAAAAATCTCAATTCTGGAAGTAAAACCATGATAACATATAAAGGGCAGCTTGTAATCTGGTAAAACAGAACTGTATAAAGCAAACGGAAGAAAACAGGCAACTGCAAACCCACCAATAAGGCACATAAAACCATTTTCATTGCTCACTTCTGATCTGAGAGATGAAAACAAAAACTACAAAGTTCTGCGAATTTCATTCAAGTAACGACCCATTCAACAGATAAATTCAAAGTTCATAGCTCTTCTAAGTAATAGAGACCCAACAATGCGCTTGTGTGCAGGAGTCAAGAGATTCACTCAACTCTAGTTTAAACAAGTACAGGGACATTTTTATTGCTCATAACTTCTCAAAAAAATAGACACTGAACAAAGATGAAACTTTATAGTGTGCATGTGTCGAACACCTGTGTTTGTGCACACTATAAAATGGAGTATACTTTGAAAGGCTATGGTGTTCAAGGATACACAAACGCCAAGTATAGTTTGAGCTTTATAATTTTCACCTGGTGAACAATAAAACGGGTTTGCGCATGCTATAAACATGGAGCATACTTTGAAAAGTCCATGCTGTTCATTAGGGATGGGCGACATCTTATCGTTTACAAAATACTGGTAAAAATTCTCCCCACGATAAGAAGTAGTCTTCCCGTGATAATAAAGCCTAGCTGTTGACATATTTCTGTGTGAACGTGCGGAGCAACATGGCGGAAGGCGTGCGTGAAACTGAGGAGGAAAATATATCACTAAACGAGGAGCTCCTTCTACAGTCTGGAACTGGTTTGGTCAGGGCTGTACAGTGTGACAAAAATCGGTCTGAGCCTTGAATAAAGGTATTACAGTAGTACAATTTTGCATGTGTATGAGCCTATTTACAAACATGTTGTCCAACAAAGATATAATTTACTGAGATGCATTTTCTCCAAATTAACTTCATAACAGCAGTTGAGTGTTTGAAATAACTTTTTGTGATCAGACGTGGTTTCATAGCACAGAATAAGGCAGAAATCATACTATTTTATAGTATTATAAACAGTGATTACGGCTATGTCGATTAGCATTGCATTATAATTATACTTTATCCTTATAAAAATACCCAAGATTGCTTAAAGAACACAGATAAACCATATATTGTCGCGATTGTATGTTTACTGTCTTCAGGTTTCCACAGTTAAAATTTCTCTATCTGCGTTTTATTCAGCTACAGTGATAACTGGGTACCTTTGTCCATATTTGGGATTTCCTGGAGCATCATCAGTGCAATTACTTCTGGATGCATATGTGGAGTTTTTTTGTGCAAGGGCACCCTCCGGCTTCCAGTATGAATTAAATAGTCATTACATTTCTCAGTAATGCTCACTCACAGATGCAACACCCTGTTTTGGGAAAAATAGGAAAGATAATACCTTTCTTTAAAGAAGCAGGATTTTTTTTTTTTTTTAGTGGATGCATAAGATTTCCTGAATTATCATCATTGATATCGTTATCACAATAAATACCAGAAATTATCGTGATATATATTTTTAAGCCCATATCGCCCATCCCTAATGTTCATTTGTACGCAAATGCTAAGTATACTTTAAGCTCTACGTTTTTTCTCCTGGCCGACGATAAAACAGATTTGCGCATTCTATCAAAAGTTTACTTTAAAAAGCTATGCATTTGGCAGTACACATAGGATTAGCATTCGTGTCAAAACTGAAGTATACTTTGGGCAGTAGCACTTTATTTTACAGTCCTGTTCCTCATACTATGTAGTATGTACTTATTATAGTAATAAAGTAATAACTAGGTACTAACCATGAACCTTCCCCTAAACCTAACCCTACCCCATATAGTTAGTTACCTTATATTACCAGAACTTAGCTAGGTACACTGTACAAGAAAACCAAGTATGCTTGAATATTTTGTCATTTTTAGGGTTGCATCCTGTGACACCACATCCTGTTTTGATTTTAGATGTTGAACCACACCAGAGTTTGTTTAGTCTCAGCCTCAGACGTCATGTCCATGAACCATGGCTGAACATCTAATGCATATGGCACACAAAACTGGAAACACTTGACACATCTGATTGGTTGAATTCCACAGGATTTGCGGGAGAGACGTACTGGAAACAAAGATGCCAGGACGCCAAACCCCCTCATGAAAGAAGAAAGCCATTGTGTTTACAACTGTGACAATGAGCGTTTATCAAGATTTACTAAAAGCTGGATTTTCAAGAGTATGTGAAATATGTCAAGTTCACAGCATAGCCTCTTTAAAATAGTCTATGAGTTTTAAATGAGAGTTTTAAACACCGGTCTGTTAATATAGGGACATTTCCATGCCCTTAAACATGACGCAGCACAAAATGGCCTCTTTGGCAGTCCTTGGCCATTCAAAGTGGCCAAGGTTCCCAGACCTTCTGCCGTCAGTCTGAAGGTCTGGCTACACAAGACTAGAGTTCGTTTGGAAGCAGATCAAGACCTCCTATTTCAGGGTCTCAGTCCGCTTGTTTGGTGCACACCAGGGTTCAGGTAGCAGTGTTTACACTTATTCAAGTGAACCGCACTAACAAAACAATCGCAAAATAGTTCATTTTAATCAAACCAAACCTGCCAAGTGTGAACACACCCAAAGAGATTTGGGTCAGAAAGAAACCATCATGCAGGCATACGGAAAACCATTATAAACCATGCAACTTTTGTTAAGTTTCCATACAACAAGGTTTTGTTATGATGCCTGGAACACAAAATGTGTCACAGAAGGACTTTGCGTCCTCTTGTAGGAGACGCCCTACTCCCTCTAAGGTGCCGATGGTATTGAGTGTCTTCCAGAACCCTGGTCTTGTCTGCAGGCTGGCCTATAAAAAGCTCCATCCTCTTTAGGGCATAAGCGAGGGGGGCAAGGAATACAGAGACAGCATTATGCAATTCTTGCTTGTTTTCCATTTCCCACCAGAGCTTGAAAACTCCCAGCAGTCTAAGCTATTAGAATAACACGAGTAGAGGAAATAGATGGAGTTTGCAGACAGACCTGCCCTGTTTTGCAAAGCGTTATCAGTGGGCACAACACTATACAGTTTTGAGTATAGCCTAGGGTTTGATTATATATGCATCCCATGGGATGTTATTTGTATAAACCAAGAAAGCCGTGTCTGGATTTCACAGATGCTTTAATTGTGTACATTAACTACCACCATCACACGACGATAATGAAGTGGGTGCTTTAGACGGTCCACTTAGCGGTAATAACCTCAAAATTGATTTATAATTAATTTACAATAAAGATCTTTTCCTATCTCGGCCATCATCGGTTCAGTGCTGCTCTTAATGAGCCGAGTAAGACAGCCTCTGAACTGAACAGCAACAGATATTTATCATTCAGACTGGGCGAAACGAGAGCAATAACTATATTACCATGTGCAAAATGTATTATTATTGCTCATATTTAAAGCTTTGAACAAACCTCTTTTTTTGCCTTTGTTATGATAGGATAGTGTAGAACAGACAGGAAGCAAAGTGGGAGGGGGGCTGGGATTGGCAAAGGTCCTCAAGCCGGGATTTGAACTCGGGCCGCCCATAGCACAACGGCACTATATGTCGGCGCACTTGCCCACAAGGCTATTGGCGCCAATGCTTCCAGTTAAATTATAGTATTTTAATTTGTTCTCATAATCATAATAAACAGTGATTGGTAGGGAAAATTGTTAATTGCACTATGAATAATTTCTTCATAAATCAGACTGAATCAGTTCTTGACTCGCTCAATCTTCTGGTTGCAACAATTGGCATCTAGGTATTTGTTATCATATTATTTTAATTTATTATCAGAATCATACATACATTGGTAGCACAAATAATTTTACTGTTTATTTTGTTATTCTTCTAGTTATTAGCGGCTAATGCGGCTAATCTGAAGTCACGCACATTAACAAAGAAATTTGTACTAAATAAAGTGAATTCAACTTTTCTAGACATTCAAACTCAATTTTCGCAACAATAAAACAATATAAAGTAAGCAAACAAATCACAAATTCTTACATTGAAGGCAGAACCCGAGCCATCCATGTATTTATGGTATATTGGTGGATTTTGGCAAATTTTGGTATACTGCATTATGAAACTACAACGCCAATGCACAACAAATTCCCAATACAAACTATTCTTGTTTGAGGTACAATTTGAGACATGTGAATGAATAACTCAATCTGAAAAGAAACATTACTACTGAAAAAGTGCTTTTTTGTGAATTGTCTTGCGATGTTCCAATTTTTGCGTATCAATTAAATTCGCAACTTGTTAAAAAAACATCACCCTAGTTACCACCCAAATCATCCCTAGCAACAACACACTAACACCCTAGCATTGTGGATGCGAGTTATGCACATGAATACATAATATATCAGTATTTTATTGCTTATCATCCGATTATAGGTCAATTTTGAATATTCATCTGTGCGTTAATTCTCTTATTTTGACATTTAGATTTCCTTTGCCATCATCCAACACTCTATAAAATCTATAAAACGCTAATAAATTTAAGCATATGTAAAAAATGTTGTTCTATTCTTTTGAGATCTGCGTCATGTTTGGACAAAAACGCAGCTAAAGAACTCTTTTATACCTGTGACTCCCCAAACTTGAATCTGATTTTATGAACAAAACATAAAAACCCAAGAAAACAAGGCTGGATGATGGCATCCAGATCACTTCAGGTGCGAAAATGACTCACAGACCATCGTGAGACATGTGTCGTGCGACTGCATGCTCAACAGTCAGCATGTTTTCCCACACACATCTACACGGGAGACGCCAGGGAGCAAACCAGTGAAAACAGAAGGATGCCGAGGCAGGAGCCACCAGCGCCAGGGGAATTAAGGGAGGGAACCGTCCTTGTTTGGATGCAGTTCTAGTGATTAAAAAGTAGACGATGAGACTGGAGTGCAAGACAGTATGTGGCTTTTACTACAAGCCAATTGTGTTGACATTTAAGTCTTTGAAAATCAGTAACCACAATGCAGTTTGCAAAGCCTCCACGCATACGCAAAAGAACAAATCTTGTCAACAATGAGCTGGAGAAAGGTCAATCTTAAGTACATACTGAACACAGGCACTTTATGGAGTGGATCATATTTTGTGCTCTTTAATAATCTTATAGAGTGGGTTTACAAGTATGATCTTACACTGATTATGATAAATAACCCAAGAAAACTAACTTTTTCTTGTCATGAAAAGGTCATCGCTGGGTTTGTGTGTGCATCCATTTACATACTGATGTTAAAACCAGAGTAAAAACTGATCATTTCGACTGTAGCTTCTCAGGTTTGCAGAATAAGGCATTTTTGGTTATCAGCATATCATGCATGTGAATGCGATCACTGACACCTCACACACAGATGCGTGACTAATTAAAAGAGAAAAAAAACACAAATGGAGAACTGGGGAGGAAAAAAAAACAGTCTCTTAGAGGCAGAAACAAGAGTGTATTTGATAGATACAGTAACTGTTATGGAAGTGAAACTCTGTAATTATCATCATATATCACTCAAGCACAAGGCTTCTTTTTTAATATATCATAGTTAAATAATCAACTTTAAACCATGAAATAAACAGAAAACTTAAGGTTTTTATTTTTTATTAATTTATTATTTTACTTCAAGTCTTCATGTATAATGCATTATAAAAGCATTCATGATGTACTTGCACATGTAATGTACTAATGTAACATTATATCTTTTCATAAATAACTAGCCAAACTTAAAAGCGATTATAATATTTGCAGACTCCTTTTCCGATCTGCAATTGGTTGTTTGTCAAATGTATGTTTTACAATTATTAATAATCAGAACTTATGAAAATTGAAAATATTACGGTCACTGTATTGCCACAGCACTTTGTTTTAGAAGTCATATTAGTGTTATAATATTTTTCTAAGACTTACCGAGCAATTGCACACACTCTAAGAAAGAAAAATAACTTAAGAAAGAAAATGGCTCGTGTTTGAATATTAAAAATATTCAAAACAATGAGAACTTGCACCACACATGCATACAAGTAAAGTCCTATTTGACCGATCTGAGGAATCCTTTAGAAATCAAAACATTATTGTAATGTCATCCTTCATGCATTTAATTGGCACATTTGATGGCATTTATCCTAAACAAATGCAATGCACCCTTCACCCTGTTTGTCACCTGAATCCCCCACCATCCCATCTGTCATCTGCCCAGTGTCCCTGCTGATCGCTAGCTCGCTGAATCTGGTTTGAACCTGGTTGTCACACCATCCGCCTGACAATATGCCCATATAACTATAAATACATTAATGCACACTGACTCTGGCAGCATGTGAACCCTAATAATCTGATGCATGTATGAAAAATCTCATGCATCAGTGTCCAAATCCATGCATGAATGCTAGTTTTGCTAGTTCTATCCATGTGAATCCCAACCACCTATGAATCAATCAGATGAGATTGCATGAACCGATGTCTTTCTTGACACCTTCTTTCGAATCAAACCCAAGTTGTTGGTTACCCGAGTCCATGCCGTCCGCCGTCCCCGCGTCCTCGGATGCTGCTGCCCCGGATAACGGACTCCCATCCCCGGCCTCAGACAGGCTGGCCGCCTCTTCAGCCGCCGCTTCCATTCAATACCCCGGGATGAATCCTCCGAGCGAGAGCGCTGGCAACCGATGACTACCGCCAATATTACAAAAACATACACCGCTTTTCCTCTCAGGGTGTATGGTGTGATAAGCTGACAAAAAATAAGGTGGGAGACTGAGGACTGTCCCTACGCGTCGTGGTCCTCCTGCTCTCCTCTGAGCTGTTATGGGATAAGGATGTTCGATTCGCGGAGGAATCGTTCGTTTGAACAGATTGAATCGAACCGATTCGCTAGGAGACTCGCGAATCATTTTGAGCTGGGGCCTGTTTTATAAAACAAGTTTACCACATAAGCAGTGTTGGGGAGTAACTAGTTACATGTAACTTAATAACGTAATTAAATCACAAAATAAATGTAATTGTAATCAGTCAGTTACGAGAAAAATGTGTAATTAAATTACAGTTACTAATGAAAATGCTAACAGCTTCAAAAACAGTATCATAGCTATTGAACGCTTTCTTATGATTTTAAATCTGTATTTAACCTCAAAATGATCTCAAAGTAAGTCTGATTTTGTGGTGGCTGTGCTCTAAAATTAAATTATTGTAATTAATATAACCATAGTGATAAACAGCGAGCCTTTCCCGTCATTAAGAAAACGAACATGATGACTATCAGAACAATTGACTGTTTGAACTGGTTCACTGAACCGAAACAAATCGAGTCGATTCGTCGAGATGACTCGCACTTCCAAACTCTTGCACAGGAGCTGCTGAGTGTTCGGATGAGGCTGCTGCTGCTGCTGCTGCTCTCTGTTGGTGAATCTTCATTAGTACACGTCGGAAGAAAGGCTTAACTCTCATATATACGACTTAATTAAAATTTGGTACGTTTTAACATAATGTAATATAATAATCCCAAAAGTGTTGTTTTCACTGTTAGGTTGTTCCTACAAAATATTAATTAATGAAAAATAACAATAATGTTTAATGAATCTTTAGTGAATTATCCTTTTGTATTAAATGAAGCAGTGTGCACATATAATAAATAACAAATATTATTTCTTTGTGTGTGTACATATATAGAGTGTTTATAATATAAATAGTATTATGAGAATTATTCATATTATTATATCGATGTTGATTTTACAGTTTTCCTGGGCAATCATTATATAAAATATTTCAAGCTCACTTCAGGGTTATTATAGTTAACTAAAAATAAAACCATAAAAATACTTGAAATAAAATAAACATTAATTAAAATAATAATCATTTTTTAAAACATTTACTTATTTTATTCCAGCTAACTGCCAAAGCAACATTTTTATATTTTTTATTTAATTTACCTTTATGTACTCAAATGACTAAAACTGAAATAAAAATGTATTAAAAATAATAATAAAGCCATATATAAATATATATAAAAAAACATATAAAAACTAATTCAAAAATAGTAAAATATATAAATATATATATATATATTAAAAAAACGCCACAAAATTACTAATACTTTACCTGAATGAAAATGATAAATATGAAAATAAAAACTAATTCAAAAATAGTAAAATAGTAAAATAATCAAAACAAAAAACTATAATAATACTTTAATCTTTTTGCGTTTATTAAGAAATTTTACACTTGGACAACATGTTTAGTTCTAAATAAATGTGCATATTTTAATTTGAAAGCAGAGGGGTATAGTTAAAGGAGCGGGGGTCTCTCTCCAGACTGATTCTGGCCACTGATGATGCTCTCAGGAGGGGTTGCACGCCAAATGCATCAGGTCCGTTCTTTCCTCAAGAAGGGTTTCTGAACAAACCATCATTAGTCCATGAGACGACATCACAGATACCCAGCGGTCAGTCGGAGAGAATGAAGAGGGGCGGCAGGGCAGCGTGCAGTAATTTGACAGTCAGCTAATGATGCTCCTTAGAGATATTTAGGCAGATCCTTCTCCACCACCTAAAAGAGAAATATTTAATAAAAAATATATGTTGTGTGCCAGAGTCACTGTGATAATTAGATGCTGTAGCTAATCTTAAACATGACCTAGTTTATGACTCAGATGAAAATACAATCAAAGATTAATACAACTTACGCTTGGATCCGATAATGGGGAGTATCTCTTCACAACCTGGCCTTCACGGTTAATAAGGAACTGAAAAGAAAACGCAAAAATTGATAGCAAATTAAACTATTTTAATCAAACTAATAATTGCTAAGTAGGTATTCAGATTTAAAATACAAGATTTAATTCATAATATGTTTTAAATGAGCATAATTCAAAGGGAAAATGCACAAACCTTAGTGAAATTCCATTTGATGCCACTGTAATGGAATAAAAACAACAGTCAATAGATATTTAAACAAGTTTTTTTTAGAGTGCAGCTCTATTAAAGGTATAGTTCACCCAAAAAAATGAAAATTCTATCACATTTCATTATACTCATGTCAAATTCAAACTTGCATGACTCTCTTTCTTCTGTTGAAGATACAAGAAGATCATTCTGAAGAATGCTGGTAGCCAAACAGTTTCTGTTCCCATTACCTTTCATTACATGGACAATAAAACAATGGGAGTCAATGGGAACAGAAACTGTCTGGTTACCAACATTCTTATATACAACATCTTAAGATATAAGAATATCTTATTTTAAGTTCCACAGAAGATTGAGTTACATACGTTTCATTTTTGGCTGGACTATCCATTGAATCTATTTAGTCGATATCAAACAAGCATTTATTTCCACAGAATTTACAAGTCAACTAAGTTAAATTATTTGGCAACCCACTTTCCAAAGATTCCTCTCCCATTAGGTTGTTCCTTCAGCCACTTCCACAGAGGGTGTGCGGAGTCACCGTTCACATCAATCTTACTGAACATATCAAACTGCGCGTTGTAAGAGTTGGCGAATTCCTTGATTTGGGAATTTGTTCCTGGTTCCTGAACAAAAACGTATTATTAGATCACTGTATTAATGAGCTTTAAGAGCATTAAAAATGTTTTTTGTCCCCATACCTGATGTCCAAACTGGTTGGATGGGAAGGCCAGGATGCTTAAACCCCTCTCAGTGTACTTGGCGTGCATTTCTGCAAACTGAGAGTAGTTTACCGGGGTTTTGCCTCACTTTGAGGCAACATTAGTGATGATGACAACTCTTCCCCTAAAGTGTACAGCAAATTAGATTTTGTTAGAGTTACAAACTGATTGACACTAATGCCATGATGCCTCACACAATCATATTGTATGACTGTAACACATTACCAGACTTATGCAGAAATATGTGAATAAACGAATAAAAACAAAATCGTCTCAAAATATGGAACATGTTTGATATCCTCTGATTGGATAGAATCATAGTCTGTGCCCATCATACATTACACAATTTTCTGTGAAATCTATGGTTTCTGCCACTTAAAAATAATCATGCTTCGGTAAATCATAATTGTGACATAAAACGTTGAAATTATGAGATACTCACAGTTATGAGATTAAAAGTCAACATTATGACTTAAAAATGAGATAAAGTCAAAATTCTGAGATAAAGCCATAACTAAGACAAAAATTTTAAACTATGACATGCTAAATTATAAGATTATGAGTCCTAACTGAGTGCAAAAAATCTAATTTATAAAATACTCTAAGTCATCATTATGAGATAAAAAGTCAAATTTGAGATAAAGTCATAATTTTGATATACATGGTCAAATTATGAGACAAAAAGTTCAGTAAAGATAAAATAAATAAGATAAAGTTGCAAATCTGACATATATGGCTAAAATAAGACAAAAAGATAATCATGACAGGTAAAGAAAAGTGTCTTAATTATGACTTTGTTAGATTTGATATTTTATCTCAATAGTTTTTTGTAATAATTTAATTTTTTCTCATTTCTGTCCATTATAGTCTAGTACGTAATTATTACGTTTTATATCATAATTCTACTTTTTATGCTATTAATATCATAATTTTGCCTTTTGTCTTTTCATGCCATAAGTAAGACCTAGCATGTCATCTACATTTTTTTTAAATGACTTACTATGTCATAATTATGACTTTTTATCTCATAATTATGATTCGCCAACGTTGTTGTGGAAATGGGCTTCCACAGAAATATGTCGACTCCGACAGCCCAAAATCTGCAGACAAAATCTTTTACTAACTAGCATTGACTCCTGTAGACTGCAAGTCCACTGTGCTGTTCTTCATACCTGAACAAACAGGTTTCATGACATGCTGATTTCTATCTCTCACCTGTATTTTTCCAAGGAAACTTCATTGCCGTCTATATCCGTGGCACTGAACTCATAAATGGATTTGGCCGACTGCCAGTCCTCTAGCTGTGCAGACTAAAAAAAAATAAAAACATGCTGCTGTAAACAAATAGGAGTGATTTGAATACATACACACACAAAAACAATAAGAACTCTGTAAGTAATCCTTCAAACAAATATCAGATACAAATCTTTATATTTAAATTCCACACGCAACTGAAAAAAAAAAAAAAACGGAAAGCTATTCACACATTTTAAATATTGGGCTTTTAACAGCATTTCTTACCATTGTCTGCAACACTAAGGAGAAAACGACAGCGGACCCTAAGAGACGCATGACTGCCTTTCAGTACTAACTACTGAAACAGCAGGCAGCGCATTAGATCAAATCCTCTTAAAGTGCAGAATCCTCCAGAACACTGAAAACCCCGCTTATATATGTAGGGCTCCAAATTAATATTAACTGGATTCCAAGGCTGCTTCTTCCTCATAGGTTGATTTTTTTTTGCTGACTACAGGTTTAAGGCTTGTCTGCGTGTGGGGTATTTGACTGTAACTCCTACTGAGGTCAAAGGTCACTGGGTGACGCTCTTACACAACTGAGAAAGCTCATAGCTTGATGTGCGTGTTTGCACTCGGTCCACATATCAGATAAGTCGCTGATGATTGCATTATATAAATGTTACTGCTTCTAAAGTGGACTAGAATAACAAGCACGTGATATTTCATTTGGATATTGATAAGGCATTGCCTTCAGGAATAGATTCATGCCATAAAAACATTATGAAATGAAATAATAGGCTACCAACAAATGAAACGATGTTTTGACTCACACTAACTGCAATAAGATAGTCATGATGAATATATACCAAGTCATAATTCAGAGCGAAAAAGTTTGAATTATGAAATGCTAAGTCATTATTATGAGATGAAGCCAATATTAATGACATAAAAATTGTCACAGTAAGTCATAATTAAGAGAGAAAGTCAAAATTATAATAAATGTAAAGCTATTATTATGGCATAAAGGTTTGAAATTGAGAACATTTTGAGCCAAGTCATTATTTTTTTGTCATAAATTTGAATTCTTTTTATCTCAATTGATTTGTCGTCATAATTTCATTTAGTTTTGTATCATAATTTGACTTTTTAAGCCATAATTTCAATTTAATGTCATAATTAGCTGTCTTAGTAGTATTTGGGCATTTGTTCATGCCATTTTTGGACACATTTTATATATCAAAACACCATAAATAGGAGAATTTTATAAGTGATCCTTTTGTAAAATATATGTAATGAATGCGAAAATAAAAGAGATCCAATACATGTTTCAAAGAAAACAATGTCTATTACTAAACAGATCTTATGAAACCAAATTTCTTGTAATGTATGCAACAACAACAACAATACAAAGATTTAAAAAAAAAAATTATTACATTGTGATTATGATTATTGTTGTTGCGCATTATTTATATAGGCTCACGTTAACGGGAAAAGTGAACTACTGTTATGGAAGAATGAGACAAAAAGACTAAAGACCAAAGACCTAAATACACTGAAACTAGAGCTCATCTTGCACAATAGGGCTGATTGTGTAAACTGGTGATAAAACATTTGCAAAACCCCCGTAATTATGCAGCACATAACCTCAAAACGTCACCAGATTACGTAATATGACTCGGATTTGCAAGTGAAAGTATTTAACTTTACAGTACCATTGCACCAATGATCCCACTGCTCGATAAAGCCCCGAACAGCAAAAAACGATGCATAAAGGCCATATTTTATCTTCTCGCTTTGCAAAGTCCAGCAGAGATACCCAACTCTTCAATGAACACTTCCTTTGAGTCGGTTCTTTTCAGTGAATCAGTTGAACCGGTAGACAGAGCGATTCGTTCATGAAATGAACCCCACGATTCGTAATGACATATGAAATTATATATTAATATATTAATAAAACGTATGTGTCTTCATGCTTTATTTGAAGGTTTTAAAGAATGTAATATATGCTCTAAATATAAGAGACGAGAAAAGAATCACTGAATCTTTTTGTGAATCGATTCTTTGACACGAACTGTTCGAGAGAACCAAATCTGCTGAAATCGTACGCACTTCCTTTCCACATGAAATTCCAATAAGATAATCGGAACTGTTTCGAGAACGTTACACAGCCTCCTCCCCCCAATTCCTTGTTTGTTTTCAAACGAAATCAATAAAGATGATTTTAATTAGGTTAAGATTATTTGTAATTTATTAACCACCCATTTTAAATGTGCATTCATTTTAACTAATATCGACACAGCACATTTTATTCGTTAAAAACGGATAGCAAATCTTATACATTTACAAAAATATATATATATTATATATATTATTTTGTATATCCGAAATCAAACGTACGCACTGTGGCGTAACGTATGACGTCATATACACGCGCCCGGCAGCACCGGGACCCAAACGTGGAGTAAAAGGATCGAATAAGCGGTCTGTTTTTAATCGTAATATTTTCCTCTTTTTAACGCGATATGGATGACGAGGAAGAGACATACAGGCTATGGAAAATTAGAAAAACTATAATGCAGGTAAATTAAAGGCCATATGACTTGTTTACATGCCGCGAGACAGTTTATTGTGACGTTTATTCGGATCCGCAGGAGTATCGTGATCTCCTAACACTGTACGCATCCAGATAACAGAAATACGCTATTATGTCCTTGTAATATCTATCTTTATGTTTCAGCTCTGTCACGATCGTGGTTATTTGGTGACGCAAGATGAACTGGACCAGACTCTCGATGAGTTCAGAAACCAGTTCGGAGACAAACCCAGCGAGGGTCGACCGCGACGCACCGATCTCACGGTCCTGGTGGCGCACAACGACGATCCCACCGACCAGATGTTTGTGTTCTTCCCTGGTACGAAGCGCCTGTTGAACCCGCCCGTTACGAACGGCCGAGGAACGCTTGATTGATCATATCTACCTGCTCTTGCTTTCAGAGGAACCAAAGGTCGGCATCAAGACCATAAAGATGTACTGCCAGCGTATGCAAGAAGAAAACATCACCAGGGCCATCATTGTAGTCCAGATGGGCATGACGCCCTCCGCCAAACAGGTGACGCAAGCATATAAACACTTACATTTAGAGGAGCGTTAACTATTAAAGCGTTTCAATTACGTGTTTGTCTCTTAAATTTCAGTCTCTGGTAGACATGGCGCCCAAGTACATACTTGAGCAGTTTCTTCAGCAGGAGCTTCTAATCAACATCACCGAACACGAGGTGAGGAAGATGCGTTTAAACTAAACACACTGTTTACAATATTCAAACGATAACAATATCAACGTTCTCGCGCCAACTGACAATAAGAGCACTTCAGGTGAGTCTTCTGCAGCGCTAAATGCGCAGCTTCTTAAAGTCAGGCTGATTCTGATTGGCTGTCAGTGTTTTTATAGTACAGTCAAACCAAAAATGTAGATACCAGATATAAATTTTGAGATAGCACAAAGTCACTTTTACGGACTTTTAAATTAAATGTTCCCTCCTGGTGGAATAACCTGCCCAACTCAATCAGAGCAGCTGAGTCCTTAGCCATCTTCAAGAATCGGCTTAAAACACATCTCTTCCATCTTTATTTGACCCTCTAACTTTTTCACTCACTATTCTAATTCTATAAAAAAAAATAAAAAATCTAACTACCTTTCTAATTCTTTTGTATTCTATCTATTTTCTTTTCATTTATTATACAATTATAAAAAAGACCTCTAACACTAGCTTGCTCTATTCTTTTTCTATTTTATCTGTTTTCTTTTTATTGATTATATTATTTAAAAGCCCTGTGCTACGTATACTGTGTTTAGGCTAACTGAGACTTGTTATAGCACTTATATATCATTGCTCTATTATCATTTTATAGAAATTAATCTAGGGATATGCCGGTATCAAATCTTCCTGTTGCGATTAATTGATCATGTTTTGTCACGGTATGCAGTATTATCATGGTATTGAAATTAAGTTTTCAAAAAAGTGGTCATAATACAGAAAAACAGGGTTAAATAACTTTTTTCTTATAACAAAATAACTGAAACATTTAAATACAATAAAGCAATACAAAAAATATATTTAAAGTTAAAGTTTTACACAGATTAAAGTGCAAAAAGAACTATAAAGACCCATAGGTATCACTTTACAATAAGACCTCATTAGTTAACCTTAGTTAATGCATGCTAACATTCACAATGAGAAATAGCTACATTTGCTACAGAAGTTACTAATCTTTGTTAAAAAATTCAAGTCTTAGTTTATGTTAGCTCATTAAATAAAGTTGCAACTTTCGATTTTAACAATGTGTTATTAAATATTGGAATACCTAAGATTAATGAATGTTCAGAAGATTTTTTCATTGGCAGTTTGTTAACTAATGAAGCCCTAATGTAAAGTGTTAATGAACAATAAAGAATCAAAACACTTTGAAACAATATCTAGGGCATGTTGTAGTCCAGATTAAAATGGAAAAACATTTATGGAAATATATAAATATTATTTTATATTATTTAAATGTTAGCAGCTGCTCAACTGCTTTTTTTCAGGGGGTTTCCAGGGTAAGGGCTGCATTTTTCTGCAGTTTAGCGCCATCTGTTGTCAGAGAGTGAATGTGCTTTCATCAGCGCGTCTCTCACATGTTTCCCCATGTGCTTCTCATGCGTGCTTGTTTACATCAGAGCGCACATGCGTCTTTAAAGCAGCATACAGCGGTGTTGTGCATTTTAACCAGTTGATGGGAAAAGTGTTCTTAAAATGCATTCCAAATTCTGAATAATTTGTAACATATAATTATTCTCGGTATTTAGAAATGCCCATGAGAACAATATCGTGCATATTCATTACCGCGATATATCGCATTACTGAATATCGGCACATGTCTAGCTTCCATTGTCCTCATTTGTAGTCGCTTTGGATAAAAGCGTCTGCTAAATGACTAAATGTAAATATATATATATATATATATATATATATCTATATATATATATAATTATTATTATTTATTTTATTTTATTTTTTTAACTGGTGGTTGCAGGACACTATAGCTCATTTATGCAAGTGAGGATAGCAAAATAAAGTAAACCGTGACACATTATAACCCAAAATTCTTTTTACAGTTTACTTCTGGTAAAATTGATTAAAATTTGGGACCAGAAATTATTCAGACACTTTGACCTGACCATGTTTTGTTCAAGTGTTTGTCTTTAATTGCTAATGTGACCTTTCTACACCACAGATTGAACAAAATTAGGCACTGCTTGGTAATTGGTCGACCTAAAGTGGTATGATCTATTTGTGTACTTAAATGGAACTATTTTATATGATTCATTACATACCTTTCTGTCAAAGTTATCTGACATTATCAGGATGAATTTGTCACAGTTCAACTCTTGAGTCTTGTTATATTTTATTACCATTTTCTAAACAGTAGCGAATAAACTGTGTGACAATGTGCGAAATGTTGAAGGTGTCCCCGAATACATTTTGGTTGGACTATAAATCAGCTAAAAGTAAAATCGTTCAGATTCCAGCGTCGTTGTCGTCGATAGATATAAAGTTTTTGTAATCGTTCTATTTCTGTGAGAATATATGGTGGTCCACATTAAAACTATACTTAGGAATATCATTCCTATGACTTTAAGAACGATTTTTTTTTCCTCCACTGATTAACGATAAAAACACTAACAGCCAATCAGAATCCACCCGAGTTCGTGCCTTTAAAGAGACAGACGAAATAACTGAAGTGTGCTCTTATAATATCATTATGGTGTGAGTGTTGTAGCTATCTTATAAAACCCAAAACGCACTGCATGATTTTCGGCTGTCCCAGATAACAAGACATTGTGAAACAATCCTCCCAACCAATCGTCCTACCTATTACAAACAACTATTCCTTCCTCTCACTCATAGATAAATCATTTCTTTGTTCGATTCCCAGGGAACATGCACGATAAAAAAAAACATGCATGGTAAAAAAAAATAATAGCCTGAAGTCGCTTTGGATAAAAGCGTCTGCGAAATGCATAAATGTAAATGTACAGTGAGAGAGGTTCGAAGACAGCCGTTGTCAGTCTTGTGACCAAAGACAGCCTACGGTTCAGCATGATCATCTCACAGTGTGTTTGCTGCTACGATCCACGTTTACTGACCAGCCAATAAAAACGCGACATGAAATCATGGCGCTGAAACATAAAACTCAAGCTCTTATCCCTTCCTCTTGCACTGCTTCCTTTTTTCAGCACACATTAAAAAAACTACAACTGCTAAAGTGTGATTTATCCTGCTCTTATTGTTCACCACTAGTGCATGCTGATGACGTTTATTCTTGTATAGTAACGTGCGTCGTATCGTACAGTCTACACACACGTCGCACCCGAGTTTATTAGATCCATGATGCACAGTGTGACATGCAGTGATCTTATAGGATTGCTAAAATCATGCAGTGTCTCGGGCTTAAAGCGTTTTAGATTTTTATCGACTTATCATTTGGCCATTTACACCAAGATGCTAATATTGCACATTAATGTTTTAGTGTAATTTGCACAATAATAATGTGTTTTAATTTCTTTCAGCTTGTTCCAGAGCACATAGTCATGACTAAAGAGGAAGTGACAGAGTTGCTGGCGCGGTAGTATCCTTTGAGTTTTGGTTGGAGTTTATAGCACGGTCATGTTACTAACAATGATACTGTCATAGTTTTTATTCAGATTTTCAACGTGTTTTTTTTTTTTTTTTTTTTTCAATTAGGGCTGCACGATAATGGTTAAACTGTTAATCATGATTGTTTTGATTAAAATTATAATCACAATTATTAATAACGATTATTCTATCAAAAGGGTAAATGCAATAACATTTCAGGTGTCCTTTGACCAACCTCCACTGACTGTACACTGACTTCATTCAACCAACTCTAATAATGCAGAACTGATGGCTGTGGTTAGTGTTTTGTCATTTGTATTCATATTAGATTTTAGTAAATATTTTGCTCTGAGATCGTTAATACACACTGAAAACTAACATTGTCAAGCAGTTTTCAACTGATTAACATTATGAAAACTGGTAAAAACTTTAGAAACTCTTAACATTACTTCCAACAGTTCCTGTTTATGTACATTTTTCCCCCATTGTATTGCCACAGGTAGCAATTTAAGCGCATTTGTCTTAAACACAATAGATCCATTATTCAAACTCGGTGAACGTTTGATCATGGCAGATTAGGTTACACAGACAGCACAAATGGCTTGTAAAACACACACACACACACAGGTTGTATGACACTTTCATGTAAGCAGAATATCGCTGAACTCCAGCTCATGTATGTTTTCATATCATCAGCGCTTGTTCTGCCATCAGTGAGCACCCGCACAGGGTTGCCAGATTGCACAGATTAAGTAAAACACCAGGCACAAAAAGGAGAAAATCTCTGTTTTGGGACTTGAAGCTCTTAACATCTGGCAACCAGAAGCATGAACGCTAGCGAAGACCTGTTGGCAATGCAAGATAACGCAAATGCCAAATTAAAAACATGTTTACAGGATAAATAACGAGCCGGCCAATATCGTAACGATTATTTTTATTTAATCGAGAAAGGTGGATATCGTTACAGAGATTAAAATACGATTAATCGTGCAGCCCTAATTTCAATTTTAGTCAAGTTAAATGAAAATGAGAAATCTTGACTTGGCAACTAACATTTTTTAATATTTTATTTCAGTTGAAGGGATTAACACAAATGAAAACTGTCACCATTTACGCACCCCTCTAGTCGTTCTAAACCTGTATGAGTTTCTTTCTTCTGTTGAACACGAAGAAGATATTTTGAAGAATTGGTAACCAAACAGCTGACGGTAGCCATTGACTTGCATAGTATGGTGGGAAAGAAATACCTCGCAAGTGAATGCCTGTGTTTATTTTAGGCAATGTTTTTCATGTTTGTTTGTTTTTTTAGTTCACTGTAATAACCCTGCTTTATTGGATTCAGTTGGATGGTTTACTGTAGTAGTTGGTACTTTAGATTGGTTAGTTTAGCCTTAACCAGCTCCTCTCCAGTAAACTAAAGGAAAGCCAGCTTCCCAGAATTCAAGCCGGGGATCCTGTTGCCCGTTACTTTGGCTTAAAGAGAGGCCAGGTAGGAACTCTGTGTATTTTCTTCTTATTTTGACATCTCTAAAACTCTGTAGTTTGAGCATTTGAGTGTTCAAGTAACTTGTTCTTCAGGTTGTTAAGATCATCAGACCGAGTGAAACTGCTGGACGGTACATCACATACAGACTGGTCCAGTAATGCTCGTGAAGTCAGTATTTCTGTTTATTAGGAGAATTTGTATAGCAACAACAATAACTAAAATCCAACACAAAAAAAAAAAAACCAATACTCAACCACAAAACAAATAAAAAGTCTATGGGGCAGTCACAAGCCTCCCGGTTTCCATCCAAAATATCTTACATTAATTTGTTTTCTTAATGTATTTAGTTTTTAAGTGTCATTTTAATTCCTTAACTAAAAAAAAAAAAATCTGTATTCTTTAATGTTAATATTTTAAAGGAATTACTGATATTTGTTTCATCTTTTGTTTGACAGATTGAAACTTTCTCTAACTGCTGAGAGTGAACATGGGCTGAATTTTGTCTTCCCCTTTTTTTTTTAAACTAATAAATATGATTTTGCTATTCTGTCTCTCAGTGTGTCCTTTTAGTTGACAACGTTCCATATTAAAAACACTTAGTTTGGTCCCAAATGAGCTGTGAACACAAGCCTCAAAACATGAAAGTAAAGAAAGCGCGAGCACTCACCTTTTTCTTTCTGAAAGCCATTGTTGTGATGAGGGGGAAGAAGAAAGGGAAGATGACAGAAGTGTGCAAACCAAACTAACCAACCAAACACTACACAGCAACAACAACGTCATCCTCATTGGCTACCATGTTGTCTGATAACATGCATTTATAGCTATCTGATTTGCATGTAACCGGGACATTAGTTTGCATTAGCTGTAAACCGATCATTTTGAAATCACTCATTTTTTTATTATTAAAAGACAGACACAAACAAAATTTAACAACAGAGATATTCATCAACACTTGAGTATAAGATGATTTCATAAGATAAAATGCATGATGACACCAGAAGCGTACCGCTGTTCTTGTAAAATAAAGCCAAAAACCATTAAAAAAAAAAAAAAAAAAAATCAGTAAATTTTTGCAGGATTCTAAGCTGAAGTATTTTAAATATTAAAATGCATCTTTAAAAAAAAAACAAAAAAAAAATTGGAACATCAAAGACAAACCCTGGCTGCGGTGAACTCAGAGAGTGAGTGTTGTGGTGTTACTCTGATTGATATTTAACGCTGCCAGCGAGCTTGTTGGCGCTTCCTCTGATTCGTCTAACTCTGGCGGCTCGCTCTCAGGGAGGGCAGGGGGGTCAGTGGTGTTTTTTGAGCTGGAGGGACACTGCAGGTTCACGAGGAGGACGGGTGGTCTCATTTGGGTTTCGTCGGTAGAGTCAAGTGCCTGATCTGTAGGACTGGGGGGCTGAAGTTCGCCTCTGGCCCGTTCCTCGTCTGCTTCTGAATCCGAGTCCAGACTGTGTTCCAGAGAACCAGGCGTTCCCGGAGAACTCTCTGCTGACACATGACAGATCATTGTACCATTTTTATTTATTATTATTATTATTATTATTATTATTATTTGATTGCATGCAAAACTGCTAATTGGAATTTGTTTTTAAATATATGAATAATAATAATAAAAAAAATCTAATAAAACTAAACACCTACTTAAAGGAGTATATAAATACAAAATAAATGTACAAAAAAAAAAATCTAAATAATGGTGATATTTAAATAAATATTAATTTTACATTTGTGTGAATTTATTGGTATGTACATTAGATAAAACTAACATGAAAGGCAGGTGAAAAACTAAGTAGTGAGTAAGAAATAAAATTAAAAAAAGAAATACAAATTAAAATAAAGGTATGATAAAAAATATAAAAGGAAAAAAAATAAGATGAAAAACTAAAATACAATAGAAATATAAACAAACAATTTCAAATATTTCAAAATATTGAAATGATATTTATTCATATAAATATCAATTAATATGCATTTTAAATACAATATGAAAGGCTAATAAATAAAATGAAAAACTTGAGTACAAAAATGTCTAATTTTATATAATTTTATTTTTTTTGTTTGTGTGTGTAATAAGGCAAACAAAAAGAAAGTGAAAAACCAACTTTAGTATAAAGATATCCCAAAATGGAAAATGACAATATTTATATAAAAAGTATTGTAAATAAGAATAAATTGATATGAATGAATTCAAATAAAACATGGAATATAACATTTAAAACAATTAAAATATCAAAAGATAATAAATCAGAATACACACACACACAATGCATCTGAAGAATGTAAACCAATAATATTAGGAATAAAAGTCTGTAATACCATGGCCCTCTAACTTGTCTGACTCTGCAGCGCCGGGTTCATCTGCGACTGCTTGTTCATCATTCAAACAGTGTTCTTCTCCATCAATGCTGCTTTCCTGCACAGACCAAAACATCACATTTGTTCTGCATTAACGGTTAACCTCCCATTAAAACGCACCGCTTGCACAACACGAGAGATCTGATCTACTGCGTATGAATCTCAAACCTGCTGTAGAGACTGTGTGCGGGCGCTGCTGGCACATGCAGGCCGACTGGAGTCCGAATGGAAAATGGCGGGATAAAACACAATGAGGGTCTCCACTATGCGGGCCTGATATGGGTAATCCACCAGAGATGACAGAGACACCGTGGCCCCTGTGGGCCTGGGCCGCATCAGTGAGGGGCCAAACACGATGCCCAGATTACTCGGGCTCATCTTATTATCATCTTCCAGTTCTGCAATCCTGAAAACAGAGGGACATTAACCAAATAATCAGTGTTTATTAAACAGAGTTTGGCAGAGTCAGACTATAATAAACCCTGAAATTTGAGAAAGTTAATTCTAGGCTTTGCACCTTCTCAGGTGGCGCGCTATGTAGCGCAGAGTGGCGGTGTTTGGTCTGGGCAGCTCTTTGAGGAGATTCTTGAGTCTGTCCACGAGGGCCAATACATCATCCTCCTCAGTCAGCAACAACCACCACCACGTCCCCTCCCCCCGCCCTCCTCTCCCCCCTCACCCACCACAGCCACCATTCCCTCCTTCGCTAGACCCATCAGACTATTGTAGAGACGGAAGGGCATGATGGGCTCTGGAAGCTGAGGAAGAGACAGAAATACAAAATAAGGATGTAACGACTGACTTTGGTGAACATATGAGGATATGAAAGCCACTGCTAACAAAGAAGGCAGCTTATTGTTACAGGAAACGGTTAAAGGATTTGTTCACCAAAAATACAGTGTTGTAATATATTATTAAAAACTGAAAATGTAATTTTTAAATGTAAATTTATAATTTGGGTGAATGCAAAAAAAAAAAAAAAAAAAAATGCAAAAATAATTATGTATATGAATTTAACTGAAAATTAAAATAAAATATACAAATAATAATAATAATAATAATAATAATAATAATAATAATAAATTAGTAAAATTTGGGGAATCCCAAAATGCTTAATTTTTTTATTAATAATGTAATTTTAATGTAATGGAATGCAATATATAAACATTTAATTATTAATAAGTCATAGATAAATAATAGATCATTTTTATTTTTATTTATAGTTATTAACATTAATTGAAATTTAAATATTAATACACTTATTTGGGTTATTTGAGTGCACCCTACAAATGCAAATTCTGTTATGATGTTTTAATATAATTGAGATTTATAATGCGATTTAACAGAACAATATATAAATTAGTTAGATTAATAAATACAATATATACAAAAATTATACATATTAATAAATTAGCTACATTTAGGTCAACCAAAAATGCAAATAATATACAGAACCCCAAAATGCCACTTCCACAATATTATGAAATGAATGATTTTTCATAAAATGTCGTGATGCAGTGGTGGCTCACCTGCCGCAGGTACAGCTTCAGTACGTTGCTGATGTCGTGTGGCGAGGACTGTGACAGCTCCACCAGCACATCTCCTCCACCAAATTCCTCACACAACTCACACGATAAATACCCTGAAAGAGAGGACCACAAACAGAGCACGACCATCAATTCACAATCCCCCATTACCATCTGCATATGAACTTACCTACGACGTACCGTGGCTGGATTCTGAACGTTCCCTTTCATTCTCAGCGCTCTTTCTTCTCTCGATCCTAAACGCGCCGATGCACTTCTTGATGATGAAGGGTTCCTTGATGCCCGTCGGGACTGTTGCCGGAACACCCTGCGAGAAATCCATTCCTGCGCCGAAACATGCTGAAGGCGACCCTGGAGCTTCTTGTGGCCGCACTGAATGGCCAAAGTCTCCAAGCAGCGCTTGTGACAGGCCAGGAAACACTGCCAAGAGCAAATCAGACTTTAAAAGGGATAGTTCACCCCAAAATGAAAATTCTGTCATTAATCACTCACCCTCATGTCGTTCCAAACCCATAAGACCTTCGTTCATCTTGAGAACACATTAAGATATTTTTGATGAAATCTGAGAGCTCTCTGACCCTCCATAGACAGCAAGGATCCTAACATGATTAAAGTCAAGAAACGTAGCAAGGAGATAATAATCCATGTGACATCAGCGGTTCAACTGCAATTTTATGAAGCTACAAGAAAACTGTGTGCAAAGAAATTAAAAAAAAAAAACGACGACTTTATTCAACAATTTGTCTCCTCCGTGTCACCCCATAGCACCATTTTGGAGAGCATCCACTGAACGTAAACAACGTATGCTGTTCTTTGTCAGCAGCACTGTATGCGGATACGCTGTCTACGCTTTGATTGGAACGTAAACAACGCATCCGCGTACATATCCAAATATGTGGATCCTTGTCTATGGAGGGTCAGAGAGCTCTCGGATTTCATCAAAAATATCTTCATTTGTGTTCTGAAGATGAATGAAGGTTTACTGGTTTGGAACGACACGAGGGTGAGTAATTAATGACAGAACTTAAATTTTTGGGTGAACTATCCCTTTAATAAGCCTGGCTTATTTCAAACATGAGGCCCAAGAGCAGCCGGCATGACCTCACCTCCTCGCACTCGGCTCCCTGGAAATAAACGTAGCTGTCGCATTCTCTGCATTTGGACGGCGAGCGCAGTTTACGCAGTTTGTGCGTCTGAGCTGCTTTCGACAGACCCACGTTCCTGAACGGCCCGGTGGGCACCACGATCTCAGGCTCGATGCCGTTTATATCTGGAAAACGTTGAGCGGATGGTGAGAAACTGGATGACAGGCACAGATTAGAAAGGAAAACACTTGTGCACCAGACTATTTTATCCACGTTCACTTGGCGTTTCAAAGGAAAGTAAACATTTGAGTGGTCTTTCTCATCAGCGTCTTCCAGTTGATGAGCCATTTTACTTATGTCACCTAGAAAAAAATAAAAAAAAAAAAAAAAATAACAAAAAACTCATCAATTATAAAAAAAAAAAAAAAAAAAAAAAATAATTGTCTTAAATATAAATATATATATATATTATTATGAAATATATAAAATATATATATATATAAATAATATAAACATATATATATAATATATAATATATATATATATATATTATATAATATATTATATATATATAATATATATATAGGTATATTAATATATAATATATATATATAGATATATATATATATAAATAAATAAATCTCAAAAAAAAAAATCAGGAAATTCAGACAAATACATTTTTGACGCAGCGCGACATATCGCCGTAAATTAATGCCTCAGGGCTGGGGTGGAGAGCGCGACATATCGCACGTAAATTACATGCCATCAGTTCTAACGGCAAGCGGAATACAAACCCCCACGCAAGTCGCGATCCATCCCTTCATCTTTATTACTAGTTTTAATGCAAAATATACATGAATGAACATCCCACCCCTTGCGTAACTGCTTAATAGGCCTGTAAGTGTTTCAACCGCTGAAAGACGTCATTAAAACAGCTTGTAAGCGAAATGGCATGTAGCATTTCATTTACCTCAGGCAAGTCATCAGTGTCCACAGCTCGTTATTTGCTAGAGAAATTAAGTCTAAAGAACATTTTGTAAAATATTACACTTTAGGCCTATATTTCATTATATATATTTTACCTGTTAGTGATGTCTTATTTAATGCATATGCTTAA
The DNA here is from genome assembly GCF_018340385.1 of Cyprinus carpio. Taxonomy (NCBI): domain Eukaryota; kingdom Metazoa; phylum Chordata; class Actinopteri; order Cypriniformes; family Cyprinidae; genus Cyprinus; species Cyprinus carpio. The sequence continues at coordinate 23,187,879 of NC_056618.1, forward strand.
ATATTTTATAAAACAAGTTATGACTCTGTAAATTATTATATTTCAACAACAAATGGAAATTTTATAATTTAGAAGTTAATTTAAAAACAATTTACATGTTTGCCTACAATTTTTTTAATTTGAGTATTGAAGTTAAAAATAAATAGTAATAGAATTTAAGTTTGGGATCTGTTGTTAATTATTTACTTTGGGAATGATATAGTTTAGAGCAGAAGTTGAGGTAGATTTTTAGTAGCCCAATGCAAAAAGGCTCCGTATAGTTTAGAGCAGAAGTTGAGGTAGATTTTTATCCCTAAGAAAATTAATTATAATTACAGGGTACATTTTTTGTTTAGTTTTTTCCTCCTGCTGTATCAGACCGTGATGTCAAAACCAAAAAAAAAAAAAAAAAAAAAAAAAAAAAAACATTTACACCCCTAATATAATACAACATTAAATTTTAGCATAGGACGTGATGGTCAAAGACCGAAGTGTATGTAACCGGAACACACATGGTTTGTGAACCGTTACGAACAACCGGGGCCTAATATAATTCTAATATTAAAATTTTAATATATTATTTTTTTACAGTCATGGAGTCAGGAAGTTGTAAACTGTTGCTCGTGGAGATGAATCAGGGGGACATGCCCAGGCCACTTCCGTCTATACCTCCGTCCCACACTGTCTGTGTCTCTACCTGGTGGGACCCGCAGGATGTTTGTGGGGTCATGTGACCGTGTCTGGGCCTGACACCAAAAAAAAACAAACACCGTTCAGATACCCAGTGGTTGGCGTAATCCATTTTAGAGATGTCATAACCTCGCACCCCGTCCTGCCACAAAAGATGCTATCGATCAAACAAGCACCTTTTGAGAAGGCAATGAACGGCATCGCTAAAAAAACCTAATACGGACTTAATGAGCCAATTGTAAATAAACACGGAATTTGAAAGTTTCAATAATCATGTGTATATTTTAAAATATATACATTTAATTTAGATTTACATTTGCGTGAAATGCAAATTCCATTATATTATTTAAATAAAATTAAAATACAAATTAACATTACAAAAAACAATTCATTGATAAATTAGTCAAATGAATATACAACAGTTCAAACAAAATATTAATAAATTTGTTATTTGGACCCTAAAAATGAATACAACATGACTAACGGAAAATAGATAATAAAGGGTTTTATTTGTGAACGCCTAAAAATAGATACGCAATCATAACCGTGTGTTATATAGCTAAATATATAGCATATAGGTAACTGATATATAGCGGATATATATTATATATTGAATATATATATATATAATACACACCACACACATGTGTTAAATACAATCTATAAAATTTACATTTACTATTTAGTAAAATAGTTGACATGGGTAACTAGTAATATATGATTTGGAACTGTGAATAATAAAGTAAGAATGTATACATACATGTTTAGATCAGGCTACTCGATGTAAGTAAATAACGATAATTGTTTTTTTGTAATAAGTACTTTTGTGAGAGGTGCGACGGTGAGATTTATATTAGCTAACAGTGGGATATCCAATTATAATTTTTGTTTATAAAAGATCCTTTGTTATACGGCTTTTACTTTAATATAGAACATTTAATTAAGACTAAAATAATTAGTTACAAGTACTAAGGTAAGGGTCAGTTTGTAAATTAAATATCGAAAATTTAACAAACATGTACATTGCCTATTTTAACATATGAGTTACATTACACTACACCTTGTTTTTTAAAATAATACACACTTTTTGTGTGGTTCACTACAAATCTACTTGACATTAGTTGTTTATAGGGCAAGTGGATAATAATTAGAAGAACGACAAAGGTCATTGCCTATGGGACCTCTCTTGTGCGGGGTGGGCATCTTTGTGAAGAGCGGCGTACGCGTGATACTCCACTGGCTTCAGACTGCACACGGTAGGTGAAGCAGGCCGACGGCGGTGGCACAGCTACTGCTCTGGCAATAACAGCGTTGCGCAGCTGTCAAGCACGGAGCTCTGACTGCCGGCCTGAGGTCAGAGACCACAATCGACCGCCAGCTGAGCTAATACTCAGCATTCCACTTTCGCGACATGACCTAGTTTCCATGTTTGTGAAAGCTAAGAGGAGTGTTTGTGTTTAGTCTAGGCTGGAGGAGGCAAGAGTAGGTCCTCAAACCTCGTAATGCGTCATCGGTCTCAACTTCGCGTCATCTGAAGGTCCCTTTGACGGTTGTCATATGGCGGTACTGCTGTCCCGGGTCGTCACAGTTTGACTGCTACTGCCGTAGCTCACACGCGTGCTTATACGCACTGTCAACGCGGGCAGCGGCTACACTACGCGTCTGCATGTGCATGATCTGGTAGTTATGAGTATTGTGTAGTTTGATCCCTCAAACCTGAGAAATGGAATTAAAATTTAAAGTTTTCTGTTTTTTTTCATTATTCATTATTTTTATCCTTTAAACCTTAAAAATGAATAACTAAGGAGTCCACCTGTTTAAATCTGAGTAATGCGCATGACTAGGCCATTGATGCTAGGTATACAGCAAAATAACTGGCTGAAAAACACAAACAGGGTGGCTGCCTAAAATACTCTACAGATGATCATACAGCGTTTTTAGCTTACAACACGTCTTGATCAGAGTTTTAAACATTAACTTTTAGGATCTTGATATATTTTCCATATTGAAGAAATTAACACAGTATTTAAAAATACAAAAAATACTATTTTAAAATAATATATTTACAAAATTTAAAAAATTAACACAGTATTTAAAAATATACAATTTGCTGTTTATTGCAATTTTATATATTAAGTATATATAATCATAATTATATATATATCATCATATATATAATAATATATACTATAGGATATATAATATGTGCATATATATATATACTATAATACTATTATATATACACCCCACCAAAACAAGTGAAACAATATTTAAATATTTTGACTATGCAATACTTTCAAAATGTACACAAAAATGTGTAATATATACACACACAGAGCGAGAGTGAAACAATATATTTGCTCAATATAGCTCTTTAAAAACGTTCTTAACAATATTTGCTGTATAAAAAGATGTTTAAATATTTTCTGTCCATGTAAAAAATTTTACATGAATTTTACTTCTTTTTTTTTTGATTTTTTTTTTTGTGTTCCGCCTTTCGCAAAAGTAACGAAATAATTTAAAAAAAAAAAAAAAAAAAAAAGGTCAAAATACAAAATTAAAAAATAAACTTGCTATATTTAAAAAATTCAAAAATATAATGCTTTAAACATATTTGCTGCGTTTTAAAAAAAAAGGTCCTAAAATATAATATATTTAAAAAAAACAAAACAAAAAAAACACTTCCTATATCAAAATTTCAAAATGAAAAAATAAAGCTACATTTAAAAAAAACACTTCCTATATCAAAATTTCAAAAATGAAAAAATAAAGCTACATTTTTTATATTTTCTTAAAAATATATTTGCTGCATTTCAAAATACTCCCAAAATAGGTGTGTTATATAAAAAGTCTGTTAATATAATTACTACATTTAAAAATATCATATATATATATATATCTATAATATATATATATGATATATATATATCCCTCCGCCTATATATATATATTATATATATATGATTATATATATATAATTATATAGTATATATATATAATATGACTAATATATATAAATATATATATATATATATCATATATATTGATATATATCTATATATACTTATTAGATATAGATACTTATATATATATATATTATATATTATATTATAGATAATATATATTTTTTTTTTTTTAGATTTTTGGGTCACAAAATCCAGATCTTTTGTGAAACAACATCCGAAAAAATTAAAAAAAAAACTGTATAAAAACTAAAATCAATATCATATGATACTTTCCTCAATTTCGCCGCCTAATAAGAAACGAATAAAACCTGTTTATATTTATAATTTTCTTTTAAATGGAGACGTAAAGACTAATAAGAAACGAATAAAACCTGTTTATATTTATAAAGTGAGTGTGAAGTGTTTACCGAGCGGATGGTCTGGTCGCTCTGTTTGATGACCTCCTGGATCTGCCGCAGGACGGTGACCTTCATGTGCTCCAGCTCCTGGTGTTGTGTGATGGCATCTGCGATACACGTCCGGTATGTGGCCTCGGCCTCCTCAGCCTGAGACCAACACAAAAACACAACCTGCTAAACCACTGGACATTGGTTCCTGCAAAAATATGAGAGCTGCACTGTGGGAGTGGCAAGTCTGACCTTGTTGCGGGCCTCTTCCTCCAGCGTTTCTTCTTGTCTACTGTTTTGGTGGTAGAACTGCCGCTCCTCGTCTGCTCCTCGGCCCTGTTAGCTGCCGTCCTGGCCTTGTCGTACTCCTCGCAGCGGGTCATGTAGACCTGCTTGGCCCTGCGAAGGTTGGCCTCACACTCCATCTGTGTTCAAACACACAACACCCCTTACAGACCTGCGCTGCTAGCGTCTCGTATGGTTTACTGCATGTAGACTCATCCTGGCTGGAGCTTTAAAGTGTTCTGGCAGCTCATAAGATGGATAAATGTAAACGTTACCAGTTTTCTCTTGGCCTTCAGCCACTGTTCCTTGATCTCCTTGCGCTTCTTCTCATGCTCTTGTTTGCGGAGCAGCAGAGGCTGTGGATGAACACAAAGCACATGATGCTTCACAGCAAACTACTTCATGCTCCAGATTTCAAGATATTAAAACCATGACTGAACAATTAGAAACAAATGTACATATAATAATAATAATATAATAATAATAAGAATAATAATAATATAATAATGATTATTACATATTAAAGAAGGAAGGAGTAGGAAGTGAAATAAATTTAAAAAGTCTTTCAGACTAATTTACAACGAAGAACAACGAAGATTAACTACAACCTAATACCAAAAAACAATCACATAAAACAAAATCACATAAAACTAATCTAATGCTAAACCAGATAACTGAACAGATTAGGGCACACGTAATCTAATTTATTGCTTGCATTTGTAGTTTTCATGGTAAAACCGCATGTATAGCTGAAGAAGATCATGTTACGAAAGAAATGGCAACTCACTGGTAGCATGCTAATCAATTGTGAGCCATGCTAAGCTAACTAGCCGATAAGGTCAACAAACAACACAGGCATGGTAAAAGTTGGAGTTTGGAGTTTTTTTTTTGTTTTGTTTTTTTAATCTGGTAATTTTTCTGTGGCTTGGTCCCCCTAAGACCTCATATGAGCCATATATATGGACAAAATTTGTTTTTGTTCAGTTTTCAATTTGATTCAATTCAGTAATGGTGGAGGTCACAATTGTTGTAAAAATAATAAACGAGGACAAAGTCGGAGGGATCTGGCATAATCCAAGGACCCACGTAATGTCACAAAGAAGTGAGCAAACAAACACATTTTGAACGGTTTTTCAAAAAGTTATAAACGTTTGTTTCGCAAAAAAACCTTATATTCTCTGGACAGTATTCCTGGGCGCTGTGTTCAATCTTCTCAGGTACCTTCAGGACATGCTGATGGTGATACCAATCGAAATTTGTGCCAATGTCAAATCGTTTAAAAGATATCGCAATTCATGAAAATTCAGAATGGTGGACAATCAGTATTCCTGGATTCGCCATGACAAGCGTCAAATGGACACGGCAAAGATGAGGATGTTTTGTTTCTCGCTGAGCACAGGCAACTGTTCAACAGTTATAAGCAAACATGTCTATTTCATAGAACATAGTGTTGATGTAGCAAACAAAGTCTCGTTTACTTTGGCATGTAGCCTCAGAACATAATCAAAACAAAGCAAACAAACGACTCATCAAAGTTTGGCCAAAATACAGCCTCTGAACTAATTTTGGGTCAACATCGTTAAACGGAGAGTTCACTCAAAAATGAAAGTTCTGTCATTAATTACTCACCTTCATGTTGTTCCAAACCCGTAAGACCTTCGTTCATCTTCAGAACACAAATTAAGATATTTTTGAGCCTGCGGTTCAGACAACAAGGATCCTTACACGATCAAAGTCAAAAAAACGTAGCAAGGACATCATTAAAATAATCCATGCGACATCAGCGGTTCAACCGTAATTTTAGCAAACTACGAGAATACTTTTTTTGTGCTCAAAGAAAACAATAATAACGAACACAAGAATCCAAAACAATACAAAACGAAAACTTTATTAAAATGTAAAACCCATCCACCATTTTTCACACTATCACAAACGTAAACAACGTATACTGTTCTGCGTCAGCAGCACTGTACACAGATACGTTGTTTACACTTTGATCCGAACGAAAACAATGTAAATGCATCCAAAAACATCAACGTTAAATGGAGCATTTGTGGTGCTGCTAAGAACAGATGAATGAAGGTCTTACGGGTTGGCAACGACTTTTTAAGGTGGCGTCATTCATAGTTGAAAATTTGTGCATTTTGGATCTGTGAAACTAACCTTTAAGTTACGACCATCACAACCTTCTTGAACAAAGATGAATATCAAAATTCTGTTCAGTCATTTCTGTGCAGCTTAATCCAAAGATCATCTAAGCCAATTTTCTGAAGATCTGGACAAATTTTGTAGGAGGAGTAGCGAAAAAAATTGAATATTGTCCTTTTCAAAATGGTGGCTACTGTAATGGGCAGAGTCTTAATGTAACCTATTGAATAGAAAAAAAAAGTGTAAAAAAGTGTAATAACCATCATTAAAACAAAAAATTGAACAAAAGTTATAACCATTTTTGAACTGCTGGTGGCACTATAGAGTTGGTCAGTTTACTATTCATGACCATCACTACAAGTGTGCCCATTTTCATCATATTCCTTCTTATGGTTCATAGGGTTGCCTTAATAATAAAAGGGCAAAAGGTGGACATGTTGGTGTTGTACCATGACGAAGGTCTGGTTCTGCAGGGTGGAGGCCGCCTGTCCCCGCTGATGCATCCCAGAGCTCTGCTCCAGGTTCCTGCTCCAGAGCAAAGAAGATTGATGGAGAAGAAGGGCTCTGTGTGGCCTGATGGACACAAAAAACAGACGCATGAAGAAGAAAGTGAAGAAGAAAAAAACCAATCCTGAAGACTTCAAAGAAGGGGGGGGGGGGGGGGGTAAAAAGAATGTGAGTGAGGTGAGGTATCACCTGTGTGATGGTCTGTTTACAAGACTGATAGATCCTCTGTAAGCCCTTGGAGAACTCCAGCTCTGTACAAACATTAATTAATAAATATTCACTGCAACTTAAGATGTCAAATATTAAGTAAAAAAAAAAGGATGTTTCTCAACCAGTCAGGATTTAAAATCAGAACGAAGTTTTATACAGAACTATATACCCTATTTCAATCTCTTATATTATACTTAAAAACTAATTTTACATTAGGGCTGTGCGATTAAACAAAATCGCGATTTAAAACGTTGCGATGTGGACGCGATATTACTGTTCCATAGCATATGCATGACTGACAGCCTTGAGTGGCAGTCTTACTAACCAATAGATTTTGGGAGCGCACCTCGTTTCCCCAATCAGAAAAAATTCCATGCATAAAAACACACAAAAAAAAAAAAAAAAAAAAAAAAAAAAAGCCTCCAACATTTGCCGCACTCACGCAGCCTGTCTCGTAACGCTCTGGTTCAGGTCAGATCAATAGTTAGGCAAATTAAAACTATAGAAACCGTATTTAACTCTAAGCTTCGAACGACAGACAACAACAAAAAAAGGTAAAGGTTGCAAGAGCTGCATAACAATGTATATCAAGAGGCATCCCTTATTGCATGTTCACAATTCAGAAGACCGCCACCACAGCCTGCATCTCTGAATGCTTCTCACACTCTCTCCTCTTCCCCACGCGAAGCGGAATCCCGCGTCACCGACGACCGTTCACAACTTGCCGCACTCACACAGCCTGTTTGTAACGCTCAGGTTATATTGCGCACGGCTCTGCACCGCAAACTCCCACGGAGCGCATCTGGCAGTATGGATTGAGGCTTGACTCACGCGCCACAACCTGCGTCGACTCGCGCCTGGCTCCGCGTTTAAAACTCAAATCTCAAAATTCTAACTAATATCAAATATAACAAATAATAAATCATTAAGCACATTTTCCACTTGTTCTTAAAATCCCAATATAATGTAACATATGTAATACTTTAATATTGACCAAAGAAACGCAGTTCTTTATAAAAAAAAAATCTTCCAGTGAAATTCAGTAATTAAGTTAATTCTCTAAAAGTAGTTATACCAATTATAATCTTGTCTGCTGAAAAAAAATAAAATAAATATAATAGAGACCTCCCCCTACCAAAAACAAAATTGAGAATTGAATGGATTTCAGGGTTATAATGGCAGGGCCCAAGGTTTTAATGTAAACTATAATGGTGTCTATTTGATGGATAACTTATGTGGTGGGATGTAATCTGGCAGATGGCAACCAACAGAACAACAGTAATTCCTATTGGAATAATGTTAAAACAAGAAGGGAATTTTGTAAAGGTTTAATGGGAAACCGTCTAAGAATCTCTTTTTTTTCTTTTTTCAAGCACGGTAATGATACTCATACTGTGCCCTGCAATTTATTGACAATACTGAGCTGAAGCTTGACTTTGCAAATTTTAAAAAAAAAAAAAAAAAAAAAATCAAAAAATCGCAGCCAATATCTTGTCAACAAAAAAAAAAAAAAAAAAAAACTCATTAGCATTTGTCCTGATAATATTGTTTATAATTGAAATATCTTTTTCCCCCATATCGCACAGCCCTATTTTACATCCAAGCATCACATCACTGAAGGCACATGTGATCCTACCTAATGCAAGCTTCTTCTCAACGTAGCCGATCAGATCCTTGATGTATTTGGAGATGGTTTTAGCGTACGTCAGAGCCGAGTCCACTCCTCCCTTCACTGCGCTGCAGGCAGCACGAACACGAATAGAAATATAATAATTTGAGTCACTTCACAAAACAGGAAAATACAAATACAAAAACTAAAAATAGAAAAAAAAAAAAAATAAAAATAATAACTATTTTCTAGATCTTAATGTACTGCAGACCATTCAAAATTGAAAAAATAATTAATAGTCTAGTTATTTATTATTACTACTACAACAATACTAACCGCTAATACATAATATTTAAAAAATACGATTTAAATGTGTTTTATATGATAATGACTTGTTTAAATAAATAAACAACATAAGATAACTATTTTAAATAAATTTAATAACATAAAACATATATTAAATACATGTTCAACATTATAATTCATAAATAAAACACATATTATAAAAAATAATACCATATTTTATGTATTGTGATTTTGTAAAGATCTCTTATATGATAAAAATATCTACACAAGTATTCATTTAAATAGACATATATAATAAAATATCCATTCAGAACATATAAATAATCTTATATTTAATAATAAAATCAAAACATATAATATTCTTATTTTTAATAATAGGATTATTATTTTTATTAAAACAATACTACTACCACCAATAACAATAAATAGTTAATAATAATAACAAAAATTATGTATTTTAATATGATTATTCATAATTTTAAATATGTTCTGCACAACACTTTTTATTAGAACATCACAATTATAATCAGGTCAATAAATGAATAAAATTAAATACAAATAATAGTTTTATTTTTAAACATAATATTTTATATACAAATTATATTGAAGACAAAATTAAAATTCAAAAACAAAAAAAACAGCTCAAATTAATAACTCAAAAACAAAAAACACACATCACTAAAAACAATTAACCCAGAACATAAAAACAATGTACCCAGCTCAGATGAATCACTCCGTGTGTGAAAAGACTCATGACCCGAGAGGTTCTCCATAGACTGAACATTCAAAGAGAATAAACAAATATTTAGATCACACACTGTGTCACATATACATCATACACATCAGTCATGTGTGTTCATATGAGTCTTATTTCAGAGAAGGACGACTGTGTCACAGAGCAGTGACTCTAATCACAGAACACCACTTTCAGGAAGTCAAACCCTGCTGCCAACATCCGCTCCATACAGAGACCGACACACACTCACCCTGCTCTTCTCAGACGGCAACACCGACAACAGCGTGCTGCTGTCCACCTCTCCCATCAGCAGCTCAGACACACTGACAAAACACAAACAACAACAAGTGAAAAACTCAAACTGCAGCAGATGATGTGATGCCAGCTCTCAGCTTCCCCTTTGCTCGGTTCTTACCACAGAAACACAGTCACATTGCACTGCTGTATGATTTAAGGTTTTGGTCACAGGAAATGAATGCAAGACATGAACAAGACCGTTTGAGTAACATTTTGCACTGCCATTCAAAAAATGTATAGATACGATTATGAAAAACTGAAGTGACAACAACAGCAATACTACATGAGAGATGATATTATCAGATCCTTGAGTTCTCGGCTCTTTTCGCAAAAGAGAACAAAACACACATAAACAACCTCCTTATATCTTCAGAAGATACAATAAAAATTCAAATAACTAAAACAGAACATTTAGAAAAAAGAAGATTTCATAATGTACACAAAGTATGCTGTTTGGCACTGCAGTCCTCTGTATGCTTAATTTAGACTGGTAAAAAAAAACTTAAACTAAATAGATAAACGGAGTAAACCAAAACATTTTAAAAGGCACATGGTGTTTTTTTCCCTCAAATTAACTGAACAATATAAGCTCAATCAATAAATAAATACATTTTCCACTCATTCAAGGAGAAATTTCCCCCTTTATTTTTTTATTTAAATGCATATAAATGAATACCTTGCAAAAGAATGTGCTATCTCTCAGAATGAATCTAAAAAGTAAACAAAATCAAACAAACAAATAAAAATAAATAAAATAAACATTCCATGAAAAGAAGTATAAAATGTGAAATTTGTTTTTAAGAGACAGAATGAACCGAGGGAGAGAAATTAGTGGAAGAAAGGACTTTTTTTTAAGTTCCTGAATGAACACGTGATGAATTGAATGACTGTTATAAAGGAGAGTGGAATAGATACAAAATTAGTATATTAGCATGTTTTGAACCTTTGTTTTTAAGCGGACAGAATGACCGGGGAGCGAAATTAGTGGAAGAAAGGGAGAGGGAAATATAGACAAATTGAATAATTAGCAGTTTTGAAACATTCGACAGCAAAGTTTGTTTTGAAATTGTCCAACAAGTCATGGGGGGAAAATGAGGTCTAACAATAAATCGCTCTCTTGGTATTTATGTATTAAGAGGGTTTTTCTTAATTTTTGCTTCATACTCACTTGCTGCTAAAGGCTACAGCGATGGTCTCGATGGCCTTCTCAAAATCTTTCTTGTCTGCTTCATTGCACACTTCATAGTGGTATCCTGAAGTCAAAGACAAAAAAATGTTGTTAGTAAATTGCTTAAAGGGGTCATATGATGCGATTTCAATTTTTCCTTTCTCTTTGGAGTGTTTCAAGCTCTTGGTGCATAAAGAACGATCTGTAAAGTTTACAAAGACTAAAGTCTCAACCCCAAACGAGGATATTCTTATATAAAAGTTAACACTCGTCCACGCCCTCCAAAAGCCTCCAACAGCTCGTCTACACAGAAGGAAGCGGGCTCCCCCGCCATGTCTACGTCACCATTGGTGGGAATATTTGCATTAAAAAAACCGGCCCAATGTTCACGCAAAACGATAGGAAGGTGTACCTTTATTCTCGCTGTTGCCACGGCACCATGTTGTCGGAGACGCCGTTTCATTGTGAAAGCGAAAATACTGTGTGGTCTTCCAAAAGAGGGACATGACTAGAAATCCAGTGGTTTACTGTTTTAACACTGTTCCAGAACAGCAACCCCAAATATTCAGATGTGGCAGCGCATTTACGGAGGACTGTTTCCTGAACCAGTAGCCTGCAATGCGTCTGTGGCACAAAGACTGTTTTTATAAAGTGGGGCAATTCCAAATTTTTAAGAGCAGTCTGGCTGTTCTGCCTCACAGTCTGTAAGTATGTTTTCTTATGTAAAGGTTTTGCCACTGATGATTTAAATGCGAGTTTTGAGCAGTGTAGAGTAGAGCTTGTTTGTCGTTTCTCCGATCACAAATGCAGACATGGTTTTATGTTTACGCAGCGCGATATGCAACGCAACGTTTTAAAAGCCAGTATAAGTCATTATAATCAATAATTATGTCCCCACTGGATGCAACAAATGCCTCGTTTGTACTGGGTTTTAATGTTTTTGTCTTATCGTGCTGGGACACAGCATCACAATATGTTAAGGGGTGTAACATTTCCGTCACACGCTTGAGGTATTCAGCCAATCACAACACACTGGATAGCTGGCCAATCAACGCGTTTCAGAAAGGTGGGGCATAGAGGAGCAACAATAATGTACATTATGTGGAAAATAATGTGTTTTTTGACCCTTAAACCGTATTAACACATTGCATTACACCAAATGCACAAAATAATGTTATTTTTAGCAACGTCATATGACCCCTTTAAAATGACAGGAACTCATTACTGCTGTAGAATGGCTGTAAATGGCTGCTCTAACCTTTGACCTGTGAGATGAGCTTGCCGGCAGCGGTGAGCGTCTCCACAGTGTTGAGGAGAGGGTACATGCTGATGACCTGCCGCAGGATGCGCAGAACTTCCCCCAAACACTCATGGGCCAGTGGACGCCGGTTCTCCTGTTTGTCTGCCAAAAACCATAAACAACATTATCATCAGACTCTTAACAGCTGAAAATAAACATCTAGATTACAGCCGCACAAGCTCACAAGTTAAGACTTCTGATTAAACTTGGATCTTTGTGCCAAATGATAACGCTTCACACCGTGTTATCAAATAAGCAAAACTATTATTAGATATCTGGGTCATATTTCATCAAGAAAGAAAGAAAGCAAGCAAAAAAGAAAATTTAATTAAGGAAAAAAATTAAGAAAAATGAGTAAATCTGTCATATTTCACTCCATTTGAAAATAAATGCCACAACATAAAAACATACAAATTATGAGGAAAAAATCTGGGTCATATTTCAACCCATAAGAAAACAAATGCCCAAATGACAAAAATAAATAAATAAAATAAATTCCTTGGTCACATTTCACCCTACATTATACAAAAAATTATAAATGATAAAAAAAAAAAAAAAATACTACTAATAATAATAATAATAATATAATAAAAAAAATACCATGGTCATATTTCATCCTACATGATACAAAAAAAAAAATTATTAATTGTTAATTTGTTCAGTCTTGTTCAATAAATAAAAAATTATACAAACAAAAACAAAGAAAGAAGAAGAAAAAAAAAAAAGCAAATTAAATAAATTAAATAATTAACAGGTTTCACTTTATCATCTTAACATTTTTCTTCTGGTTATAGGGCACAATATGACCTGGATATTTCTTTGTGAACCCAGTAACCCTTTAACCGACATGTAAATGTCTGTCATGCTGAGAAATATCTGCAGTGATCCTAAGAGTCAAGATGATGCAAGACAGGCCCTCGAAGCAAAAAACACCTACAACTCTTACTTTAGTTTCTCTTTGTTCGGTTGAAACTACAAAACTTCTACAAAAATTAAAACCAAGAACAAAAACACCTACAACCAATCACTTTAAGTTCACATTATGTGGTCAATACGTGTTCAATGATAAATTTTTTTTTTAAAAAGTGGTGGAAATTGTTTTTTCCAATCAGATAAAGTAGGCTATTTGTGTTCAATGATAAATTTTTTTTTTAAAAAGTGGTGGAAATTGTGGCATGAGTCAACCACCAAAACCAAGCCCATATATTTTAAATATGGCAAAATGAATAAAAGATGTATACTAAATGTATTATTATTATTATTAGTAGTATTAATTGGTTAATTAACATTTATTTTTTGGACAACTACCAAGTATCATATCATTTACTTCCATAATATACAAGTTTTCAAACTTGGACCAGCAAAAGAATTCATAGGAATATTAATAGAAATACATATATTTAAATATTTTTTTATAAAATATGATTAAATATACATTATACAATTCCTGGCAACAACAACTTTCAAGAATAGTGCCTTTGTTGTCTTTTTTAGGGGATTTTTTGGTTTGGATGAATTGGGAAAAGATCTATACGAATAAATGTTGCATTAATATTAAATGAAAATTATTTCTCTTCAGATTTAACTGATCTAACTGAAAATGATCAACTTAATGCGCACGAAATATTTTCCAAAATATATATACACCATGCTTTTACCATCACTGTATCATGGCACCATCACAGTGCTCTTTATAAGGATCCTCTGCGGGAAAAGATAGTTTTGTCTATAGTGAAATATCAGAAAACTAGAACTGATTTTGTTATTTTTGGGTAGCACTACATGCTTGATGCTGAATGACGTTGCTCTACGAGTCCTGAGAGTGGAAGGGGGTGTTTTCTGAGAGAACCATTTCCTGCGCCAGTGTGGTGCACCACAGGAACTCAGCCTCAGTGCAGATACAGGAAGATCAGGGCCTCTTGAGCAAACTCAGCCCCGCCCCTTCTCTGCTCCGCGATCACATGATCCTCAGTGGAAGGTAATGTTTGCGGCAGGACGTGCAAATAGTCATGTGGCAGACAAGTATCGAGAACTGTTGGGAGTTTCTAACATGAAAATAAGTACCAGGATACGTTTCGGAAACATTTCATCCATGTCAACTACACTATAAAAAAAAAAAAGTTGTAATTATAACGGTAAACGACTAAAAATGCTATGTTAAAAACATGTTAAATGGTTAACGGTAACTTCTTACTATATAAGGTGAAAACCTAATAAATCTAACGCCACTTTATGTAACTTTACATTCCCAAAATTCTTTCAAATGTTGTGATTATTTTAAGTCGAAATCACGAAGTTGTGCAGATTTTAGCATCATTTATTAAAGTTTTTGTAATTTTCCACTTCCATTTGTTAATTTTAGTCATTTTTCTTTGTTTATAATTTTATTATTAATTTTGTTGTAATTTAGTTTGCTATTTTTAATGCGTCTACAGTTTTCATTGATTTCAATGATTTATATAATAAATATTTTAAAATACGTTTTAAATAAAGTTTTTAATAAGTTAAGACTTGATTTTATTATTAGTTAACATGCATTTAATCTGGTTTGACTTTCTTTTTTTTGACTATTATAACCTTGTTTGTGATGAAGTTTGAATTTTTACTAACATTGTTTTGTTTTTGGTTTTTATTATGGTGGTTGTAAGTATATTGTAAATGTACAAAACACATTTTAGGTATATTATTGTTCACTTTGGTACTTTAACATTATATTAATGAAATGTTTTACTGTAAATTTAACTTCAGTTCGTAAAACCTAAAACGTTTCTACCATATTTTTACGTTAAAATTCTGGCAACCACAGCTGCTGGTTTTCACCCAAAAATTCACAGATTTTTTGTAGTTCTTCTCCAAGAAAACCCATTATCTTACCTTCAAGCACAACATCTTTCAGTTTCTCCACCGCTTTGGCAAACCGCTCCACTATGCGCAACAACGACGGGATGTCTTCCACCTCGATAGCCACTGTAGTCTCGGGCATCTCCGGCGAGGGACTCTGGGCGATGACGGATTTTCCTGCACCCTTACTGAAGACCCAAGACTGGATCGGGAAGCCCGCGGCGCTTGGATTACGACTCAGGGAAGTCGGACGCTTTAGGGTGCCCATTGGGGACGGGCTGCCAACCAGCTTAGTGTGCTGGGCCAAAGGGGTACCTGGACAGGAAGACGGGACTTCTAGGACAGGGGGAGACAGACTGGAGGAAGTATGGGATAAAGAGGTGACGCCATCGACTGCATCTTTACGAGGCTGTTCTTGAAGAGCAGAGAGCTGTATGATAAAGAAGAAAACAAGGATATAGTGTGGGCAAACTGATAAACATGACAAGTCTTAAGGTAGAAAGTTTTGCGGATAGAACACAAGACGTGTGACCAACTACAATAGACGGCTGTTAGTAAACAGAACTTCACAAAAAAAATCAAGTAATCCAACCCCTACCTACTTCCACACACACAACAAATAACTCAACACAAACTAACTTCCCTCACTCATAAAAAAAAACCCACCCAAGCAAACAAAAATAAAAATCAAAGCCAACCTACCGAAAACCCCATCAATTATGACTCATTCCAGCCTAATTTTAGTCAACAAACCAATGAACGAATGGTGAAATATGATACATAAACCAGTAAGTGTTAACAGGGTGTTATCCCAAAAATCAAGTTCACGTTTAAAGAAGATTCATTTAAAAAGATATATATAAAAATTACTACGTTTCCCCATATATATATATATATATATATATATATATATAAACTATAGATATAGGTACATATATATATATATATATATATATATATATAAAGAGAAATAAAAAAACAAAAACAAATTATGAAAATTAAATTGACAACTCTTCATAATACTTGGAATATTTCAATAAGACATATTAAAGTTTAAATATATACATTTAACATTTCGCAGTTCATTTTGATCTAATTCATTTTTAGAAGAACAAATATTCCTTGTAGACTTTCAAGTTCCTAAGATAACTTGTATAATAGTTTTACAACTGGTTACACCACTTGACAAAAACGATAAATTCATATTAGTACGCATATCATACACAAATGCATATTTTTAACAGTAACACAAATATTTACTACTTAAAATATGCATATTGACAAAAAAGTACCTTTTTTTTTTTTTTAAATACAACCCACCTGTTTGAGCCAGACGTTGGGTCTATTTGGTAAGATGTCCAATTTAGTTTTGCCGTTTGATTTTTTCACTCTCTGACTAGTCGCGTAAGGACTGTAGCTTTTGCTACTTGATCCACCACGCTTCAACATTTCCAGCTACTGAGCGTTGAAAATCAACTGTTAGCCATCATATCTCATCCTTTTGATTTAATACATGCAACTGAACCTTAAACAGCACCTGGAAGTAAATCAAGTCCTGAAACCAGGAGAAAAATATTCAAAGTAAGGCAAAACCTGAACTTCTTGCCCCTTGCTGCGCCATATCACACTGAGGAAGTTTAGTCCGTCCCTTTCTTCTTATAATTTTAGATACCATAACGTTCTAAATATTCAACTTGAATTCTACTTTGTCTTTGAAAACACTGATAGCGTTCGTAAATTTCTCAGCAACGTCGAAAACCAAGCGAAAACATGAGCGCGAGAGTGAAATGTCACTCCAGTTGATTGGCAGGAGGAAAAGTCGAGAGATGCTGTGAGACTTACTGATGGAGAGTTGAGAGGCGATGGGCTGCTTCCTGTTCGGCTCTTCTTTGACATCGAGTGCGTCTTTATCAGTTCCCTTGTCCTTTTTGAGAACATTTTAAGCTTTAATTGTTTCGATCCTACGCGTATTTCTTTTAATTTACGATATAACCCCCCAGCTCCCCATTTCAATGCGCTGATGCGAGGTTTCCGCACTCCGAGCTCGAGCTTGTGTCTCGCACCTCTAATATGATCGCACATTGACTGAATCTACTGACACTCATCAGAACAGTCTGAGGCGCATCCGCTTTTTTTTCTCTCGCTGTGACTTTGACAAGTGAAACTGCGTTGCCATGTAGAAACACGAGGTCTGGATAACATCATGCATGCTCGCTGAGACTTTTAAAACGACGTTTGTGCAATGAGTCACATCGTTTTAGAACAAAAATAAGCTTCGGCCAACTGCCCCACACGTTGTTGTTGTTAATGTCTGTCACCTGCTGTTTAATTAAATTTTAAAACACCGCCCACTTTCGAGACAAAATCATGTCTTGAAATCTTTTTATTTGACAAAAAAAAAATCTTTTTAACTGCAATTTTATTTCCACAATGAAATAGGACTATCTGTGCTAAAGCAATATTGTATCTGTCTTGAAATATCTTAGCATAGCAGTCTTATGCAAACAAATACAAGGAAACCAATCGCAAAATGCAATAACATCTTCACCACTGGTTAGATCTGGAATGGTGACAATTTCACCTTTTCAATTTTTTTTTAACACACACACACACACACACACACAAATAGAGGTGCTTAAAAGGTTCTTCACAGCGATGGCATAAAATAACCATTTTTCATTCCACAAAGAACCATCTCTTTCTTACCTTTATATAATCTGAAGAACCTTCTTTTGCCACAAAGAACCTTTTGTGAAACAGAAAGATTCTTCAGACTCTTTATGGAACCCTTTAAACAAAAAAAGATTCTTCTGTGGCATCATGAAGCACCTTTATTTTTAAGACTCTCTCTCTATATATAATTTCCTAGGAGTGTCTCAGTCTGCTCCCTTGCACCCTAGGTAGTGAGTCTGTATATAATGTACACAAATTCAGGCACTGAATGCAGTAATTTCAGTAAGAGAACATAGTGAGCATAGATTCTTCCTGTTTTTTTTTTTTTTGTTTGTTTGTTTTTTTTAGGGAAAGAACATTCCAGTTCACTAAAAAGGATTTTGTTTGAGACAGCACTTAAAGGGATACTCTACCAAAAAATGAAAATTTTGTCATTAATCACTTACCCCCAAGTCATTCCAAACTCGTAAAAGCTTCGTTCGTCTTCGGAACACAATTTAAGATATTTTGGATGAAAACCGGGAGGCTTGTGACTGTCCCATAGACTGCCAAGTAAGTTACACTGTCAAGGTCCAGAAAAGTATGAAAAGCATCGTCAGAATACACCATCTGCCATCAGTGATTCAACCGTAACCTTATGGAGCACTGACAATACTTTTTATAACAAAAATAATGACTTTATTCAACAATTTGTCTCCTCTGTGTTACTCCACATCAGCGTAGCGCCGTTTTGGAGAATATGAGCAGTACGCAGGCAGCTTATGCTCTTCTGTGTCAGCCGCGCTGCACTGATGCGCTGTTTTCTCTCAAATCAAAGCGTAAATATACATAGAAACGTATCCTTGTGGCACGGCTGACACAGAAGAGCATACGCTGCCTGTGTACAGCTCAGATTCTCAAAAATGGCGCTACGCTGATGTGGAGTGACACAGAGGAGACAAATAGTTGAATAAAGTCATTATTTTTGTTTTATTCGCGTACAGAAAGTATTCTCGTCACTTCATAATGTTATGGTTGAATCACTGATGGCAGATGGACTATTCTGACAATGCTTTTCATACTTTTCTGGATATTGACTGTTATTTATTTGGCAATCTATGGGACAGTCACAGGCCTCCTGGTTTTCATCCAAAATATCTTAAATTGTGTTCTGAAGACGAACAAAGCTTTTACGGCTTTGGAACGACATGGGGGTAAGTTACTAATGACAAAATTTTCATTTTGGGGTGGAGTATCCCTTTAAAATGACTGACTTCCTGATCAATGCTTTAAGAGAAAGGGGAAGGTTAGAGCCTCTATAAATAATAAAAACATTTTATTATTGTTTCAATTCAATTTGCTAAGCCCTTCACTTCACTTCACGCCAGAAAATTGTGGAAAAGACTTCTTAGTAAGATGAATTTCAGCATACTTTTTAACAATAATCGTGTGAGCTTAAATGTTTTGTTCCATTTATTTCAAAATACAAAAACAATAATAGTTAAAATAATATATATATATCAAGTTACTGAAGAGGGTAAACCATACCCAAATTGTCTTTATTACAACTGGCAATATTTATTTTTAATATGTTCCTGAGGAAGATCTCAGCACATCCATTAAAACTACGAAACCCACAAAAGGAAGCAATTCTGGTCACAAATCTTCAAAATCGATCCAAGATTACAGTTATCTATCACAAGTCCATAAGGACACTGCATAAAAAAACACTGGAAATAAAAAAAAAATATTTCCAGTTTATTTGTGTAAATGTCCACACCAAGACATGAGAAGTCCATGTTAGTACGATCCATGTGTATTACAGCTCTGTTGCAGGTCCCCATTCAATGTCATCAGTTTCATCATCATCTACACTAAAATCATCATCTCTGTCATCTTCATCGCTGTCACTGTCGCTTCCTCTGATCTGTGTTCTCCGCATTTGCATGGCTTCGTGATGTGCCAGTCTAAAAGAAAAGATTTATAAATACATTTAAAAATGAAAAACAAATTCATTTAGTACTTTATTCTTCTGAGCTAAACTTGACAGACCACGCATAAAGACTTACACTATAAATGAAGGGGAGGGTTTCCTTTCTTGTTCTGCCATACGGGCCTGAAACAATAAAACACATGTGAATGTGTTTCACATCAATTTCTACATCAAGTATTTAAAAAATATTTAATATTGAATGCATCCAAAGAGCTTAAAGGGATAGTTCACCCAAAAATGAAAATTTGATGTTTATCTGCTCACCTCCAGGGCATCCAAGATATAGGTGACTTTGTTTCTTCATTTGAACACAAACAAAGATTTTTAACTCAAACCATTGCAGTCTGTCAGTCATATAATGTAAGTGAATGGGAATCATGGCTTTGGGAGTCAAAAAAACATACACAAACAAAATCAAACCAAACTGTGGCTTGTGACGAAACATTCATGTGTAAAAACACAAAACGATTGGTCTGTGTTGTGATTGTTTTTTATCTCTGATTTTGACCACATTGTCCGAAATGTTAGAACTCTCCTGAGCGGCACCTCAACAGCCGGTGCCTGACCCATAATCGTCGTCTTCTTGCTTCACGGTGGATTGCAGACTTATAAAGTGTATTACCGCCACCTATCTCTCAAATGGACCATTGACACTATCTACAATCTCAATTAAGAGTGTCAGTGGTCCATTTGAGAGATAGGTGGTGGTAATGCGCTTACAAGTCTGCAATCCGCTGTAAAGCATGAAGAAGAAGAAGACGTGTCAGGTGCTGGCTGTTGAGAACTCGCTTAGGACAGTTCGGACAATGTGGTCAAAATCAAAGGTAAAAAAACTATATTAAATACCGTTCAGCTTCTTGCACGGACCGATCGTTTTGTGTGTTTACACATAAATGCATCGTCAGGGCCCGCAGGGTTTAATTTGGTTTTGTTTGTGTATGTTTTTTTGACTCTCAAAGCCATGATCCCCATCCACTTCCATTATAAGACTGATAGACTGCAACGGTTTGAGTTCAAAATCTTTGTTTGTGTTCTACTGATGAAACAAAGTCACCTATATCTTGGATGCCCTGGAGGTAAGCAGATAAACATCAAATTTTTATTTTTGGTGAACTATCCCTTTAACATGACTTAGTCAAGTAGAGCATGTTCCTGGATCGCCATCCTTGTTGGTCTTAGAACAACATCACTATCAACCAATCAAATTTTAGGGTCAAGGTTACATTTATCTCTGTGATTAATGATGTGAAGAACAGGGGCTTTTAGGGGCAGGTTATGGTTAGGGAAAGGGAAAGGGGTTGGTCCTAATATGTATTTCAATCCAGGAACATGCCCTACATGATTAAATCATGCCATACTACTCAGTGTAAATCAGTGGATCTGCCAATCAATCAGATTTTAGGGTCAGGATTAGGATTACCTTTGGGATTAGGGGCAAGAAGAACACTGCCAACCATAATTCTCCTCTTTTTGTAGAGGTAGGTTATGGTTAGAGTTAGGGTTTAGCCTTTGGGCCTGTCCCAAAACCCACATATGCATTATTTTTTTGTGTATTTGGCCCAAACGTTCAAATGGCTGTGAATGCCACAGAACCTTTGATTACCTGATGAGACACACTTACAACTAATGGCGGTTTTCCACTGCATGGTACGGCACAGTACGGCTCAGTACATTTCACTTTTGGGGGGTTTTCCACTGGGTATAGTTCCTGGTACCTGGTACTTTTTTTAGTACCACCTCGGTTAAGGTTCCAAGTGAACTGTACCATTACCAAAACATGATGTGTAAACTCTTCTGATCACAGATTGGCCGGAGAGAATCGTCACTACCTGCGTCACTGAACTTGTAACACAAACACAAAAGAACCGCTAGATTTAAATCAGCACAGCCAGCATAGGATCGAACACAACTGTTTTGAACAAACGCACCTTTTTTTTAACAACCAAAAGTTTCGTTGTCTGTTGCGGAAGTACAGACGTTACTCTCGTTGATAGCAGAGGAGTGGACAAGCGAGAGCTTGATGGGGCGATGTGGAATGAAAAAGTTTTTTTAGGAGTCGTGGCAGTAGAGGCAGCGCAACTATAATGACATGTGAATAATCCCACCCACTCTGAAGCGATACTAAACTACAGTGGAAATGCAAACCGTGCCGGGCCGTACCGTACCATACTGAGCCGTGCCGAGTCATACCACGCAGTGGAAAAGTGCCAATAGTGTTGTAAGATTGCAATTACTTGTACTTTACTAGTAAACTTCTACTACTAGTAACATTTTTCAGACATGGGACAGTCTTGTGCACTTCCTGTTGTGCTCTCAAGTAGTGAAGAAAGTGTGGGTATTAGGAAAGGTCCTTTGCCGGAACTACTAAGGATGTAAATCCAGGAACCTGTCCTACTTGACTTGATGATGTTGTGATACTCA
This sequence comes from Cyprinus carpio, assembly GCF_018340385.1. Lineage (NCBI taxonomy): Eukaryota > Metazoa > Chordata > Actinopteri > Cypriniformes > Cyprinidae > Cyprinus > Cyprinus carpio. The sequence continues at coordinate 23,210,373 of NC_056618.1, forward strand.
AACTTACATTAAGGTTGCATCATCAAATCATCAGATTTTAGGATCAAGGTTAGGGCTTCCTTGGGATTAGAGGCATGAAGAACAGTATCAACTTATTTCCCTCTGCTGTTAAAGGTAGGCTATGTTTAGGGTAAGTCTTTGTTGGCCAAGGGTGTTGTTCAAGGAGCATGTCCTATACTTGAATTAATAATGCTGTGCTATTCAGTCTGTAATTTGGTGGATCTATCAACCAGTCAGATTTTAGGGTCATGATTATGTTAACTCTGGGATGACTGGGACAAAGAACACTATTGACTTTCCAGTTCCCTCTGATTTTAAAGGTAGGTAAAGATTAGGATATGTTTGGTCTTTGTTGGTTCTACTAGGGATGTTGATCCAGGAGAATGTCCTACTTAATGTTGTGCTACTCAAATTTTAATTAAGGTGGAATCATCAACTAATCCGATTTTAGGGTCAAGGTTAGGGTTACCTTGCAATTAGTGGATTGAAGAACATTATCAACTTCAATCATTTCCCTCTGTTTTATGGTTAGTGTAAGTTGTCCTTTGTTGATCCTACTAAGGGTATAGATCTAGGAACATGTCCTGCTTGACTAAATCATGATGTACTACTCAAACTGTGTGGTTCTACCAATCAATCAGATTTTAGGGTCAGGGTTAGGTTCACATCTGGGATCTCTGGTGTATAGAACATTTTCAACTTATTTCCCTCTGTTTTTAAAGGTTGGTTATGGTATGTTTTGTCCCACTAAGGATCAGAGATGGGCAGCTTCGGTCCTGGAGGGCCACTGTCTTGCAGAGTTTAGCTCAAACCCTAATCAAACACACCTGAACAAGCTAATCAATGTCTTTAAGATCACAAAAAAACTACAGGCATGTGTGTTTGATTAGGGTTGGAGCTAAACTATGCAGGACAGTGTCCCTCCAGGATCGAAGTTGCCTATCCCTGATGTAGATCCATGAACATATCCTAATTGTCTAAATCATGTTATGTCTGATTGCTCAATAGGTCAGTCGCATGGGTGATAGGTATATATGGTACCTGTTGTAGTTTCTCCTCTATGGCTGACAGTGGAGGGGTCTCTGATTGGACTTCTTTGGGATCTGGTGCCCTGAAGTTGGGCGGAACATCAGAAGGTGCTGGTGGTGCAGCCAAGTCACCAGCACTAAAGTCTGAATCTGAGAAACTCCGCTGAGAGGGGACATCGTCTTCTTGTTGGGGACTGCCAGGGAAAAGGCGTGAAGATCGGGGCTCTGGAACATGGAGGATGGGAGGTATTTCCCCGGGAGGTAGGGTGTACTCGGGCTCTTCCTCTAGGTATGGCTCTGGGTCATAGGAAGGTTCAGGACTATGATTTTGCCCAGTGGCGGGCTCTGAGGAGCGGGCCAGTGCAGTGCCGCGGTTTCTGGCAATGCCTACAGAGGGCTCTTCCAGGTCCTCGTTGTCTGTGTAGGCTTCACCATCCGTAATAGCCTCACCGTCGGTGTCCTCATAGTCGCTGGCACCACTGAGGTAGTCAGAGTTATTTTCACGGTTGAATGCGTCAAGGTCTTCATCTCCGCCTCCCTCCAACTGTACATACACCAAGTACTTGTTAACCAAATAAAGTATGAAATGCAGGCTCTAAACCAATTCTACATTCACATCTTGTTGGAATTATGGTAATCAAGAGATCGAAGAGATTTGATTTAGAGTTGTTGGCTATGCCACCATGATAAAGTTGGAGCTTTCATAAAGTTTTGAGTTTAACAAAGAAAAATAAGGTTTTTAAAGTTGAAAACTTGTAATTACGTTAATTCTACATGATGTGAGTGCACCATTTAGTACCATAATTCTCTCTAGGGTTCTTACCGCAACTTCAGAAACCCAGACCGGTTTAGATTGGTGCTGCCGAATCTTGTCTTTCAAAACATCATACCACATGTTTGTATTAGGCTGAAGATCAATACGTGCTGTGAAGGAAACCAGAGATTGTCTTTTAGAGCACATTAAATGGTGTCTTTAAATAAGATTCAAACAGGGAATTCAAGACAGGCTTCAAAGGTGTACCAGAAAATAGATGACTATTGTGTTTCCTCAGCTTTAAGGCCTGAGCATATAGGCGACGAGAGCTCTTGTTGGAGCCTGGCATATATTTTTGCCTCATTGACTTCACGTCTTTTCGACTATGAGGATCCAAGAAGAGCACCATGGGATGGTACTGGATATAATTCAATCTTTCTACTGCAGTGGGCGTAATGTCCAGCAAGGGATGCTTTTCCTGTAAGTGAGAGCAAGTTACAAGTGTTTGGTTTAGGTAATGTTGGTTTATTTTGACAGCATTACTCTGTATTATAATAAAAAAAATTACCTGCTCTGCTATTCGCCTCACTGTGTCCAGTTTGATGACACTGGATGAACTTTCACTTCCACCTCTGGGTACCATTTCTATAACCAATAAAATAGGAGTATTAAAGAGATAGTTCACCCAAATATCAAAATTCTGTCATTCATTACTCATCCTCGTGTCGTTCCAAACCCCTAAGACCTTTGTTCATCTTCAGAACACAAATTAAGATATTTCTGACCCTGCATAAACAGCAACGCAACTGACACATTCAAGGCCCAGAAATGTAGTAAGAACATTGTTAAAATAGTCCATGTGACATCAGTGGTTAAACCGTAATTTTATAAAGCTACGAGAATAATTTTGTGCGCAAAGAAAACATACGTTGTGGTACTCTCGAGAATGTCTTTTTAAAGACTGACACGGAAGAGAAGAAACTGTTGAATAAAGTTTATCATTTTTGTTTTCTTTGCGCATAAAAAGTATGCTCAGAGCTTCATAAAATTAAGGCTGAACCACTGATGTCAAATGGAGACACAGTTGTGTTGTGGTCTATGGGATGGTCAGAGAGCTCTCGGATTTCATCAAAAATATCTTAATTTGTGTTCCGAAGATGAACAAAGGTTTTACGGTTTTGGAACGACATGAGGGTGAGTAATTAAATGACATAATTTCCATTTTTGGGTTAACTATCCCTTTAAATTTTTGAAAGTGAAAAACCTTCAATAGAAATGTTAAGAAATAGTGATTTCAAAACCTACATCCAATTTTTCATACCTGCAACTTCAAATTCATCTGGTAACTCTCGGACCAGCTTCTCATTTGCAATGTCATTCAGAGGACCCAAAATGACGATAGGCCGTTTGAAATTGGCTGCAATTGAGCAAGCAAACATATGTTACAACCAAAGATTCAGTCAGAAATAAAGGTGTTTTTAAAAAATAAAACTCACTAACCCTCTTTCAGAACGACTTTCTCATATGCTGGAAATTTGCCTTGAATAGTCAACTGTAGGAGGTCATCACGGGTTCTTCTGACATTCTTTTTGGCCCCTCTGAGCCCCCGTAACTTCCAGAATTCGGCTCTGGGGCCGGAGGCCTGGCGTTCAGCTGCACTGATTCTCTGTGCCTGCTCTAAATTCGCCAAAGTTTCAGCCCTGAGATAGAGAAAGAGAATCAAGACACCTAGAATACAAGCAGGTACTATAATGGAGCATACTTAACAAGCACACAAACTTACCACAGCTTTGGAAGGAAGACTGAAAACTACTATTAACATACCTGGTCTGGTTAGGAATGGTGCCTTTGTCCAGCTCGTGTAGATCATTGCCCATGCGCACAGCTAGCCAGGTTCCCAGCTTCCCACGGTGCATAGTGTCCACCACTCTGAACACCTCGCCTCTGGTGAAGCTCAAGTCAACAGTGCTCTCAGCCACGTGGTCAAAGTGTGTACGGATGTAGAAAGAGTCACCAAGGCTGGACTTCAAAATCTTCTTGTAGACTAAAATGTCAAGATTAATATGGAAATGTTATTCGTAACCCATTTTACTTTCCCAATGGATTTATGTTCACAATAAGACAAGCAACCGATTGTCTTTTTAGTATTATAAAACCGAAATTGGGTTGATTTTGATTTCATGTTGACTTCTTAATCCTAATATGGAGACACAAAGGCACTCACTGTCCATTTTGTTCTGAGTCCGGATATCGATACGGTCGCCAGCGCGGACGTTCATGAGATACATAGCTGCTTCCTCTCTGGTGAAGTGACTGAAGTCCACACCATTCACCTACCAAAATAGCAGTCTTGAAGAAAGGTTCTGCTGAAAGGTTTGTTCATGTACGTGATTCTTTGGTCCTACCTCCAGTATCTGATCACCCTCTTGCATGCCTTGTCTCTGGGCTGGACTGTTGGGCTGGACACCACCAACAAAGATGCCAACATCATTTCCTCCCACCAACCTCAACCCAACGCTGCCCTCCTTCACAAAGCTGACGTGGTTCTGATCTGAGCTGTACCTGATATAGAGAAAGTACATTTGTTAAAAGTTTAATCGGTTTAATAAATAAATAAATAAATAAATAAAAAGAAACATTAGCAATTAAATACATATAAAGTATTTATACATTATAGGATTTTTTAAAATTTTTTTCTTATGCTTATTTAAATATAAATATAAAAAGCTAAAGATAATTTAAAAAAAGAAATTGTGTATTTATACATCATGATAGAATTTAGTGTACTGTCATTATGCATTTAATTATAATTATTAAAAATATAAAACATTTAGTACTGTCAAATGATTAATCGCAATTAATCACATCCAAAATAAGTTTGTTTACATAATATATGTATGTGTGCTGTGTATATTTATGTATATATATAAATACACACAAATGCATATATATCAGAAAAATATATATATATATATTTTAAATATATTTATTTATAATATTAATTATATGAATGTATTTACATGTCTGTATTTTCAGAATATATACTGTATGTATGTCTTTATATATACACATAATAAATATACACAGCACACATACTTGTATTATGCAAACAAAACTTTTATTTTGTATGAGATTAATTGCGATTAATCGTTTGGCAGTACTAAAAATATTACAATATTATAAAATATATTATAATTAATAATATTTTAAATTAACTACAATTATTTGTTTATCATAGTATGTGTTGTGTTGTTCTTGATCTTAATTATACATATTAAAAACAAAAAATTAAATCTAAATAAAGTATTTGAACATCATGCTAATAATTGTCTTACTGTTTTTAACGTATGCTTATAAACAATTATACATTTAAAAAACAAAAATATTAAATTACATATAAGTAAAATATGTATACCCCATAAATTAATTTAAGCTTATTTAAATGAACTATAAATATATAAAAATATACATGATATAACAAAATATACAAAAGTATAAATAATCTAAACAAACAAAATTGAAATACAAATTAACGACACATACAGCCAGTGACAGTGAAAGTGAAAGTGACGTGACATTCAGCCAAGTATGGTGACCCATACTCAGAATTTGTGCTCTGCATTTAACCCATCCGAAGTGCACACACACAGAGCAGTGAACACACACACACTGTGAACACACACCCGGAGCAGTGGGCAGCCATTTATGCTGCGGCGCCCGGGGGAGCAGTTGGGGTTCAGTGCCTTGCTCAAGGGCACCTAAGTCGTGGTATTGAGGGTGGAGAGAGCGCTGTACATTCACTCCCCCCACCCACAATTCCTACCTACCCAAAAATAAAACTAACAACCCTTATATACACTTATATGTGCTGTCATAAGACAAATACAACAAAAAAAGGTATTTATACATAATTGTAGTACCTTTGATTGACACTTATATGTGCTGTCATAAGACAAATACAACAAAAAAGCCTTTTTTTTAATGCAAAATATTAATCATTATTATTTCCTTTTAATTCTGGGGTGAAATATGACCCTCTCATGTCGTGTCTTTGATCTGCACACAAAGAAACATTACATTTCTCACCCCAGGTTTGGTGTTGGCACTGCATCTGGAGGAAGTGAATAAAGTGGCTCCTCGTCAGTTTTCGCTGAGATAAAACAGTTATAAATTTAGTACCCAATAGCCACTCGATAATTTGCAATGCATTATGGGGGCATGCTTTAAGACTGCTGATACTCACAACTCAAAATGGTGTGGTTGGGAACAGACATGTTAGAGCGGAGAGTGCCGTTAGCACGAGGGAAACTGAAAGAAAGAGGCAATATTCACATTCACACAGTGAGTCACTACGATCATGTATAATGTCTTAAGGAATGGTTTAGCAGCAACAAAGGTGTTTATTGACTTACAACAGGCATTAACCGAAATGCCTGTTGTTCTTAACCCAAAAGGAAACTGACTCATACTTTCCCAAAGCCTGTATCAACATGACATAATTCGCTGTTATAAATGTGGATTATATAAATATAAATCAGAGGAGGCGTTTCTGACCTGAGATCGCTGTTGTGGCTGGGACTCTCAGATCTCCTGACAGGCGATGGGGCTCTTTCTGATTCAGAGGAATCTGGTGGACGAACCAAAACAACATTATTACAAAGATGCACAGATGCAGGAACATGAAGGCAACAAGTGCATTATTCAGACCTTCAGGTGGTGGTCTGACAGGAGCGGCTCTGAGTGAAGAATCCTGTCGGATGTTGATGACCGGCGCTTGCATTTCAGCTCTGAGACAAAACAATAATACAAAGCCACATTTACAACCACAACAATAACAAAAAAAACATAAAATACATTTAATATCTCTAACACCTCTCACCCTCTTCAGCTTCTACAGACTTTAAACTACTTTATACTGAGTACACGGAGGAGAGTTGTAACTATCTGATTCAGATTCTGAGGGAACTGATGAAATATGAAAATCAAAGCGCATTATGTGTTATTAACAATTCAAAGATAATTTAAAATGCATATGGAACTATTTAAAACTCAAATAAATAGCTAATGACATATCTAAAATGATTTAATGTTCATAAATATTGTATAATGTATTTGAAACGCACAGTAATTTACAAGTGAATATTTACATATTAATATTTAACGTACACATGAATAATTAATATTTTAATAAATACTTTTCATGCTTGAGATTGAGTAACCAAAAGGAAAAAAAGGACAAAAATGATTTTTACGTCATCAAAATGTCATTAAAATGTATATGCATGTACTGATATGTAATTTATAAATTTATGGAAAATTAATGTGCAAATATTTAAGTGAAATGTGTATGAACAATTAGAAAATTTATTAAAAAGAATTTATTTAAATAACATTTTTAATGTACACATGAATATTTAAATATATACATTAATATATAAAGTTGAATAACAAAAAAAATGACAAAATATTTTCATTTAATCAAAATTTAAAATGCATATGTATGCATTTAAATGCAATTTATAAATTATTGGAAAATTAATGCATAAATATTAATGTGTAATGTAAATGAACAATTACAGAATTTACACAATCATATTAAAAAAAGAATGTATAATAATATATAAATAACTTTTTGAAAATATTTAAGATTGAAATTTAATATTTACACATCAACATTTAAAAATATTAAAAACTGAGGTGTGAAAAATGTCAAAACATATTTCCATGCCCTTAGCATTTAATTTTTATATATTGGGGGAAAATAATGTGCGAATATTAATGTTTAATGTGTATGAACACTAACAGAATTTTGTGTAATTTACACATTAATATTTAGAAAATAATGTAAAAAATATTTTTATTTAAATGTGACATACAAAAGAAAAATTAAAGAAACCTAATTTTCATGCCATCAGTATTTAATATTTAACCTGGACTACTCGGTTTATGATTGGCTCGTACCTCTCTGTACAGGCGTTGAGGGTTTTGCCCATTTTGGGGGATCCATTACAGGGACTGATATGACCTCAGGTGTCGCCCTGCAAGAGAAAGAGGGCAGATGGGACGATCAGAGACAAGAGGAGGATGGGAGGCGGGGATACTTAATTATGCTCGTCCGTGAAGGAAGTGGGAACTAATGCAAAAATCACTGATGATTAGGAACAGAGGGAGATATTCACCTCAGGGTTTCTGGGGGTCTCTCTCTCATTGATTGGGGTGGGCTATCCATATCCATAAGTGATTATATGGTCAAATTTAAGTCCCAAAAATCAATGATTCATAAGGACAAGCAGAAAATACTACAGTAAACTAATTAGATTAATATCTATGATACCTCCATCTCTATTGCACCTCTGGATGTGCAGAATATTAACACTATACGTGTTGTTTTAGGAATTATTTAGATAATGTGATTGTATACTTTAGATCTTAGTTCCAAGATTATCTACATCTTAGAAGCAATATTTTTTTTTTTCAGTGACAAAAATTAACATACTACAAGAGAAAACTCAGGTTGATTCGGTGTGTTTTATTTTAAAAGATCACACACATCACATTTTCAGATATCACAATGAAACAGAATTACATAAGTGTATACAAACAACATAATGCAACAGCAACAACAAAAAAATAAAGCAAATAAAACTGTTTTCTCATCATGAGCAGATAGATGATCAGCCCCTACTGAAAGAGCCCGATGCGAGGCCTCCTTCATGTGTACCTGTATCTATTGCGCGACTCCTGGCTGCGCTGGGGTCCGGTACTATCGTCCGATTCGGACTCTGATGCAGCTGTATGGAAAAGACATGCTCTTGAATGAGCTAGATTGGCCACAATAATGGAACAAATAAGTCTGCTTTGGGGTGAAAAATCACCTTTGGGTGGAGGCCTGTAAGGAGACGGCATGCGGCGAGGGAAATCCTGAGACTTGCTAAGAGAGGAGGACTTCATACCCGGAGGAGGAAGATCGGGAAGCACCCTGGGAAAACAGATATGAAGAGGCAATGAAGACTTTTCTAGTTCAGTAGTCGATATATCATTAAAACTTGTGAATTAAGCGAGGGTGACATGCGTGTTTGAGAACTGTTACATCAAGGGTGTCCAAACCTGTTCCTGAAGGGCCACTATCCTGCAGAGTTTATCTCCAACTCTAATTAAACACACCTAAACTAGCTTAACAAGGTCTTTAGACTCACTAGAAGCAAGTGTTTTGGAGCTGGTGGGAGCTAAACTCTGCAGGACATTGGCCCTCCAGTAGCAGGATTGGACTGGATCAGAACTATATGAACATCACCCGGATTGGCCCTGATAATTGTTTAAAGAAAATAATTGGTTGGGAATAAAAACAGGTTTCTATGTTTCCAATCATACTTGAGATTAGCAAGTCTTTTAGACAATTCAATGACTTATTGATATTGAAAATGTGCTTAAGATTTCATTGGATTGGGTGTTTGCTGCTCATGTTGTGAATTCATACTTGTATCTGGAGTGATTTTCAGGTTTGGGACTCTCACGCCTTGGGGGAGGAGAGGCGCTTCGGTCTGAATCGGACTCGGAAACGGCTGGTCACACAAAACAAATGGCCATTAAGCTACTGAGAATATGTCAATGACAACATTTATGCATATCATTAACTGAATCATCAGTCTTTGATTCCAGAGTTGGTTTATATGTAATATGGAAAAATCAGCGATGCTGTGTCAGAGCGCTTTTGAGGCAGACCTCTGCGAGGCTGAGAGGCAATGGAGGGGGTCCAGTTCTGGGTGACGGGTGAGGCTCGAGGGTTTGGCAACGCAGAGATCCCGGGGAGAACCCTGAAACAGACAAACAAACAAACATGTGAGCCATGCATCTCATCCAAACAATCAGCAACATGAAAAGAGTAGCAAAACAAAACAAGCAAAAAAACAGAAAAACAGAAAAAGGAAAATAAAACAGCAAAACAAAACAAAAACAAACAAATAAAAAAAACAACAGACAGAACCTTCCCCACAAAACAAAACAAACAAAACATCCTGAAAGAAAAAAACAGACAACAACATTTTTTATATAAATAAAACCAGCAAAACACAGACAGAAAAAAACAAACTAAAAAAACAAAAGCCAAACAAACAAACAAACCCAGACAGAAAGAAAACAGCAAAACATAAATAAATAAACAAAATGTAATTTCATAAGGCATGAATTAATGCAGTTTCATCATAATTTCTGAACAAAAACTAAATACAACATAATATAAATACATTATAAATATGGTGCTGTAGATTCATAATTGTCAATATGCATATGGGGCCAGTAAATTCACATGAAGCCATATTTACTTGTATCGGTCTCTGTTATCAAGAGTGCCATGTCTTGATGCTGGAGGCGAGTTACTGCGGTCGGATTCAGACTCTGAGGGAACTGCACAAGAGCCAAAGCATCATTCAGCCACTTACATATACAACGATGGACAAAGTATTTAGGTCAAAATAATCTTATAATAAATAAGTTCTCGGTCATGATAATCTATTAATGTCAAATTGAATTAAATGGTTACGTGTTTCCTTAACGAGTCCCAATGAGTTTTGCTAGTAAGACTCACCTCTGCGAGGGGGCATTGTAGAGCGCAGAGGAGGCGATTCTCGTGGTTTTGACACAGGGTTGGCACGGTTTCTGTGGATTAATGAGCTCTGTTAGTGCAAAGGTCATTTGACTAAAAGAGATTAAGTCAAAGTTGAGATGTTCACCTGCGAGAACGACGGTCTCTCGGACGGGATGTTCGTGTTGCGGGGAGGTCAGAATCCAGGTCTGAGATTTCTAGGCACAATTTGAAAAGTTAATATTAAAACCCACCTTTTTAGAGTGCTGCAGGGATGACGTATTATTGTAGGCCGAAACATGTAAATTTTTTTAGCATTTCTGGCTCCACCATTCTGAATTCAGTGGCGAACAGGTAAACTCATCTACTCGTATTGTTTTTAAATAGATGGAAAGAGTTGTCGAAAGCTAAGGTTAATGGCGGTGATGTTGAAGCAAGCTAAACTATGGCTGCTCCAGAGAGGGAACAAAATGTCAAAAATTCTGTCTTAGAATAAAGGCTTTTGTGCCTGGATGTGGATCTCTTTGTATTTTGCAACAGGATCTACTCTTGACTTTTGGCAAATAATCCTATTGTTTTTTTTTGAGGGAACCAGGTTGATGCCGACCGGGTTGGATTACAAAAATACGTCATCATGTCAGCACACTATATGGCACAGATCAGCTGTGTGCTGTAAAAACATCTACGCTCACCCTCCATCTCTGAGCTACTGTCTTGCCGCCTCTCGTCGGCACTGTTTTGAGGACTGTCCTCCACTTCAGGAATGCTGACGAGGAACTTTCTGTCATCCCTCAACACCAGCATGGTCAGTTTACCTCTAGACTTCTCCACCAGGTGCTTGGTCTCCAGCAAGGACAGATTTTCTGTCGTCAGGCCGTTAATCTAAACCAGAATTTTCAAAAAGGTTACACAACATCCGCATGCATTGGAACGGTTTCTAAAGAAGCAGTTCTTCACCTTCAAAACAAGATCTCCTTCTTGAAGGCTGCCCTCTTTGGCAGCCAGACCAGTGGGAGTCATGTGTTTGATGAAAATCTGGCTCCCTAACTTCATGCCGTACTCTACAGAGAGAAACATGTTAATATCTTGGCAAGAACCACTAATATTGGAGCAATGCAAAGCTGTTGAGATTCTGACCGTCTGTGGGTTTTTTCTTGATAAGGGTTGTTCTGATGGGTCTGTCTTGCACATCCTGACTGGGAAGTCTCTTGAAGCCGGACATGATGGGAAGGTCGTGACCGTTGCGGTCAGGGGTCACGCTTCGAGCTCGCTGGTTACGGCTGGTGTCGGTGTTGCGCTGACCCCTCCTCTGTGGCATATCGTCGTCTAGTATGTTGGATTGCGAGGCAGAACGAGTAGGTCTGTTGCTCGCAGGGATCTGAATTGTGCGTGGCCTCTTCACAGTCTACAAAATGAACAAACAATTTAATTTGCAAATTTATTGAATTCAGTTCAAATGCAAACATTTTAAATCAGCGTTTACTTTATGAATGTTTTACCGAGATGATGATTTGGCAATGTTTTCACTTACAATGTTTGCCGTTTTCCCGCATTTCCTCAGATTTTGAATAGTGTAAAGTGAGGTGACCTTCTCCATCAAAACGCCATTCACCATAACTATCTGATCCCGTGTCCTGTGGGCAATAAATCACGTGAGTCTCTATCACAAAAATAATCTGCCAGATATGTCTGCGTTAGTTTTTCCATCTTGTACACAAACATGACAGGTTGGACAGGATTAGACAGGATGTGTGGGAGGAAGTTATGTTTGTGTACTCACTGAAGACGACCCATGGCGGGGCCGCTGGGAAGCACGTCAGAGACCACCACTGCTGTGTCCCCGTTTACTGGCTTGTCAAGCCCACCTGAGACCGCAAAACCAAAGCCGACCTTGGAATCCTGCAAACGAAAGAATAAATAAACAAAAGAATGAACGATCAGACAAAAAAAAATAACAGAACAAGCAAAAAAGAATTAAAGAATACGAGAAGCCAAGAAATGGAATGAAATGAACAAAAGAAAAGAAAGAAATTAAATAAATGAAAGATAAAAAAGAAAAAAAGAATGAAAGAATGACAAAAGCAAAGAACCAGAATGAAATGACAAAAGAATGAATGAATGATAGAATGCATGAAAGAAAGAAAAAGAAAGATCAAATGAACAAAAAACAACAGAAAAAAAGAACAAATGAGTAAATAATAAATAAAAGAAGGAAAAACAGATAGAAGCAAAATTAATGAAATAAAACAAGATTTAACAAACAAAAAACAATGAAAGAAAACTGAAAGTAAAAGAAATTTCTATAAAATTTGAAAAACAAACGAAAACGTTCAAAATAAAAGAAACAACAACAACCACAAGAGAACAAATAAACAAACACACACACAAACAAAAAAGTTCAAAAGAAAGAACAAAAAAAATACCAAAAACAAACAGACAAAAGAAAGATAAAAAAAATTATGAAAGAATAAAAAAAAAAAGAAAATGGAAAAGAAAAATCTAATAGATGAATAATGTAATTTAAAAAGACAAAAGAGTGAAAAAAATAAAAAAAAGTAAACAAACAAACAAAAAAAGATTGAATGAAGGCAACTTCTTTCTATACTGAAATGCACCACATGACCCCAAACTTGACATTCCAAATTTCGGGTGTGTCCTAGTGACAGGTGGAAACAACTCTTAAGACAATCTTGGTATCACAATTGCTTGCTAAACTTTTCCGTCTCGACTTTCAGTTGTTAGGGAAACTCTACACCGGGTGTCACGTTCTCTGACACACCTGTACAGAGCTCGATAAAGGTGTGGCTAAAGCAAATTAAACCCTCAATTCGCAACTCACTTTCGATAACGTGACCGTGTGCTGCTCCCATATCGTCATCTCCTCCATTTCTGCTTTCTGAAACGAGATAGAAACAGCTACATTCATATGTGCAACATCAAACAAACAACAACAAATACACATTGTTTACAAAGCTACCAAACAAAGATCTGTTCAGACGAAAAGCACCGTTTTTTGAGGGCCTCACTTCTTTTTGAAGGTCCAACACTCGGCTGTTGTTTGTCAACTCGGCCGAGCATGAGAAGTAATGGCTCTAGCTGAGCATGCTCCAACCTGCTGAATTCCTGCTGTACAGGTACACGGGGGCGGAGCCAGTGCATGACATCAGCGATACCCGACACTTCCTCACCAGCGGCTCACCAAACCAATACACAGTCTGACAATACACATGTCCCACTGAGTAGCTAAAATCACTGGCATGCCATTTGATTTTGAAACTGACCAACATACGATGACTTAAATTACAAATACTAGTCAGTTGTGACTGGTAAAGCCATTATCAGTACCATACCCTTTACCAAAGTTCATGTTTAGCACAGCTCATACAACTTAGTTTCTTTTCTTGTAAATAATGAGCAATGAATACTTTCCAAAATTCGCTGAATTTTAATAACTAACATTTTATTGTTTTACGTGTCCCCAAACAAAGACCTGCAATCACCATGATATACTTTGAGAGCGGTTTCTATTGGACTAGAGAATTCCTGGAATGTGTCCCATGTTTTTATTGGCCACTGTTGGCAAGCAAAGGTCACGGAGAGTCTCTGTTCGCAAAGCTGATCAACCATAGCAAAACGAACACATCTACAAATAGGCTACTACTCATTTTCTTCAGAAAATATAAAAATCTAGCTGTGAAACTGAGTGTCCCCTTAACAATAAACCTATTTTATATAAATCAATGAACATACTGTATTCTATAAATGTATACATATTATATTAAACTATTATATTAAAAAATACTTTTATTCACCGAGGAGGCATTAAAGGGATAGTTCACCCAAAAATGAAAATAAGGCCCACCCCATGATTTACTGGTGACAAGCCATCTTAGCTTTATGTGACTTTCTTCTTTCAGGTGAATACAATCAGAGTTATATTAAAAAAATGTCCTGGCTCTTTCAAGATTTATAATGAGAGTGAATGGGTGTTGAGATTTTGAAGCCCAGTAAAGTGCATCGATCCATCATAAAAAGTAATCCACATGTCTCAAGTTGGGGGTAAACTTTATAAACTTCATTTCTAAATATTGTTTGTGCTTTGATTTGCTCTCTTCTCTGTGCTTCCGCATTCGTCATTTCTCACTGGATCTTACGCTACACCTGTACTAGAGATTAGCTAGAGATTACGATTTATAACGTTTTAAATATGGATATTTTCTTACACAAACACATCGATTGCTTTCGGAAGGCCTTTATTGAACCCCCCGGAGCCATGTGGAGCACTTTTTATGATAGATTTTTGCACTTTATTGGACTTCAAACTCTCATCACCCATTTACTGCCATTATAAAGCTTAAAGGAGCCAGGACATTTTTTAACATAACTCTGATTGTATTCGTCTGAAAGAAGAAAGTCATATGCAGCTAAGATGGCTTTAGGGTGAGTAAATCATGGGGGAATTTTCATTTTTGGGTGAACTATCATTTTAAATTGTTTAAAAGTGATAGTAGAGTCATTTATAATGTTAAAAAAAAGCTGCATTTCAAATAAATTTTCTGTTAATGAAAGAATCCTGGAAAAAGTAACAGTTTCGAGCACAAGCAGCACAACTGTTTTCAACATAGAGAATAATATGAAATGTTTTTTCGATCACCAAATCAGCATATTAGATTGATGTCTCTTCAATATGTGATTGCAAATACTGAAGAAAATTCAGCTTTGCCATCACAGGAATAAATTAGATTTTTACATATATTCAAATAGCGAACAGTTATTTGAACCCATAATAGCCTTTCACAATATTGCTGTTTTACTGTATGTTTGATCAAACAAATGCAGCCTTGGTGAGCATAAGAAACTTCTTTCCAAAACATAAAATACCCAATCCCAAACTTTTGAACGGTACTATATACAGTATATTTAAAAAACTGACTACACAGGACACTAGTATTACTTTGAAATTGCGTAGATTTCTGATATGAAATGACTATGACTTCTGTTGATGACAGCAACAATAGTCATAAAGGAAGTGGCTCACACTGTGGAGAGCAGGGATGCAAATATCAGAACTACTCTTTTCTAGGAAACTCCCTTCATGGAATATGTTAGACTCTAACAGTCTGGTGCTCCTACACCTGTTCTGACATACTCCTGAGTCTCACTATGCTGTAGTTTATGATCATATGAAACACATCACTGCACAAAGCCTTACAGACACAAAGCTAATGGCTCACCAGACTCCATTCATTTATGTGAACTAGCATGAACCTAACCAGCACAATCCTCGAATCATATGGACAACTTTTATTATGAGTTTGTGCCATTTTAGAGATCAACCGCTCGAATCCCCATTCACTTTCATTATATTAAAAAAAGCAGCCAGGACATTCATCGTAATATCTTCTTTTGTGCTAACAATCATATGAGTTTGCAATGACATGAGGGTGAATAAATGATCACAGAAATGTCATTTCTGGGTGAGCAGTCCCTTTAAGAGTCATAGCTAAGTCACATGATAGCATACAGTAATAAAATTTTCCAACGTGTGGTAAAAAAAGCATGCAAGCATCTAGAAAATGACTAAAATCACAACCCTGCCCATGAGGAAAGCACATGACTCCTGCAATTAGTGTATTACAAATAAGTACGCTATTTGCCAATTTATCGTACACAATCTGTACATAATTAAGGCTATTTTACTCTTCCATAACCCTATAACAGTCTCACACTACAAGTACAACAGGTGCATGTCAGTATTTACATTCCCGTCTGGGTAAAGCTGTCATTACACGGCTCAGATGACACATCCCGCTGTTTAGTACACTTAAGACACCTTCAACTACTAGCATACACAACAACTACTTACCGTCCCTTTAAATCTCACTTCCATTTCCAGAACTAAACAAGGTCGTCTACCTTATTAGCATATAGGAACGTAAACAAAGCAGGGTATCCGAAATATTGGAATCAGTATAGTATCTCCATTCTTGGTGATGCACCTGACAAGCAGTTCACTTCCTGTAGCCCACAGGAAATATGAACACATATGGTTAATGAGGACAAAAACAAACCATGTACGAACCCTCACCTGAGCCCAAGACACGCTCCACCCACTAGTTCAATAAATCCTTAGGTGCTTTCTGATATTTACTATCCCTCAAGGAATTAAGGAGGAACTGGGATCTCTAGGTGGGAGGGTCTCCGTTCACTGAGACAATGAACCCTTATGAAGACTAGTGATGGATAGATTGGTTTACTTAAGGTTTCATAACCCAGACTTGGTATCCAAGGCACTGAAAACCACAAAAATATGTATTTTTTTGTATTTAAAAAACACTACAGTAGCTTTTTCTCTGATAACAAGCTGTCGAGTTGCTGAAGGAAGCTGATGAGGTTACACTGACAATCATTACCCCGGCCTGTTAATGTTTAATCTGCACACTGGCCTAGTGAAGGTTTCTGCATATATTGGGCTTGAGAAAGCGGAACACGAAGATTAACGCTTAGTTTTGAAGGGAAGCATGTGGGTCAGTGACATTAGTATAAGGGTCCACAATCAATGTTGTTTTAGTATTATTTATGTAATATTACAGTATTTTTACTATATTGAATTAGGTTTTATTTTATATTTCCAGTTTTTAGTTTTAGTAACTTTGTTATGTGCTTTTGTCATTAGTATTCATTTTTTTTTCTATTTAGCTTTAATATAATTTTATTTCAGTTATATTATTTATTTCAGTAAGTTGCCAAAGCAAAATGTCTAATTTAGTCCTATTATTTTTTAGGTCTAGTTTTTTTAATAGTTGTAATTTATATTGTCAGCTTTATTTCAAACAGCAAAAACTTAAATAAAATAAAATCACACACACACACACACACACACACACACACAGTTAGCAATAATAACACTGTCCACAATAAAAAATAAAAAAAATCCTGAAATGTAGTATTTGTATTCATGTTGGTTTCGTATGTTTTTTAAGAACTTTTATCATTTTCAACAAGAGTTTTAATTAAATTAAAAAGAAGTGATGTAACCATCAAGTAAAAAGTAGACTAAAAACATATTTTCCTCCAACCTTGAATACATGCGAGTGTACACAATCATTATTAAAAAAAATTATATAAAAAAAAAAAAAAAAAAAAAAAAAAGAATATTTATAAATATATATATATATATATATATATATATATATATATATATATATATATATATATATAAAAATGGTAAAAAGTTACCTTTGCTTTTTCGTAAAAATGTCAACTTTGTCAAATATGTTCTGCAGAAGAAAGAAAAATCATACGGGTTTGGAACGACATGAGGGTGAGTAAATGATGACAGAATTTGCATTTTTATGGTGAACTGTCCCTTTAAGTCAACTATCCCTAGCAAACACAACAACATACTAAAACCCACTCTGAACACCTTAGCAACAGCATAGCAACAGGCACAACATTTAATTACCAATGTAACACGGCTGGATTTCCCATTTCAAAGACGTGGGCTTCATCTCTGTAATTACATCAAAATAAATTTAGGAACTGTTTAAATCTAAGCACACTTTTTCCAAAAACCCAATTGTGGTCATCTTCCTGGAATCATTTAACGCCCTCAGGCCAACAGTCTTGACAGGAAATGTAGGAGGAATGTACAAATGTCAGACGGTGTTGTTTTAAGGTGTTCTCCCTCAAACAGTATCTGGAAACACTTTCATAATAGGAGGCCATAGGTTTCTGGTGGTCCAGCACAGTTCTTCATAACTATTTTCATTTGTCGGTCTGCATCATAGCAGAAAACATTAGGAAACAAAGAACATACAAGATGTTTCTACACACCCCACCAACAGGGAACATTCCCAGAACTTTGGGTGACGCTCCGGCAAAGTTCCCTCAAAGTCATGGAAGAACATTCTTTAACAGAACGTTCATTCAAAGTGATCAGGTCTTTAATAACATTCCATCTGTTACAATATGATAAGCAAACTTAATGCACTCTCTAATGTAGCCTATACACATAACCAAGACAATAATTTTTTAAACCTTTACTGTCTTGATCATTCAGATAACTTAATGGGAATGTTAGCAAAATGTTCTTAAAACAAACTACTTTTATTAATTGGGCGGGCTGGCTGAAACACACCTCAGAGTGTTAAAACTCATAGGATACAATGACAATTGAATACAGTTGATGGGAATACTACATATTGTACTAAACAAGCAAAAACACGTCCTTCATAAGTAGTGTATCTTTGGCTCGGACATATGAATAGCATCACTGAAGAGAAATGTGGATATATGGGAAAGTCGTTTCTCGAAACCACAGTGAAACTACAATGCACGTATTGACTGAAACGAGTGGCAGAACCAGTAGAGCCAGATTAGGCTGAGTTTACTGCAGCACTGTTTCAATCTTTTGTCTCATTTCTGCGAATCGGTTCTTTCGAACAGAACGTCAAGGAACCGATTAAAGTAGCTACCTCCTCACTGCAAACGCGCTAAACATCGCTGTTGAACTTACTTGTCGGCCTATCAGTGAAATTCTTGGTTTACTCTGGTTCTCGGTTCATTAGGAGTCAGAAGATTAGCAAAAAGTCCTACAAACGGTTCTCCGTTCGGTTCAGTTCACTCGAGAATCACTTTTTCAGTACACCGATTCATTTCGTACGATTCTCTCAGACTGGATTTGTGAACTCGACGTGTTCATTAAAAAGATTCGATTCAAAAGATTCAACATTGCTATCGATTAGTTTATATATATATATTTTTTTAATGAACATCGGTTCTCATAATGTAATGGAAAAATTAAAATGAACCGACATTCACGCAGCTGTCAATGAGTCTGAATATTTTAAATGACTAAAAATGAACACTTTTTCTGCTCGTTTCTAAAAGGAAACCACTGTATGTTCACAAGACAGTGGTTTAAAATTGAGGACGTGTCGCGACGTATGCTTACTTAAAGCCTTACAACAATTAACGGTGTTTCTCTTATGAATGATATTAAAGTGCATCAACATTAGGCTATTCCCATTTAGCTGTCAACAAATCTGAACTTTGCTAAAAACATGATTTAACAGGGAAGCCGCGACAGACTTTAGGACCAATAGTTGTATTTTTGCGTCAAACAATCTGGCAACCCATACTACACGAAGAGCTAACTCAACACAGAGAAGCAGGTATAAGAATCATGTATAATCTAAAATATGATCTAAACCACAAGCTGTAAATTCAGAAGCAGGTCATGTTTACATAATATCACCAATTATTAATTTCCAGTCCAACAGCTTACATTTCAGCAAAAGGAGAACCATGACTCAGGGCCAACACAATCGATAAACACAACAAAGCAGAGCAGAGCAGAAAAGAAAAACACTCGACTCACCTTATGATGTGTCCGCTTTAAAAACTTATACTAAAATCCACAGGTAGTTCCGTATCGGAGGCCTTACAGGGCCTGGGACCTGCAGTTTTCTAATAAGGTTTCGTTATATTTCGCAGCACCTGATCGTGTACCTGTAAGCAGGGGGAGGAGTTTAATACAGGTGGGTTGGGCAGTTTCGTCACGAGGCTAGTTTCTATACCAAACACAGTGGCTTTTGATCTTATTTTCCATTATGTCCCACCAAATAATTGTGGAATGCATAGTGTCAAAATAACATCGAGTAAGTCTTTGTGGTAAAATAAGACAATTCTAATTTGAAGTTTAAATTGTTTTTATACTAATATGTGCTATAAAATGTTTTTAGAATTTTTCCCCTTTGTTATTTTGTCTAAAAATACATTTAGAGGTCTCTGAAAAAAATATTTTGAATTTTAGTGTAAAATAATTATTTTCCCTACGCTACAGCGCCCTCGTCCGAAAAGCGCGCTATTGAACAGTGTGGCCAAGTTCGCGATTTTCACGCGGAATTGGGATACTTTAACACTGTTACCGCGGGTTGTTTTTCATGTCCGCGAGTTGAAGCGACCCCAAAAACGTGTTATTAAGCCCCTGGAATGGGAATTATACCAGGGGAACCTCTGCAAAACAAAAACAAACAAACAACAGATTAAGTTGTGAAAATCTGGCAACCCTGCGCCTGAAGCGCGTAGCTGCTGCTAGTTTTCTGTCCCTCACCTAAACAAGATGCCAAACCAAAAATAAGGTAAGATTCGTTAAAATAACAGGAAGAGTACATATATTACGCAAAACAGCAGGCTACCATGAAATGCTTTGTTGTGCCACTGCATTTGCAAGTTTACATTTATAAACTTAATAAACTTAATGGTCCATGGTGTCAAGTGTAATTCAAAATGGTATGTAATTTAATTGGATTATGGCATTTCATACATTTACAAAAGGTATGGTGTTACAATGTTTCTTGACATTGGTACCAAGACTATGATATGGTATCATTTGAAGAAGTACCAGACAGAATCATTAAGATCAATTGTTGTCTACCAGAGGACAGGTGACCACTAGGGGGCCTTAGTAAACTTCCAAAGAGATGTCTTTTAAAAATTTGTATATTCAAATAAATTTATATTCAAACATTCAAAGCCACTAACCGGTTCAAAGCACAAACCAACATACTTATATACTTCTAGAAAAACATCAGCTAAGCAGTCTGAAATTAAAATATATACAATAAAATTATTTTGTTGTCATCAGTAAACTACAATTTTTGTATTGGCAACATATAACAATGCAACAGCAATTAAACACAAATAATCGCACAAACTGTGTAATCTGAACATTTTATTTAATTTTTTTGCTTTGTTATTAACAAAGTTTGTAATATGTTCCATTCTTTAGATACAAGTAGAAAACAATTTCTTTAAGAAACAGTCGAAAGGCACAATTTGTTTTTATTTTTTTGTTTTTGTTTTTTTTTGTACAATATATACAATTGGATCTAAATTATAAATAGGCCTATAGTAAATGACAAAAACATAAGAACACAGGACTAAAACAGTTCAAGATACATATATTGTCAGTAGCATGTTTTTTTTTCATAGCAATAAATTACGTAAATGCCATATTGATATAAAAGCGAAGCCAATGAATCGAGATGTTTACAGTATTGAACATTCCCATGAAGGGCTATGAGCAAACAAACATGGCAGCACTGGATCACAAACCACACAGAAACTCATTTATGCTGTTTTAGTGCAAATCATACACAGAGCAAGTCAAATGCATTTCTATTTAGTAACAGGTTAATTTGACTTTGTCCCAGTTTCATGGCCTCACCGTATAGTGCTTTCGTTGTATAAGACGCTTTATTAAAATGCATAACAGAAACTTAAGTCACATGTTCATCTTTTTGGGGAGGCACTGAGAAAGCTAAATGGATACACTGTGGATCACTTGTAAAGTAAAAACTATGTGAACTATTACGGAACAATTCAAATTCTTGTACGAGTATGTAACAATTATATGCAGGAGAAAGAATCTACATGTAATTTCACAAAAAAATAAAAATAATTTCAAGTGCAAATGTGGCTGAAAGAATTTCCCTTAATGAAAAGAATAAAATAAACTGTGCAGTAAATATGCAATAATGGCTAAATAAATAATATTTCATGTGTGAAATATGTCTTTAGGCAGACATTAAACATCTGGATACATTTTTATCAGATTTAAATAACTCATCGGACATAAATTTCATCCTGAGATAGGGAGTGGTTTTAACACCATAGAGCCATGAACTGTCGAAGTGAATATTTGGGTTTTTTCAATATTAACATCTGTGAAAATATCTAAGAATGAATCAATTGCATAAAGAATAAAGATAAACAGGAAAAAAGGAACAAAATATCAATAAAACAAAACATAAAAAATAATCTAAAACATGTCCCTTTAAAATTAAATAAGAATAATCAAGTAATTGTTACACACGTTACGAATATTAATATACATCTCTTAAATGAATCTCTTAAATAAGGGCTAAAATTCAACTGGATAAAAGTTTTATTGCCCCTTCTTGACTGTACCAGGGATGCATTTCACATTGCTTCAAACGAAGAAATCAGATTTTTTTTTTTTTTTTATCCATACTGGATTGTGAGGGAGAAAGGACTTTTTAGTTTCTAGGTCACAATGGAAATATTGTACTAAGAAAGGGACGAAGTGCGACAAAGTCCTTTGGGGTTAAATAAATCTAACACATCGTTACCGTTCTGTCAGGGGACAGCAGGAAAGACTGTTCTGTTCTAGAACAACAGAGAGACAGCTGCACAGGTCAGTGATTTGTAGGTAGTTACGCTCTCCTACTAGCACACTGTTTCAAGGCCTGATAAATAAAGGCAATAAATACGTTACAAACATCTGCACGTGAAGGGTACAGGAGTATGTTTACGTCTACATTCCACTGTCTGTTCCAAAGGCACATTTCGACAGTAGCCTGTTCTCTTGCTCCTCAGGTGAAAAAAGTGTTTTGTTTAGCAGAAGTGCATCATGGAAATATAAAGCTGATGATTGTTCGATGCAAAACAAAGCTTAAGCTCCTCGTGGTACGTCTTGCCTATGTGAGGCACGTACAACTTCAGCTAGGCCCACATGGAAAAAATGATACTACAGAAGAAAAAAAAAGAAAGATACTTGAGGTACCATTCCTTTGGGGTTCCTCTTGGTCGGCACTTTGGTAGAACCCTTTGGAGAACCTCTAGGCACACTTTCAAATGGAGAGAGTCAGTAATGTTCTATACGGAACTTACAGCTAGTTCCTTTCTTTAGTCTTTGAGGCATTTCAAATATATGTATCGGAGATCTCAAAAGAACATTTGAGGCACCTTCAAAGGTGCCTGGAGCTTCCCCAGAGGGTTCCTCCAATGAGGAACCAAAATGGTACCTCAAGTGCCTTTTTTCTCCTGCATGCTCCATCTTGAGCCAAATATACTGTACGATGTGGTATGATACAACCGAAACAAAACCCAAGATTTTTGGTAAATCAATACTCGTAGAAGCCCCAGTGTATACAATTCAGGATGGCGAAACAGGGATGACTATCCTGTCGGGATCATACTCGACTGGAGAACAGAGCGAACACCAAACTTCCTCCCATCTTGTGAAGCAGAATCTCATGCTTGTGGAACCGAGACCGATGGCGGAGAAGGACGCGGGCAGTGGTCAGACTACAGCCCTGAGTGTGTGCGAGCTTACAGGAGAGTCCGACTGGAAAGCTCTCACTCGGGTTGTTGGTACTTAATGACAGAGTGGTGTGATTCTGTTCCACCTTGCAGCATGCTGTTCAACACCTCTCGTACGTTTATGATGGCTTCAGAGCTGCAGTGGTTGTTGGGTAACGGGAGCATCTGTTGGTCCGTAGGGGGGAGAGAGACGAGCGGCGAGGAAGATGGTGTGAGCGAGGGAGTGAAGTTGGACAAGGAAGAAGAGAAGGTATTTGGAAAGACCATGGGTACCGATGACGAAGGTGCATCTGAGGAGGAAGAGGCAGGGATAGTCTGACTAAGGGGTGTTATAAATGAGTTCAAGGACATTAGCATGTCTAACAGGTCTTTGTCCCGTGCTGAATTGCTTTCCTGTATGGCCTGGCTCTCCTGCTGCGGCTGCTCTTGAATAAACTCAAGGTTGAAGTCGTCCACCGTAGGGTCGGCTTGCCTGGAGAGGTTGTCCACACCCAGGTCAGCTTGAGTGCTAACTTGGGAGGAGGACGAGGAATTGGGAAGCGTCAAGTCCAGGATTTCTTCCAAAGGGTTTTTAATGGAAGGGAATGAGGGGAAGGAAACGTATGGGGTTGGTAAGCTGGGCATGTTGGGGGGTTGCAAAGTGGTGAACAAATTCGGGGTGAAGAAGTCTTGAAGCTGACGCTGTGCCATCAGCCTCTGTTGCTCCTCGGCCTGACGCTGCTCCTGAGCTTGCTGCTCCTTCTCTCGACGTCGCTGCTTTACCTCTGCATCCATCCTCACCAACTCCTGACGCACCTTTGAAATGCAGTTCTCTGGGATCTTGATACCTGGGAGAAAGAGAGGATATCCAAACGGCTGTAGTGGTTACCTTTTTGGATATCGGACCAGAGCATCATAATCTGCTAGTCAGGAACTCCTCAGGAAGGGGTATCAGGTTGACTCACCAACTTGTTTGCTGCTGTCCTTGGTCTTGAGGCGGACAATTTGGAGAATGCTGGAGCTGGTGATGTCAGCGACCACATCAGACACGCGCTTCCAAACGCGGAGCAAAGCGCCACACAACATGTGATACTGACGCAATCGAGTGCCCATTAAGCACTCCTGACCCTCGTCTACCTTTTTGCACCTCCCGTTCCTGCAGGAAACATGCATACATGTTAGAATCTCTTGGCTCAGTTTGGCTAGTACCAAGTCGGGAAGGTCTCTTTTCTCACCAGTTAGCATGGCTGCATTTCCTGAAGGAGAACGTGAACTGGTTTTCCCAGCTATCCCGTGCCTCCTCCGGAGTGACCTGAAGCAAGAGTAGAAAACATCACTTAAACAGTGTCTTAGAACGGTAATGCTCACTAGATGGCAGCTCTGCACATCATTTTTAATTTGAATTTTTAATCAGTACATTTGAACCCACCTTGCGGTATTTATGTTGGAGGTTCTCAAGGCTTTCCGTTTGGGCCTGCTTGCCGATGTTTGGTTTGTAGATGATCATGTTGCGCTCCTGGCCTTGCACGGCTAGCAGCACGCATGGATAGTTACCTCTCAGCTGCAAACGAGACAGGCACAAACATGCTCATTGGCAGAGTAAGCTACGGAAGAACTCTAATGACACATGAACCCTCCTTTACCCCTGAAGAGAAAGGTTCTTCCAAGGAACCATCTTTGTTACTAAAAGGAAACTACATGCAAATTTGGAAAGATGAGAGTTTTTTGTTCATATACTCACTTTATGGGATAAATAGAAGCCTTCATCCGGGTTGCTGAGAGTTTGGGCCTTCTGGAGAGCCTCCAACCATGGCATACCTCTATCTACACTTATCTGTTCAACAAAACAAAGAGTTCTGTCAGAGATAATGTTCATCAGTCATGTCCACAGGGATGTAACGATTCTCTCAACTCACGATGCAGCATGAGTAGTTTTTAATCTAAATTAGACTGTAAAATTTCGAAATTTGAAGCAAAGACAGAATGGTCTGACTTTAGTTTTGTGAAAACTATACATAAAACATATCTGAAGGAAACAGCAGAAACCCGTAAAAGCTTCATTCATCTTCGGAACACAATTTAAGATATTTTGGATGAAAACCAGGAGTAAACAAAAATAACAACTTTATTTAAGGAATTGTTGAATAAAGTTGTTATTTTTGTTTTCTTCTTGTACAAAAAGTATTCTCGTCACATTAATAACGTTACGGTTGAATCACTGATGGCAGATGGAGTATTCTGACGATGCGTTTCATACTTTCATTGACCTTGATACTGTTATTTATTTGGCAGTCTATGGGACAGTCTCAAGCCTCCCGGTTTTCATCCAAAATATCTTAAATTGTGTTCCGAAGACGAGCGAAGCTTTTATGGGTTTGGAATGACATGGGGGTAAGTGATTAATGACAAAATGTTCATTTTGGGTTGGAGTAGCCCTTTAATATGCATCATTCAGAGGCATGGTGAAAAGAAAATACCATGTAAACTTTTCTAAAAACTCCTACTCCAATTGTATCGCGATTTGTTTTGCATCGCAACCGAATTTAATCATCACATATTTCTGGATATTCCAAATATATGCAAAGAGAAAAGTCTTGCAGTGTGGTTTATTCTCGGGCAAGGAACCACTTACGGTAATAGCTGTTAAACCAGTCCTCATTGCGTAAGCTCTCAAAACAAATTTGCTCTTGGTGGAAGGGATGATTAGCGTGTTTTCAGTGTGCGTCACGCTTGAAACTCCTGTGCCTTAGGCATGTTTTCTAAGCTCAACCATTTAAGAGCTGTTTTCTATGAACCTCTCTTTGTAAGAATCTATGCAACTTTGCGTATCTTCAACCTTCAACTTTTTAAAAAATACTGACCTTGTACAGGATAACTTGACCATCTTGAGGATTTCCCGCTGTTAGAAACTTCTCCTGTGTTTCTTCATAAATCTGATCGTTGCCTGGTGCCAGATCTGAGAGAATGCAGATATTTGGTTGTCATCTAAGCAGATAAATCCAACGTAAAGTACCATACCAACAGAAGTAGTGCTTCTTACCCAGTATTCCCATATCATATTTGCCCTCTTTCTTGTCCTTTTCAATCAAGTAGTCGAAATTGTCTGTAAAGTACTGGAAGAGTGAGTTCTGTTTGTGCACCTCTAGGCCCAGTATCCGGTTGAGGAACTTGCTGATATTGCAGTCTAAAACAAAGACGAGTCACATGATGTGGGGAGATATGTGATTAGCATGTGAGGAAATATGTCACGTGTGTACAAAACAAATGCGATATGTCTCTTATGGAAACCTTACCTTTTTCAGTGCTGATGCCCAAGCGTGACTGACTGCATAGCATGCCTACGTCCTTCATACCGTGCTTCATGTCTAAGATTAGAAGGCAGTGGTGGCTTTTGTGAGATCAAGTTTCAATCTTAATGTGAGTAAGAGGAATGCACAAAACCAGTTTACCTCTGAAGAACATGGCGTCACCACCAGGATAGTCCTGTGGAGGGGGTACCTTGCTTTCGATCTGACCAAGGATGGCTTTGGTAGTCTTATCTAGAGCTTTGGTGCCATACTATGAGGAACAGCCAAAACAGACCACGGGTTAGTCCATGATTTATCGGAGTATTTTTAGTAGTCACTGTTGTATGTCAGATACTCACTTTATTTTCAAAGTTGTATTTGCTAAGGTCTCTAGACTCTGTGGCCCTCCTGTCACCATGAGTCAGAGCTCCCTGTGAAAAGCAAACACGTCGGTTAGAAATATCAGGACCAAAGTAGTGAATTAAATGCAAGGTTTTAAGTATAATTATATACAATTAGTATTTAAAATAAATGTATACTAAATATATACTGTATATATTAGTAATTACAATTTTTACATTACTGAGATATGGAAACCAACTAAGAGTTAGCATGTCAGGGACGCACCAAACTCTCCAGCCTCTTTGCCACGATGGATGCAAATCGTCGCTCGCCGGCCAGTTCGGAGATGAGGAAGATGTACTCTGGTGCTGTGACCTGATTGGAACGATGAGTACGACCTGAAGAACAGAAAGTGTTGTCAGCTAGTTGTTGTGGTATAGTGACACTCTTTATGGGAAGAGAGCTTTGATAACAGAGGTTGTGGCTTGGTGATGCAGGTGGAATTATTGACGCTGTGTTTGGGTGTTTACAGTGTAACCACTTTTCACAAGCACTTGTGATCTAGCCTGGAGCTGGAAGACTGACCCACTTAGAGTAAACAAAATAAATAGTGCATGGCCACCAACATAATAGGTGACATTAGGTAATGCTGCCTTCTCACCAAACTGCTGGATGGCCCTGTCTGCACTCCAAGGGAGCTCCAGGGTCATGTGAACCCTCCGACGCTGATTCTTCACCCTTCTGTCAGCCTGAAGTGAGATCCCAGAACTGGCCGCTTCTGATATGATGGCTACCAACTGAAGGGAGTAAAGTAAGGTTTTACTGGATGCACCAAAAGAATCAGAGCAGAACGGTTGGAGATTTCCTTTTTTTAAGATCTACCTTCTCTCCATTCATGAAGCGATCTTTCTCTTTGATGTTGATTTGGTCGATAGTGTGGCTCTGCTCAGCGCGAGACTCATATTGGACGCTGCCGTCAGGTCGACGCACCACTCGGCCTTTGCGTCCCGTCATCTGGGTGTATAGACACAAAGAATGTTCAGCACTGGGACACAACCTTGTTTTGAGGTGTAGCTATGTATAGGAATATGAATACTTAAATAATGACCTCTGATACTTGTTCTGGACCTCCAAACTTATCAATGAGCTCATCCAGTGTGTTAAGAGGTAGTTCTTTTCCCAGCTCAGCGATCTTGTTGAGAAGCCCTTGTTTCTTCTCCTCTAACCGTGCTAAGGAAGGATAAAAGCGAAGATCAATTGCTTTCGCTTACTTCAAAGGTGCTGTAAGTGAAAATCATCAGGATGCGTGGAGATAATATGAGTTGCTTCATGAAATACACAGTCAATGTACCCATTTGGTAGCTGGTTTGATCGACGAAGATGACATCGTCATTGTTGTCTTGGACTGAGTCTGGCGAGGAGTTGGAGTCGCTATCCAAGACGTCAGACTCTGTGCTGCTGTCATCGCTGATGTTGATCACTCCCGCTACATAAGTGCCGTGCCGGGGTTGCTTTGGCTGCCGTCCCCGTGGCTTACCTGTGGAAGAACGTTCAATCAAAGCATGAAGATAAAAATGAAGACCGCCAATGTATGGACATTCATACTAAAGTGCGAAACACAACTCACGTTTCCTCTTGTTCCCCGCTCCTTTTTCTCTCATCTGCTTCTCGGACGGAAAGTGTTTGAGGACCAGCGACTGAAACACACCCCTGAGGAACACAAACACATGCAACACACAAACATATGTCAAAAAAGTCTTTTTTTTGTAATGGCTGATGGACTCAGGAAGTGGTTATTATCAGATGACACTGGGTTTCAGAATGATGCATGGCCTGTGAGACACAGTAACACATATTGAGAAAGCTTTCTATCATTGTGAAACCACAAGAGCACTACTCTGGAAAGAAGTAGTCATAAGGTGTCCATATATTTCAGAAAGGTTTCAATGATGCCCAAAATTCACTTACTCGGCAGCAGAGACAAATCTGTCCAAGTGTCCGTCGTTTTCGTCAAGGACTTCTCTGGTTCGAGCCTCACCTGTTGACTGTAGTCCTATCACGACACACTAGAGAGAGGAGAAACAAAAAGAAGTGTAAAATTCCTATAGCAACACATATAATCATTAGAGAAAGGTCAGGGTCACTGATCTGACTGACCTTTCCTGCTTCCAGCTCCTTTTTGGCCAGTTCCACAAGGCAGCGAACCTTGGCGGCGATGCAGAGGTATTTAAAAAAACGCTGGTGGGACGACCAAAACTGACCCCACAGGGATTTCGTGGAACTCATGCAGAGCTCGTCAGCGGCCTCCATGAACTCGACCAAAGCTTCCGCCCACTGCAGATGAGATATCAGATTTATGTGTCAGTGCAGTGCAGATACACAGCAGGGCTGTCACAATACCAAAAATCTAGTAGTCGGTAACAATACTATTAAAAGTACACGATACTCGATACCAAGTTGATGGCAAGGGGCAAAAAATAACAATAATACTTAAACATTATCTTCTTTATTTAACATTACAAAATCACAACAATAGTGGCACTTGGCCTTCAAACACTCACAGACGAACACACACACACACACACACACACACACACACACACACACACACACACACACACACACACACACCTATACTCTGAATGCAAGCAGTAGTTTAAATTTACTGACATACTGGCACGCCTAAAATATATTTTTTAAAACCATTAAGATAAACAATAATTATTTAAACCAGTAATATTAGCCAATAATGTTAATAAGGATAATCTGCGGATGGATACACAACGAATGAACAAGCTGTAAGCTGTCGGACAGTCATTAACTAGTAACAATCTGGTACTAGTAACAAACCCTTTTACACAGCAGAATGAGCCACTTACAGACCAATTTAGATACTTGTGTTGCTGTACTTTATTTAAAGAAACAGTTCACCCAAAAATGACAATTCGTTCATCATTTATTCACCAAACCTATACACCCTGGTCACTCTTTTTCATATACTGAAAGTGAATGGAGACTGAAGATGTTAAGCTTCAAATTGACCAAAATGTTAAAGTATTGTAATAATGGTTCATATTGGTATTGCACTGTATTCAATGTCTGAAGCCACACTTCTCCTCTGCTGCAACTTCATCATTTCAGGGGAAGATAATCAGTGAACAGATACATTTTTAGTCTTACATTGACTTCAGAAGACTGGGAATATACAGTCTGAGTGATACTGGCTACTTTTGACAGCTCTAGTCCCTATTCTCTTCCCTTCTATTTTTAAAGAAAAATATATCAGAAGATTTCAATATAAGCCAAGAGGAGACTAGGTTTTCTTTATTATAAAAAACTTGACTCTCACTCTCTCGTGAACACGAGTACGACAGTTAGCCGAAGCTAGAGATTACACTTTATACAGTTTTAAATATGGATATTTTTCTTACACAAACACATCACTTCAGAAGGCCTTTATTAACCCCCCTGAGCCATGTGGAGCATTTTTAATGAAGGATGGATGCACTTTTGTGGCCTCCAAAATCTCGACCCCCATTCACTGCCATTATAAAGCTTGGAAGAGCCAGGACATTTTTTAACCCTGTAACGCGTACGATCACATCGGTGTGATTGGAACGTTCAGTGCATATTATCCAGTGTTTTCAACCATATAATGCTTATTTTAGGTTTCAGAGATTTAAATACACATACGTAGTGGCAAAATCATTCATTTATAGTTTGTAAAATACATGCTGATGTCTATGGAAGCGGCAATAATGATCCTTAAACAAAATATAAGCTATTTTACTGATAATCATATACATATTGTGTAGGTAACTATAAAGTTTACTTTGATCTTTTCCCAGTTTACCGGAGACTTACTTTAACATCTTTTGGGAGTAGAGGATGAACTTGCGTGTTGTAAATCCCACAGTTCGGATTCAGTGTGAACTAAAGCCCGGTTCAGACTACACAATTTTTTTTTTTACGACAGTCACTGTGCCAGATCACACGATTTTGACTCCAAAAATCTTGTCGTGTCGTGAACAAGAAACATCAGACTACACGTTTCTACCCGAACATTCTTCGCTTGCCGTCTTTAACGACTTGCGTGCTGCCATCGATAACGCTGAACTAGACAGTTGGTGACATGAGCGCAAACAAACAATGGCTAGCAAACAGCGTGTTCTGCCCTGTCTTGTCATCAGGAAAGCCCAAAAAGAAAGAAAACCTGACAGTGGACACAAATCTGGATTTCATGAAGAGGACTGTCAAAGAGAACTGAGGTGAAATAGTTTTTAACTGAACTTTTCCACTCTGATGCGGTAATCCCTCGAGAAAACATCATAAATGCAGGAGTATTGTAGCCATAGATCCACAAACATTTCCTCCATTGTAAAATTACACCTAGCTGGACTGATACCGTTGTCTCTCTTCTGTTTCAGCATCTTTGAAAGCATGTACAAAGGCGCTTCTCTGCTCCTTGTATCCCGACGCCCATTGTCATTTACGAATCCCTACGTCAAGCAAATTGTGCCAAAATCGTGCTAAAATCGTGTACTCTGAAGGCGATACATAACAGTCGCCTAAAAAAAACTCACTCTGGGGGCTCAGCTAGTATATTTTAAACCCACGTGTCAAATGGTTAATATAACTCTGATTGTACACCCTGTACACCTGGGATGGCTTGATGGTGAGTAAATCATGGGGTAATTTTTATTTTTGAGTGAACTATCTCTTTAAAGTAAAAGTAAGAAGAATAGTTTGGATCTCTGGGATTCTTCTCATAACTCACAAGTTTAGCAGCTTTGTTGTACACAAGTTTGAAATCTTCATCCAAACTGATCTCTTCTATGCGGAATGAGACTCCTGAGAAGCTGAGCTGGCGTGCGATGTACATCCCGCTGACCTTCATATCCATTGCAACGATCTCCATGGCCCCCACGCCCCTATCAATGAAGAGTACATTCAGATTACATATCCAAAAAGGACTGTTTTCATACTTGAAAGCTAGCAAGTTCGTGCTCCTTTACAAACCTCTTCTCAATGGCGTGGAGGAAGTCGTCAAAGGTTCTGAAGGGCGTTCCCTCTCCCCAGATCCCCAGGCGGCTCATGTAGATCATGTTCTTTGGCTCAGAGGCACCTGTGGCACTGGCGTATACCACTCTGGCTGACGGTAACTTGTTCTGCAGATCCAGCACGGCCTTGCCCATCTTTGTGGATGTTGCGTTTTTGGCTTTGTGGCATTCGTCAAATATAATCTATGTCTATGGTCAAGGGTAAAAACTTCACTGTTCACACTCATATCACCCACATATTTTGCTGAGGATTGTTAAAACAAAACGAAACCAAACGTTCAAAAAACAGAAGTTGCAATGGGGCCTGCATATATCTTAAAAGAAAAAAAAAGAGATTTTATAGAATGTATTTTAACAGTAAGAAATAAAAACTGTGTTAAACAAAATAACTTTATAAATAAATATTATAATATAAATAAAATATAAATAAACATTACATTAAATAAGTAAATTATACATGATACATAAAATGCACCACTTACAATACCAATGTTACTTAAAAAAAAAAAAAAGTAGTATACAAAGAAAACAGTATTGAAACTGGAAATAGTGTTTTAATGCCGATTAGATAAAAATAAATATGTAAATTAAAACATTATACATTATTTTTTATATTTAATATTTTTTATATAATAATATTACATTTTATAAATAATAATAATAATAATAATGAAAAGTATTACAAATATTTTCCATATTTGCATTTCGTCTTCCGTTTTTTCATTTTTCAATTTCCAGAATTGTAATAAATATTTACATTGTTATTATTTGTTATTATATGTATTATTGTGATAACACTGAATTTTTAATAGTGCTTTAATTTTTGGAAACAACATGTATTTTGCAAGGAATTTAAGGCAACACAAAGTTAGCAAACCCCTGCCAACAAAATCTATTTATGCACATAGAATGTGAAGGATACAACTCCATCAAAACCCGGCTCACACCAGTCTAAGATCTGCTTCAGGCGCGTTCGGAGTTGGCCGCCCGCCTGACTCTCCCCGATTAGTGCAGAGTAGGTCGCAAACAGGACCCCTTCTGAGGTAGCTGTGTCTCCGTACTTTATCTGCATGGAAAACAGTTAGAGTTAGACGTGTTGAGAAAAGCTACGGGGAAAGTCTGTGAGAATGTGCATCACTGGAAACGTGATCTCCGTTAAAAGGGCTGCCATATTGAGCTGCACAGTAATAGTGACCTTATTCAAGGCATGCACTTGTATATTGGGTGCACCGATGTCTTGGAGATCTCTCTCTGCGTCATATTTCAGGTCATTGGAGACGCTGAACCTGGAGGAGAGATGAGAAGGATGAGGCATCAGATCTAGAGTCGGTCTTTGTTGTGGAGTCAACGGTGCGAGTTTTGTAAGGCTTGACGGATCTGGAGATCCCTTACCATAGTGCTTTCTTCCTTCCCTTTAGGTAGTTTTCTAGAATGATGCCAGCCACTGTGCGGCCTTTGCCCACTCCGGCGCCATCCCCTATGAGGAAGCCAGCCCGCTGGTTGTTCTGCAGAATCACTTCATGTTGCTGTAGAGTGTTATAAAGAAGTTGATATTAATGATTAGAAACAATAAAATATTTGCAAACAATCAGTCTGATACTGAGTTTACTATATCTTTATGATAGAACTGCAGGGGCGTTTGTGAGATTATGAGAGAAATACCAAATGCTGAATTGAATAAAAGTGTATAACTTTTAACATGCAATATAAAATTAAGTTAAAAAAGGTTTGTTTTAATTAAATGTTTTTTGTTTGTTTTAATTAATTATTCCAAATTACTAACATTTGATAATGTCATGAAATTCATTATATGTAGCATTAATTAAAGTCTCAGAGGGAAGTTTATAGTAAATAATGTCCCTCATAGAAGTTTTGACAGACATATACTGTACGTTTGGGAAATACAGCCTTAATGAACTCTGCAGGATATTTATACAGTATATATTTTTTTTGTTGTAAATCTTTCAAATGGAACAAAAATAATGAAAAAAAAAATACAATAAGTAACACAAATGACACAATAAAACATAATAAATAAATATATAAATAAATGCAGGATCTAAACAATTTATAAATTCTTTTAAATAGCCACAAAATAAAACATTAAATAATACAATAAACAAACAAATAAATGCACGATTTAAACAATTTATAAATTATTTGTAAATAGCCTCAAAATAAAACAATAAATAAATAAATAAATAAATAAATAAATAAATAAATACAGGATTTAAAAATTCTTTGTAAATAGTCTGAAAATAAAACAATACATAAATAATACAATAAGTAAAATAAATTTCACAATAAAAAAAGTAGGATCTGAATTTTTTTTAAATGTTTTATAATAGCTTCAAAGTTAAACAATACATAAATGAAAAAAAAAATGTATAAATAATACAATAAATAAAACAAATCAAGCAATAAATAAACAAATAACTTAATTATGCAAATTTTTAAATCATTTGTAAATAGCCTCTAATATATATATATATATATATAGTATATATATATATAATATATATATATATATATATATATATGTTTTTTTTCTTGTGTGAAAGAGTTCAGTCCATTATTTTCTTTTAATGTTTTGTTGTGCATGTTGTTTAACTAAGTGGGAGAAGAAAGGCAAAGCTGGTTGGGGTACCTGGCAGGTGTAGATAATGGCCTCCAGCTGCAAGGCAGAGAGCTGGCCGCTGTTTATGGTGGTCTCTGGGATGGACAGGGTGTAGGTGATATCTGGAGGAGGTACGCTGGACAAAGTGTTGGTTTCCACCACTCGGTCTGGATGGGATATTCCTATCTTGGCTAAGATAGCAAAACAGAAAGCGAAAATAATTTAAATCCTCCAGTAGGACACGAATAGCCATAACATGCATTCCTAAAATCAATGCTTACATTTAGAGGGTCTGTAGTCTGCATAGGTGTCAACATGACCCAGCTCTTCTGCCTCTTCCACCTCGACTTCCTCTTCCTCTTCTGGCTGTGTTTGGGGTCTCTGTGTAAACACATGATATGATTGAGAAGAAAAACAGAAAGCAAAAGACTTTACAGAGACACTGAAATCTCATTTACATGTTAAAAAAATCATATTTATATTTGTATACAAATATTTTTGAATTACATTTTTAGTATGCTTTTATTTAAATTATTTTATTTAAACTCATTTATATATAATAAAATTGTATTATTGTAAAATTGTATATATAATAAAACTACAACCACTGCTACAGTTTTTCTAAAAATATATATTATTCATTATTAAAAATATACAATTACCTGATAACCTCCTATGGGTGGTGTATTAATGATAGCAGTGATGTCATCTAACGAGTTTAATCCTTGAAACCTGTTAGAATTCAACTGAAGAGGAAAAAGAGAAACAAAAGAGAGTGAAAGAAAAAGTTAAAGCCAACAGAAAGATCACATGGTTTACTATCAGAGCGGGAACAAAGGTTCAGTTCATGCGTGTGTCAATCACAGGTGTGGTTTCTCATACTACGGAAATAACATTCGGCATATATGCCAAAAATGACTGGAAACCATTGGTTAAGTTCAGCATTTGGAATAAGTGTGTGTTAGGAATTAGCCTCACCTCTTGGACTGATGCTGGTGTTTTGATGTCCCATATCGTGGGCACGTTGGGAGGCATGTCAGTATTAATTAAGTTATTAACGGTGTATTCGGTTAAGGAGTCGGTCGGAGGGGAGAAGATCGACAGATCATCCAGACAATGGAGGTCCTGAGAGAAAAGAAAAGAAAAATAATTCATCAATCGCTATTTTACTTGCTGACCTGGTCCAAAGTAATGCAAAAAGTTTACAAAGAAACTAAAGGTGTGGTCACAAAATTAGCGAAAAACGCTAAATTGTTAACATTTGAAGATGTCATGAAATACATTATATTTATCATTAATTAAAGTCTCAGAGGGAAGTTTATAGACCGTAAAGTTTATAGAACAACTGTGAAGGATAGTTAAAATGAAACAATAAATAATGAAACAAAACAATAAATAATACAATAAATAAAACAAAATAAATTGAATAAATAAATAAATAAAAATTGATGCAGAATCTAAACAATTTAAAAATTCTTTGTAAACCGCTTCAAAATAAAACAATAAATGAATGAAATAAACCAACAACAAAAAAGTCAATAAACTTTTTTTTACACAAACAAGTGGAAAAAATAAAAATTAATGCAAGATCTACACAATTTAAAATTCTTTGTAAATAGCCTCAAAATAAAACAATAAATTATATATATTTGCAAAAAATACATATATATATATAAAATAGATTACACTATAAACAAATAAATTAGCCAAAATAAATAAATAAAAAATTGTAACGAAATTGCAATAAATACCCATTGTTCGTGAAGAACAGAGATAAGCCACAGTAGCCACTTTCTGTTTGTCAGTGAAACTCCGGGTTCCTATTGGAATGATTGGATTTTGACGAGAATTTCGACAAGCAACAGTAAATGTGAGCACACTTTAAGAATGAAACTTCTTAAGATACAGTATCTGGATATGAAACACATGTTGATAACAGACCAGAATGTGGTGGAGATTGCGGGACGAATTATGCTGTTTAAACGGTGTAATTTATCCGGTTTCACCATAAAGCACCGTACGCATGAGAGTTCAGATTACTGTGAAAAAAAATAACAACAAATAAAACCACCAACAACCAACAAAATAAATAAGAAGCACAAAAGAAGAACATAAGATATTACACAACACGCAAACAACACTGCATTATGCTTTGGTTGTGAAGGACAATGCACTCAGCTAATCAAAGGCTTTTGTAGTAAAAGAGTGCATGTGTGCGCTAGTGGAATGTATGGGGGTTCTGAAGGGGCTCAAGATGCTCTTTGCACAGCCAAGATTTTCCAAGAACTCTTCACTGTTCGAGGAAAACCAGTGAGTGGTAAACAACCAGGAACTGGAGGGTGGCCAGGGGCTGTGGTATTCGATCCATTTCATTAATAGGAACCATTTTTCGGTGTGAGTCAGATTAGGGCTGACCTCAAAATGAGCTGTTTACAGTTTAAAATATGGCTTGTACTGCTATAATCATATATCACAGTGCTTTAGTTCCTTGTATTCTTTGTGCATGGATATTCAGAGCTGTATCAGAGCTGCTACGAAACATGACTTTGTTGCAGTAATTAAGGTGTGTATATGTTTGTGATGCTAGATGGGTCACAGCAGTATTGTGAGAACCTCGGAGCTTGACTGCGTGCTTTTTCATAAAGATGAAAGGTTTAAAAACAAATGCATGCTAGTTCTGTTAGAAGCCACAAATTCAAAGTCATTGTACTTCCTCTATACTTGATTATGGAGATTATAAACATAGATTAAAAGCAGCGACATGAAACTGAGAGCAGAAAACTCGGCCATCATGCATCATTTCTTTTTTTTTTTATCTA
Organism: Cyprinus carpio; assembly: GCF_018340385.1. Taxonomy (NCBI): domain Eukaryota; kingdom Metazoa; phylum Chordata; class Actinopteri; order Cypriniformes; family Cyprinidae; genus Cyprinus; species Cyprinus carpio. Next base: position 23,247,971 of record NC_056618.1, read on the forward strand.
AGGGCTCATCCATATCAACAAATATGTAACAATTAATTATGCATAATTACGTGCAAGTAACTCTAAACCAAACCCTAATCCTAACCCTAACCAAATATTAAGGGTACATACATGTATATGTGTGTGTGTATATATATATATATATATATATATATATATATATATATATAGTATATATATATATATACACACATACAAACATACACACACACACTTACTATTTGGTTAGGGTTAGGATTACTTGCATGTAATTATGCGTAATTAATTGTTATTATAATAGTAAGTACAGGTAACGTGTAACAAGCACACCTTAAGATAAAGTGTTACCTAAACATCTTGAATTTAATATCCATAATCTTTTAATATATTTACACACACACATATAATATTTAATTTTTTTATTTTATATAAAAATGTCAATTGTAATAAACATCTTTAATTTAATGTCCATAATATTTAATATATTTACACACACACACAAACTTTTTATGAAATATAGATGAAAATTTTCACATTTAAAAGAACAGAATTCGCCATTATATGCATAATTTTTTTCTCATCCATATCACATTTTTTTAAATTTTCAATTTAAAAAACTTATTTTTAAAATGTAATATTTAAAAATGTAAATATTATATATATATATATATATATATATATATATATATATATATATATATATATATATATATATATAATTTTATATAAATTATAATTGTAATACATTTAAAAGATAAATCATTAAAATTATATAATAATCATACATAAATACCCTTGAATATGCTGGATTTCCAACTGTTTCCAACTTTCTTAAATTGACTGTCATTTATTGGAGCAGTGTTTATTAAAAGTCTAGGCCTAAATCACACTATAATAAGTCGAGTGTTTAAGCAACAGTCTGTTCCTGTCTCCAGGCAGTGGTTAAGTTGTCTTTCCGCATTCAAATGATGTTGCTCATTGATTTCATTGTGCTGGGAAGGATGAAGTGCTTGTGGAACAAGAATGACTTGACAACGGAAAAAAACACATTTTTATGCCCATATATAGAATGGCAACATTTCAGGAGAGACCTGATATAGACCATCTCAGCACTGGATTCACTCCCACTGAAAACCCAAGAAGCGCTCGATTCAGGAGTGAAGGTGCTGCCAAAACCATCAGCCAGGTGGATTCTGAAACCTGAGGTCACAGCCTGCCCATTTACTCTGATCAAACGACTGTGGTCGTGATTTGCTGTCAGAATCGTGTTATAACGCATTTTATGCTTGCTTTGATCTTTTGAAGACATTTGCAGAGCGCTGCCAAATGGAACAAAGAAATCCCAGAAGTCAACTTGATTCCAAAAATGAGAGAGAAAAAAAAAAAACTAAAATTGCAGTTCTCTAAGGGGAATGACTTTTGATATTGTTTAGCAAATGGCAACGGCATAATTTGACTTTGTACATTCTCAGGCAAACCACAAGGAACAAGGCGAGACTTCCTGGAAGGCCAGGCCGCCTTCTCTCTCTCCACTCCTTTTCTCCACTGCTGAGCCAGCAAACAGGGATTCCCCCACTTCAGGATGACAGAGTGGCATCGGATTGATGAATGTTATTAATATTTCACTTTTCCTGAAATGTGTTTGCTTAAACAGAGCATCAAAGCAAAATATGCTGACTTTTCCATTTGTTAACAAAGAAAAGATGTTGAGAAATAACTAATAAATGAGAACCGTTTAAGCTGATTTTTTTCTTCTTTTAACAGATTTACGATAAAGGTGAATATAAATATACATAAAAAAATGAACAAAAAGGAATTAATTCTGCCCACTACCAAGCGACCTTACATGAACTCACTGACCTCGACCGAATGAGACCATCTTTTGTTCCTGAGCGAGACGGTGGATATTTGCCAGACTAAACTGAGCCGTTATACATGATCACGAGGTAAAATGATTGCAAATAAACACAGTCAGAGTTTAACCCTCAAGGTTTGAGGCTCATTTTGCAATCATCCCATTGAAATCCATCATTGTTCTGAGGTTTCTTCTTTGTACTTTTGTACATATGTAAGTCTGCAACAACTAATCGACAAATTTTGTCTTGGTTAAGCTGAGTCTTTTCACTATTCACATAAAACCTTCACCAGTGACACCATGTAAGATAAAATTTCCATGAAGAAAAACATTTACTCATATCCTCATAATGCAACCATTTGCATTATGCAAAACCATGAGACAGCAGCAAGTGACAGATTAAATGCTGTTTTGTTGTTAAATACTTGGTTAATAATTCTTATGAAAACAATATCAGTTGGTATTACTCAAAACCAGTTTTGGGAAGGTTTCTTTAGAAATATAATAGTTTACAGATTACAAGTTACCCTATTTAAAATGTAATAAGTAACTAATTCAATTACTTTATTAAAGTAATGTAACTGATTTCATTTTAATTACTTTTTGAATACATAATATTCTAAATTTCTACTGATTTTTTTCAACTGTTAATCATTTTCAAACTTGTAAACCAGGCAGCGTTAATCTTACAGTAGTACTCAACACTGATTACTTTCGAATATTTCATCACTTGAGTTAAGATTATAAGAATTTAATTTTAAACTGCAACCACCACAAAATCAGACTTAAGCATGTTTTTTTTTTTTTTACTTTGAGATCATTCTGAGGTTAAATACAGATTTAAAATCATATGATAAAGTTTAATAGTCATGATACTGCTTTTGAAATCAAATCTTTGCATAGCTATGACAGGAAACACTGGCATCTAACAATGCCCTGGAAAAAAAACAGTTAATCTTTTTTGAAATGTTGAAATCCTATAGGTGCAAGTAATGATAGTTTTTAATGAACATTAACTTTAAATAATTCTGCTCCTTTTAACTTTTGTAATCACTTTATATTGTAATTTTCATACTTTAAATCAGTTGGAAATGATTGGGCAAGATGTAGAATTTCTGTAAAAAATAACTTTAATTAATTAAGCATCAAAATAGTTGTGAATTGCAACATTATGCTTATATAAATATTTTAATACTGTCCTATTGTTACTTCTTGAGCAATGTGTCTAATACAGTCACTTGTGCATTTACAGAAATGCAATGTGGTCGCAAAGAAGGCACATAAATGGAGGAAAATCTTTGCATTTATTTCCATCCATCCTAAATCCCACCACAGTTTCATCTACAGAGCAGGCTGACCTGAACTCCATAACCTGAGAGAGAAATCCTGCAAAGCTTCGGCACTTTCCAGCCTTGTGAACGGACAATTTCAGTTCTGTTTGGTTTTTGGATGCGGTGCTATGTAAAACCAAGGCTGCTTTGAAGACTACTGAGGTGTATGGGTTGGGGTGAACTGGGCAAAGATGGTAGAGTTTCCTAAAGCCTTTTTTTTTTCATTCAGCTGGCGCCACCATGCATTGTCAGCATAAACATTCAACGACCAAAAGCTGGAAGTGACAAGAAAATGACAAAATATATCCTCTGTGCCAGTGATTTACTGTAGAAGAGTTTTGCAAATCATTGCCGGGGAAAATATAGACAGACCCGGTAGAGATGAGGTGGCAGCACTCATCTGTGGGGACCACCAGAAATGCATCATTTACTGTAAGCCTGCGCAAATGTTTCCTGTATGAAATGTAAGGAAAAAAGATGCACCTGCAAGACAAGCTGGTGGCCGCACTCTGAAAATAAACCAAACACAAACATCTCCTGACAATCCCGTACTGTAATAAAGCCTCATTATTACAACAATGTGTCATGTTACATCACAGCATGACACTTATTGAACCTTCCCAACCAGCATTGACGGGAAAACTGCAGACAAGCCTGAAGCGTCACTGCCAGATTATCACAGAAAGCTTCCTGATGTGTTTTATGTCCTGTTTGTTTTGTTTATGTAGGAGAAAGATAAGGATTAAGGGCAGGGATTTGAATAAGATGGCAAAGGAGAGGAGAAATAAAATTAAAGACATAATAAAAAAAGAGATAAAGATATAAGCTAATGGCTACAAGAAAGAAAAAAGGCAAACAGAAAAAAGGACCAAACAAATTAAACAAACAATGGCAAACTTAGAGAACGAAGGCAAAAAACTGAAAGAAAGACGGCAAACGAGTGTACGAAATGAAGCAGGCAAATGGAAAGAAAAAAATGGCAAGAAAAAAAACAGGCAAGTGGAAAGAATAAAGAAGGCAAATGGCCTAAAGAAAGAAAATGTCACACAGAAAGAAAAAGAACGGAGGAATTGACAAATAAAAGAATAAATGAACTACAAGAAAGTGGATAAAGAAAGAAAGAAAAGGCAAATGAATGAAAGAGTAGACAATCAACCAAAACAATAGAAAAACAAACAAAAAGATCAAACAAACAATGGAAGGACAGAAAGGAAGAAACAGATGAATGGACAAAGATGAATGGACAGATGACAAAGGACAAACAAAAGAACATGCATAAAAAATGATAAGTGAAAAAAGACGAACAATGGCTAATATAAAGAGAGAACAAACATTAATAGAGAATGGACAAACGAAACAGACAAATGAAAGAACGGACAAACGAAACAGACAAATGAAAGAACGGACAAACGAAACAGACAAATAAAAGAATGGACAAACGAAACAGACAAATGAAAGAATGGACAAACGAAACAAATTAAATGAATGGACAAACGAAACAGACAAATGAAAGAATGGACAAACGAAACACAAATGAAAGAATGGACAAGCGTAACAGACAAATTAAATGAGTGGACAAACGAAACAGACAAATGAAAGAATGGACAAACGAAACAGACAAATGAAATGAATGGACATATGAAAGACAAATGAAAGAATGGACAAACGAAACAAATGAAATGAATGGACAAACGAAACACAAATGAAAGAATTGACAAACGAAACAGACAAATTAAATTAATGGACAAAACGAAACAGATAAAATTAAAGATTGAGCAAACAAAACACACAAATGAAATGAATGAACAAATGAAACAGACAAATGAAAGAATGGACAAACGAAAACAAATTAAATGAATGGACAAACGAAACATACAAATGAAAGAATGGACAAACAAAACAGACAAATTAAATGAATGGAAAAACGATGGCAAGAGAGAACAGACCAATTAAAAAAGAATGGACAAATTAAATAATGCACAAGTGAAAGAGCAGACAAAGAGTGAACAAACAAGGCAAATAAGAGACTGGCAAACCTGAAGAGAAAGAGAATAAGACAAGGTAAAAAGGATGGACAAACGAAACAGAAAAATGAAGGAACATACAAGTAAAAGAACAGACAACTAAAAGAAACATAAACATAAAAGTGAAGGAAAAAAAACAAAGTTCAAGGCAGAAATTCCTTGAACACAAGGAAGATGTGGTGAATGTCATGCAGCGCTGCAGGTCGTCGGTTTGGGAAGCAAAGACTCATTGTGCCTTAACAGCACTTTACATCACACTGTTCCCGTAAAACATGAGCGTCGCCCTGCCTCAGGCTCAAAATAGAGACCCAAACCCCTCAGATACTGCACAAATCCTGATGAGCGGAATAAAGGGAAGTGCCCTCCAGTACAAACTCATGCAACACAGGACATTCTCATCTAAAACTCATCCACTTCCTGAGATTGATGCAATCATTAGTGCTTTTAAACAGCAAGGAGATTTTAAAATGCAAACTCTAATGAAGAAATTCTCTCATTTAAAAAAAGCAATAATACCAACTTTTTCCAAATCCAAGATTCATCTGCGTCCACCTCTTACTGGAAACCAGCTTTCAATCAGAATGATGGTTGTAAATGCAAAATATCAATCTAGAACTTGTTACATAAAAAATAAAAATAAAATAAATAATAATAATGATAATAAAAACTAAATAAAATGCTAAAATAATTAATTTTCAGTTAAAAAATTATAATGAAATTACACTGTAAAATGTGATTGATTTATTTTATATTTAAATATATTTAATATTTATATATACTATTTTGTATTATACAGTATCAGATTATTTAAATATAATATATACATTTATATATTTATATAAGTACATTCAATAAATATAAAATAAATAAATATAAATACAATATTTTATATTTAAATGTATTTAATATCTATACTATGTATTATATAAATTATTTAAATAAATATTATATATTTATTTAAAAATAAATACATTTAAATGTAATAAAAAGTACAAAATAAAAAGATAAACACATATAAAAAAATTTGCCCAGTCATTTCTGATCAGTTTAATTACTTATATAAATGTATATATACACATATATAATGTAGCATATTATTTGGGTAAATGAAATAAAAAAATAAAATAAATACCTATATAAATATAATAAAAAGTAACAAAAATATCTAAATTTTCTCTGTATATAATAACTTACTGTATTATTTAAAGGAAAGTCATACTGATTACTTACAGCCAACTCTGACAAGATGACTGCAAACAAACGCAGGCATTAAAAACCCATCATTAAAAATGCCAAACAATCAAAAAACTGACAGATCGCAGATCTATAGAAGCTACAAGAAGAGTGATAAGGAAATAATTTTCTTATCTGTTCAAGGAAATAATCTGATGGAAACAAAGTAGAGCACCAGACAAGAAGCGTCTTCCCTTGGGCAATCAAACCTGAATTTCTCACCCGACAACAATATATTTTCAACCCCTTAAAATGCTAAAAAAGGCTCACACATTAAAGAGATTTACGAACCCTACCTTGGGCAGAGGACGTCCCAGCTGTGCATAAAACTTAGTCCAAAACTGCATGAGTGACATGGGTCCAAGTCACTATCATTCACCTCCTGGAGACAACAGATCCTTTCCATGTGCAAGCTCACAGCAGCTGCAACAACATTCCCGGAGGAAAAGAAAGACGGCTCTTCCGCCGGCACAACAGGTACGTGAGAGACCCCTGTGCTCTTCCTAGTGAACGAGGACTGACAGGTATGTGCATGGAGGTTCACTCATATTGATTGTGGTTTAGTTCCTCAATGCTAAAGGTGGCTGAGAGGGGAGGGGAGCTGAGCGAGGGGGAGGGGAGGGGAGGAGCTTTCAGGAAATGATGCTTTTGTTGGTAAGTGACTAGAGTTACTGGCAGTCAGGCCCTCTTTACAGTACATGGTGTAACTCAACCGCATTCGTAGTGTAAACAGTGCAGCGCTACAGTTCTCCAGAGCGCTGTGGCGGCTGCACTGGATCTGTTTAACGCTGACAGATCATTATTTAATGATTATTACATTTAGTGTCTCCCAGCTGAGCTCATTTCTTTCAGTCTGGGGGTCTGGCCTTTGGTGTTCCTCACTTATGAATGGAAAACGATCAGGCTGAGTCTTTTCACGTCAAAAGCGGACGAGTTAAGCAGGTGTTTTTATCACTTGCTAGATGCTGAGTTCATTTGGATGCAATTGGACGCTTTCCCAAAACTCATCAGACTGGCTTAAACACCTGCCTGTGCTTCTTACCAAAAGAAACAAACGTCAGGCCATCTGAGCGGGTCTAATCAGTTAGTTGCTAGTAATAGAGATCGATGTCTTGGGAGCACATCATGGCTGTAAGTAGCCGGTGACTGCTGGCCCCGGCGACAGAACGGCGCCTTGACGTGCGCAGATATCAGTAAACATGAGTCACTGATTATTAGCCTAAAGTATGGTTAATATCCTTCCATTGAGGGGGTGGTGAAAAAAGATGAGAAAGATGTGCTGTTAATTTGCTCCGCATAAAAGATGCTGATTTTAATATCGTGAACTAACAATGCAGAAGTTTTACACATGTAATCTTTATTTTAATGTGCACGCAATTACTGTAGTGTTGCCGTTACTTTGTAGAGAGAATGATCTTCCTAAAAGCAACATTTAATGCAAAACTCTAGAAACACATCTAGAAACATAAAAAAAGAAATATCATGTTACAAAATAAAATGAATATATTATAAAAAATAAATTCTAAAATAAAAAAAATAAAAAAAACATAAATACAAAATATAAAAACAATACATACAATAAAATACATAAAATATAAATTACACTGGAAAATTTGTTATTGGAAAAAATATTTGTGTTCATATATATTTTATCTTTATATATATACAAATGAAATTATATATACTCATTATTCATTTTATTATTTATTATCTAAAGTGTTATAAATTAAATAAAACAAATATTTTTAATTAAATAAAAAAATCTTTATAATATAAAAAATAAATATAATAAAAATGCTTAAAAAATTTTATGTTATTGAGAAAAATATTTTTAGATTTATTTTAATTATTTTGTATTTTACATATATAAAAGGTGCATTATATAATGTATGTTATTGAGAATGAAATATACTTATATTCATTAATTTATATTATTTAAAGTATTTTAAATTAACTATAACGAATATTTTGAATTAAATAATAAACAAAAACGATTTAAATGTATAAAAACAAATATAAATATAAAAGGAAAGCATGATAAAATGCAATTTAATCAAAAAAAAAAAATTAAAATTAAATATTTGTATATATATATATATATAAATAAACAAATAAATAAATAAAAATAAGTATTAATATAATACATAAAAACACAAAAAGGTATGTTATTGAGAAAAATATCTATTTATATTTATCATTATTTTGTATACATAATACAAAATAATAATAAATAAATATATTTTCCTCAACTCCTTTTTATGCATTTTTTATGTATGTATATATATTTATTTATATTTTACTGATTTTTATTATATATTTTCTCTGCATATAATTTATGATATTATTTAAAACGTGTGTGTGTATTCATATACAATATATCTAAAATATACATAAAAATTGTTATAGGATGTTTAAACCATACAATAAATGGCAATCAGCAAGACAATATCTTGAATTTAAAAAAAAAAAAAATGCAACAGGCATCTTCCTTCCTTGTAAGGTGTGTAGGAAAAATGGCTTCCAGTTAAGTGTAACTGGTGTAGGCTAAACTAGCGACTGTACGTTTCCTCTGAAATCCACTTATGGCAACCTCCCACCCAAAGGTGTCTGATCATCTAAATCAATCTCTGCAGAGCGCTCAAACTCTTAAAGTAGTTCAAGAGAAAAACAAAAAGCTTTCCAAAGACCCTCCCAGAGCCACGGATGACAATGCACGCACTACAAAACGTGCCTGTGACAGGAGTACGCAAATGCATGTAGGTTTGTGAGCTTTGTGGTCGGCCTGTGGTTTCTCATTCTCTTGTGTTGTACAGTTCAGCATGTCTTTTCCTTTAGTTTGAGAAACATCTTACGTGCTCTTCAAAGCAAATAAACACCTCCTTCCTCCTTCCTGTAGCCAATCAGAAGCAAGAGACAGAAAACAACTAACAGAAATAATCATCACCCTATGCGCTTATAATGTTCCTGCATTTATTAGCAGATTTCTTGTTATTTGTGAGTGCAGGTGCATGCATGAGCGAGAACAGAATCATTTCCAGTGCAGCGCTCGGCTGGGTTCAGCGAAGCTCTGTGCTTTTGCAGCTGCAAACTTATCAACAACCTCAGGCCAGGTGCATGACTTCAGTACATGTGACAGGTGACAATTAGCATGTGTGCATGCAAGATCATCAGAAAGAACAAAGAACTGATGCAAGATCGCTGCGATCATTCACACCTCCTACCTGTGGTTTCATACTGTGTGAAAAGACACATGTAAAAACCTAAATTAATGCTAACAAACTTCAAATACATAGAAACTGCTCAGGCTATCATGTTGCCTAAAAGCTTTTCACATTACAAGAAAAAAAAAAACACCCACTCTCTGTCTATACAAAGTATTTTTATATTTATATATAATTTATTAAATATGAATCAATTTTTTTTGTTTAATAATACAGGTATATAATTTTTAATTGTTAATGTTGTTATTATTTCCTTTTATTTTTATTTTTGTTAATTAGTATAATATACAGCCTATAAAATATATGGTAATAAATTATAGAATTTATATGAAGACATTATCATTATCATTTTATCATTATTTTTAATTTATATATCATCATTTATCACCATTTATAAATGCATAAACATAAATATAAACAAATATTAAAAAAAAAAATAAGTTATATTTTTATATAATATATAAAATTACTATTATTATATATGATTACATATACACATAATAAATGCTAACTATAACATACTATAATAATATAATTATAATAATATAATAATGTGCATGAATTTTTAAATTTATTTTTTATTTATCATTATCATATATAAATGTATGTAGTATTATGATTCATTATTTTAATTTTATATGATTAAACCTGACAAATATTATTTAAATATGGATTAATATTTGTCAGGTTTTATCATATAAAATTAAAATACATGAATGGAATGGAAAATACATGGACTGCTAATACTGTTAATACTTTTTTTTTTTTTTTTTTTTTTTTAAGTAGTTGGAAAAATTAGTGACCTTTCAGTAAACAGAGTATCTTCAACAAAGCATCAAGCTGTGGGTGGGAGGCTAGAAGATTTATGGTCTGTCGTTATTTTGATTGCACCCTCGTACATCCTGTAAACAACAACTTGTGTCTAAACAACAAAAGGAAATCCTGAGAGAGCTTCACATGATGAGGAACGACATCCTGAACAAGCGCACAGCTTCGACCGTTTATTTTCAGACTGACAGAAAGAGACACACAGAAATTATTTTAACAATTCATCTGCATCTTCAAACAAATATTTTATATTTTATATATTTATGTAAATAAATATTTTTCAGCTTTGATCTAATATTAAAGAAATATGTATAAGATATACGATTTAATATAAAAATTGTTCCACCATTCATGTGATGAACATATAAATGATAAAAAATATAGTCAAAATTAAAAATATTAAATTATATTTGTCAGGTTTTATCTAATATCGGTGAAATATTTTGAATAATGGAAAAAAGCAGAAAAATATCATTTAATATGAATAGCTGTATATTAATAATTGAATATTTAATTACAAACATTATTAAATTACTAAATATTATTACATTATAAAAATTAAGTATTTAAATAATATTTGTCAGCTTGTTATCTAATATTGAAGAAATATATATAAGAAACAAAATAAAATAAAAATACTCCTACACATAACAATAAAAAAAAAAAAAAAAATTATTGTATTTTTTTAGTATTTATTATTACATTATAATTGACATTTATTATATATATATATATATATATATATATATATATATATATATATATATATATAAATATACACACACACACACACACACACACACACACACACAAACAAAAAAAATATTATTGAATAATATAAAAAGTGTATAATTTTTTAGTAATTAAATAATTAAGTAATCTTTGTCAGGTTTTATTTAATACTGATGAAATATTTTGAATACTGGAAAAAAGCAGAAAAATATCATTTAATATGAATAGTTGTATATGGATACTTGAATATATTTAATTACAAAAATAAAGTCAAAATTATTATTAAAAATATTATTGCAGTTTTCTATTATATAATGTATTACAGCTTCTATAATATAATGTTTAACTAACATTTGTATAATATTCACATAAAAATAACACACACAAACACACACACACACACACACACACACACACACACACACACACACACACACACACATATATATATATATGTGTTCATAAATGTAATTAATTACCAGAAATATTTATAAAAATGTATATTTAATATATAAAAAAAAAAAAAAAAAAAAAATATATATATATATATATATATATATATATATATATATATATATATATATATATATATTAATAAATAATATGTCAGGTTAATTTGTCAGGTTTTGTCTAATATTCAATAAATATTTTGAATACTGAAAATAAATACTTTTTTTGCTTTATCATCCAGTCTGAATGCTTCACCTAATTGTTTTTCTCTTTCATAAGCTTCCCATCAAAGATAGCTTTATTTTTGTCTTTTTCCCCAATTCAACCCATTGAGACAGAAATAGGTGTTATGTATTTAGCCGCTGAGGTAATGTTCCTGTTACAAACACTGAAGTAAACTTAGCTACGGCGAGGCGGGAACTCGAAACCAGCGCTGGAGTGATTTTGTTCGGAGCCAGAAAACGTGTCGCTGGTGTCTGACTCCTACACAGTGAACATGGAGGGGTCAGAAGGGTGGATCCACATTTAATGGCCATTATGTTGCACTTACAGGTGCGGGACGCAGGTCTAAACGTGTCGGGAAGAAGGTGTGTGTGACAACACTGAAATGAATCACGTCAGTCAGACTCTTTACCGGCTGTCCTGTTTGGCAGGCACCCTTATAAAAATCATTTGTTGTGTAGAAATGAAAGTGGAAGCGTGGCAGAGTGGGACAATGGCAGATAGGGGAAATGTTCAGAAAACCTGTTTTATATTTAGAACGATTTTTACATAAAGTGCTTTTTTTTTTGCTGAAAGCTGTCTTTGAGGTTAAGGTTTCTCATTTTTACACTCCTGCACATCTTCTTTAGTGGCGATTCAGTACCAAAATTGTTTAGCATAAAAACGCATTCTGATGGTTTTATGCGCTCGGCAGCCAATAATTTATCATGCAAAAATCTTCAATCGTTACAAATCGTCACTAATCATGAGGATGTAATGCAACCTGTACAAGTGATAGACAACTTTGGACCAACTGGAGTTCAACTGGTATTAATTTTTTATGTATTTTTGTATTTACTGTAATATGATTAGTTGCATTTTATTAGGTGCATTTTTTATTTTTACATTTTTTTTTCAATTTCTCAGGATCACTTTTAAATGTCCCCACCTGCCTTACAGATTTAAAATATATTTAACTTTTTTTTTTTAACTATATGTAAAGTCAAGTGGGGAAAATTAAAAGAGGAACTGGAAAAAAATAAAAATAAAATAAGGCCTCTGCCTCTGATAAAACATATATTGTAGTACAATTAATTATTTAGGATTTAAAAATGTTTATTTTGTCAGAGTACACATTTAAATTAATAGAAAAGGAGGAAGATGTTTTTTTTTCCTGCCAGATGAGCAAGATTGAGGATGATTAATCAGATTTCATTTAATAATTTTAATTAATGATTTTATGTTTTTGTCTTCTTTTGTTTTTATATGTTGAATAAATATTTAGGAGTTTTTTAGTAGCTTTTCTATTTATAATTTTATAATAATAATTTAAATCTATGCACATTCGTATACATTTTTTTTCACATTTAATTAATTTTCTTTTAAGTTCAAATAAACCCACTGTTAAAAGTCCAATTTTAAAAGTCCAATAAATGCATGATATTTCCTAGTCAGTGACTAATAATTTAACTATTTTAATAAACGATTTCATGACTAAAAGGTAAATAAATATTTAGTAGATTTTCAGTAGTATTTTTATTTATTATTTTTTATAATATTTATTTAAAAATATGCACATTTATATACAATTTATTATTATTATTATAATTTTTTTTACATTTATTTGTTTCATTAATTTTCTTTTAAAGGTGCTGTATGTAGGATTGACACCGAGTGGTTGAACTAGGTATTGCAGTCCAAATTCAAAATATTGAAAAAGGTTTTTTTTCACCCGGCCCCTCCTCCTCAAACTTGACACACACACACACAGGTTGCCAGATTGATGACACCAACAGGAATGAGCGCACTTGACGATGTTTGAAATTATATACGCTGTGTTTCCCACCAAATGGCAACCTGGGGTGCTGAAATACAATTGGGTAAACTGTCAGTGGGCGGGTTTCACAAACCAAAACAGAGACCAAGATTCCGGGCCGGAAAACACATTTTCAAAGGAGAATAACTGACTGTAGCATTGTTTTTCAGATAAACAAGTATCTAAACTTAGCACGATTCTTAAATATCTGTAAACATATTATTGTATCTTCATGCTTTAGTATAGTCAAAATCTTACATACAGCACCTTTA